>NC_044030.1:67286989-67590019 GCF_900496995.4 Aquila chrysaetos chrysaetos
AGGGTTTGACAACCAAACCAAGTAAAAGTTTTTTTTGCCTAGGCTTTCTCTGGAGCAAAGGCAACCAAAGTCCACCCTGGAGCTGCCACTCCACAAGCCTGAAACAGAGTCCAACAGGGAGGAATGGGAGAGCAAAAGCTTCCACATTTGCTTCCATGTATGAATTAATAACATGGGGCTGTGGCTCCTGAGGTTCCCTGACTACTGGAATAATAAAAATTTAAAAATAATTAAAAAAAAAGAGAGTCATATCCACCAGTTAGGATCATTTTAACCCAAAGACAACCACAATTCACATTCACAGTCACAATACCCCAAATATCTCAGTTCAAATATACTGTCCTCATCAGCCCAAGTTTGCTCAAGCAGAGTACACAAAATCCCTTTCTTCCAGGAGTAAGCAGCTCAGGAGATAAGATCAGGTCACAGACCTGACACAAGTCATCAGTGAAGATTTGAAAGGGTAAGAAGTGAGCCTACAAACCAGGTCTGAGATTCAGTCCAGAAAAACCCAAGGGGCAGTGTATGCCAGACAGGATGTAGTTTGGATAGGTGGTGAGGCAGCAAGGGATGGGGGAATGGCACGGGAGAGGGAAACTGGCAAAAGGGGGAAAAATATTCCATTTGGAAGTTGTTGTGAAATAAATGCCATGTGATATAAATACACATTTTTATATAGTGTGTGTGTGTGTACCTGCATATGAATATACACACATAAATATACATAGGCCAAGATTTTCAGGAATAAGCTGTGACAGGAAATGCCTGACTTTTGAAGGGAAGCTTGCTTTTTGCATGCTCAGCAAGCATGGAAAAAGGTGCAGGTATTGAAGAAACTATTTCCTGGCTTATACTCTTTCTTGCAAGCTACATTTCATCCTGGTTTGACACCAATTAGAGCCTGGCATTAAAAGATGCTCCAAGGTGATGAAGGGAAAGGCACTGAGCACCTGACAGAAAGCAATCAGCATGTACCTGGATCAGAACTGGCTTGTTTGGTTTTATATGTGCAATTTATTTCAATTGCAAAAAGACCCTGGTTTAGTAAAGGACAAGTATCTTGCCAAAATATATTCTGTGGTATGTCGCTTCACACTTACCCTGGCCTAGAAATTCATTTGAACCAGACCTGTCATAAAACACACAGTTTGCTCTTTCTCCTGGAGATGAATTCCTGAATCACTTTTACAACTGCACCACACTAAGTGTGAAACTCTAATACGCCTTCTTTTGGCAAGTAGAGGATAGAACTGATCCAGAACAATGTATTTTAGATACTAGCCACCAGAACAGTGACATCGTTCCTTTATACATTTACAGCAATGACTTCCATTTGGTCTATTTCTTTTGCACCCAGTTCCTACTAAGAGCACCATGAGGATTTCATATTTCATATGTACATTGTTCCTGTTTTATTACTTTCATATTTTTCCTAAAATGTTGTTCTAGCCTTAGGCAATAATGTATGGGCTCTCATTCACAGAAATTTAAAAAAAAAATAATTAATTTACAGTAGCAGGTTCTGCTGCTACTGTAGAAATTTTATATTGCTGATCTAGTCATTAGAAATATTCAGTATCTCCAGTTTAGCAGACATATCTTGTTTTCCCTCTTCCCACATACCGCAAAAGGACGAGGAAGCATCTCTACACATGATGTCTCTTCTTTTGGGCTAGTCCTTGAGCAAGAGCTCAGCCCAATAACTTCCTTTTCAAGTAAGCTTCTCAGAGGCTTGGATATCTATATCTTCTATGAAAAGGAAGATGAAATCAGTATTTGACATGCTTGAAGGTGGTGGCTGATTACCTCCCTTCAGACTGCAGAGACCATTGCAAAGGTAGTATCCAGAAACCAGCCTACTGTTCTTTAAATCGTTCAGACAGAAAGATGTAGACCCCATGATACAAAGATGTTAAGTAATGTACTTTCTGCCTCTGGAAAAACTCATACCTATTAGTTGTAATTTTTCCCTGGTTTGAGACCAGATCAGAACGTGGAAAGAGGTGAGGAGACACAACCCATGGTATTCAATGCACTATGGATTCTGCCACACCAACTGCAAAACAGGATAGGCAAAACTTATTGC
Organism: Aquila chrysaetos chrysaetos; assembly: GCF_900496995.4. Classification (NCBI taxonomy): domain Eukaryota; kingdom Metazoa; phylum Chordata; class Aves; order Accipitriformes; family Accipitridae; genus Aquila; species Aquila chrysaetos. The sequence goes on from NC_044030.1 coordinate 67,289,076, forward strand.
AGCAAATATGCAGCAGGCAGAAAGATCCTCACCTTAGGAAGATTTGAGCTTAGACCACATGTTATCTATATCACCCCACGTCATTAAAGACTTCAGCCTCTAAATAGAAGGAAAAAGCATCTCTTCTGTGGTCTCTGTATGCACTGCTCCTGCTGCACAGCCGAGCTACCCTACCCCTCTGTAACGCAGCAGAAAGTGGAAATCTCCCACAGCGGCATTTCCTAAAGGTGACACGCACTCAGGAAAAAGACCTGAGTGCTTCAAAAACGTGCTTTAAATTGAGCAACATTCGGGAAAGCCGTAGCCTCAGTGCAACACCACACAGACCATCCACCAAGACTGCAGAGGAGGAGTGCTACCAAATGGGCCACCTCGAGCACTGGGAGCAGAGAGGTGCTGGCAGCGGAGAGGCTCGCTCGCCCCGCCGCAACACGGCACACTCCAGTGGCCCCTGAGCAGCGTTGCTGGGGGCGGGTGCAAGAGCTTAACAGCCACTTTTTTCAGATTAAAAAAAAAACAACAGTGTGACTTCTTTATTTGCTCACACTTGTTTCCAAACCAAAAAACACTCCCTGCAGGATAAATGCTGTCCCATCATGACGGGCGACAGAAATGGTCACCAACAGTATGTATGACACCAGGTCCTGAGAGCTCAGCAACAAAAGTGATTTCTCTGAAAGGAAAGGGAGATCTGGGAGTGAGCTCTCTGGCTACAGAGAGAAATCCAAGCATGGGACATTTGCAGCCCTGACGCCAACTACCATGGATCCCAAATGCAGCCCAGCATGCTACCAGGTCCTGAGTGAGGTGCCAGCAGCTCAACTACAATGCAACCTACCACACTGGAGGCAGGTAGGTACTTTCAATGAAGAAAACTACCCGGTTCCAATTAGTGAATTTTCACATGCAATATAAATTTCAAATATGGAGGAGCAGCAAGGATTTGAAACACGAAGACAAACTGCTATGTTGTTGTCAAGACAGACTCTATTAGGAACAAGTTGAGAGACACCAATTAGTCTACAGTAAATTTATGTTATGTGTTATTCAACAAGGTTTGTCCTATGAAACTTCAAAAGGCTGCAATAGAGGTAACATCTACCTTCTGTTTGATCTCTCTTAAAAGCCTGACAAGGAAAACATATTTGCAAACAGATTTTAAGTCTTTAAAAAATAAAACCTGCTACTATGCAGTGCAAACTATAATTTATAATTTTTATAATAAGTGGTAACCAATAAAGGAGTAGTAAAATCTCAGTAAATCTCAGGGGTAATCCTCATTAAATTGTACAATCACTTTACTTGTGAGGTGCCCTTGCCAATGGTTCTGTGAGAAGCAGTGATTGCTTTCAAGTTCCCACTAAAGCACTGGTACACACAGCCCTGTCCAGAAACGGTTTTCCAGAGGTAGGAAAATGTCTTGCAACAACTGAAGCAAAGATTTTAATCTTTACATTTTTGACTGTCATAGTGGTGATTTGGCAATATCTTTTATGCATGCACAAACACAGAACTCATAATAGATTGAATAGAACTAGCCAATGACTACTACTTAGTGATCAAGAAAACAGATAGCTCTTAGAGAAGACCAGTAATCAATGCAGTTTTAGCAGAACAGGAGAAACTTCACTGGAAAAAGCCCATACCTTTATGGTCATGGCCAAAAAATAAATGTCATCAGCATCAAACAACTTCAAACAACTTAATTCAAAAACTGCACTAGCTTTTGGCATACGGCTTGGTTACTGTTTCATATATTTGTATATTCAGCAAACTTTATACAAATCTAAACCAAGTCATCACCACTCACCAAACATACATACCCTGTTCTTGAACTCCATATGCAGTAGTAACAACATTTATGAGAGAAGACGTGTTTCATCACCATATTCAGGACATTTCCTTCATGGAAAAAAGAATCTCAGGTCTTTTATTCATAGAACATCTTCATTTATTTAAAAAGGAATATTAAATAAATATTTGATGCAGCAGAGAAAATACAGCAGTGAGAATTAATCTAGCATTTCATTCAAGATTAGTTGGAGAATCTAATTATACTTGCACTGTAATAGAAATTACCTCCAAGCGCTCTTCCACCCATGAGACCCAAATGACCTTGTGAGAGCTGAAAGGCCTCTTAGTCACCCTTCCTCCATACATTTAGGGAGAACAAGCTGCTTTGTGTAACAGGGTAGTTTAAACAAGGGCATCTACTTCCCAAATCACTGACAACTTGAGACTTGAGCAAGACTCCTAGGGGAAAAAAGCCATCAAACCAAACTAAAGTTTTAGGTCTTTTTCTGGGAATCAGCTGCAAATAAAAGGTTTTTAGAGTGGGCTAAAACACAATTGCATGCATCTGTGTGCTGCCAAGAGAAACAGAGTAGAGAAAGCCTGGAAGCAATGAAACAAATCTGAGAGTACGAGCGGGCATTCCTGATGGGCAGAGGCCTGGCTGAAAGCAGAGAGCTGAGTCGCACACAGAGAAACATCCCTGTGCATCCGCTGCGAGCTGAGGGCCATGAGGATTGTGCGGCAGCAGCAGCACGTGCCAAGGAGAAACTCCTTGCTCATCTCCTGCTGCTCAGGTTGGCAGAGGTCAATGGGCCTTTGTCATGGAATTTTGCTTTCTAGGGCAGTTAATTAGCATATATTGTGCAAATTCTATTTAAACTGGCACTCTCTGGAAACACAGTATCTTCCCTATGGGAGGCGGGTGGCCCAACCCATCCCTGTTCTCACATGCAGCATTTCAGCCTTAGGAAATCGTCCTATCTCCAGAAGCACCAGGGAACTGCTCTCAGAAGAGACCTTCGCTATTGACTAGCTGTTGGTAACACCCTGATGGCAATTCAGTGAGTCCAGAGGAGCACAATCATGCATTCCCTTATGCAGACCACAAAAATCCCCTATGCCCACCCAGAGCCGGCAATTTTACAAAACCACTGCAAGAAAATAAACCAAATTTTCCTGTGGCTGTCGCACGTTTTGCTTGTTTGGATTAAAAGTGAGCATGCCAACTGCTAATAATGTCATCCTTTAACAAGAAAATTTATACTAGTGAATATTCGACTTCACACTGACACACACACGCATCTGGAGCCCTTGGGAGAGGGAAGGAAAGTAAAACTTTATTTCCCAAAGGACGAGATAAGTTTTAAAACACTGTGACTCTTTTAAGAGGTCACATCATGTCAAATTGCTGCCTAGGAAAGCAAGTAAAAGAGAGAGAATCAATGTTAAAAGCCAGAGATGACATACAGTTACCTGACTAGCCAAGCTGACAGGAAGCCTCCTAAGAAATTTTTACCTCATGTTTTCAGTTGATTTGTTTTGTGGCTGTTTCCTGAAGAAAAGACTAAAGGAAAAAAATGGGGCTTACAAGAACTAAAACTTTCTACATGTATAGGCAGCAGGCACTCTGCTGTTACCATCAGTAGGTGCTGGGTTGGTCTAAAGAGAGGCCATGGACAGAGTAACACTACACAGACTTCCTTTCTGTCATAAGTATCAGCTGAAAAAAAATCATTTTCAGGTTAACAGGCTGTTAACAAACTAAAACAGGTGCATCAAGACAGCCATGAAAAATGACTTGGTAGTCTGTGTCCTTCATGGGGATTATTTCAGTGAATTATTTCATAAACTGATCCTGTGTTCAACAAGTTTATCTAAACATCAGCCTCTGAATAGCCCACAGGAGCAGTTTTCTACTGTCAGGGTGGCTGTGAGTTGTTTCCTCAGAGGCATCGCTTTTTGGCATAACAGTCTATGAATGCCAGACAATAGCAAATGGCAAAATTTTAGAACAAATGCATGGAGGGGCAAGCTGTCTTTTTTGCACACAGATAACTTCAGTTTACTTGCCTGAAAATACAAATATTTTTAAAAGAACGTTCCTTCCTGTGTCTTCATAAGGACCACAATAACAAAACCCCATACAGAGACATGGAGGAGCTGGACTAAGTCTCTGCAGAGCAGTAAGAGAGCACATGCATCTTCCTAGCCCCATCACTGCTGAGAGCCTATTCACCAGCACAGCCTTTGCACCAGTCCTGTCCAAATGAAGTGATGAAACAGCAGCAAATGGGGTACAATAGCTACAAGTTGCTTCTTCCCCCTATAGCTCCTTTCTCTCCCCACTGCTGCTGGACATCCTGTATTTGCAGGATTTCCACCCTTACAGTCTCAAAGCACATGTTCCTCACCAGCAACGTGAAGGATGTACCTCGTGCTGCATTTCCCCCACAGCAGGAAGCTCAGGGGGTCCCACAGGCTTTAACAAAGCCTCTGAAGGGATCTATAACTGCAGAATGGGACTGCCAGATCCTGCATGGGGTGATGGAGCACCCAACCCCATCAGGGGAAGGAATTGCCTCTGAGTCACTCCTGCACTCCCCACCACCACAACATGCAGTGTTCCCTCCCATCCTGCATCTACCCATTCTAGGACGACACAGTGACAGGCTGGGAGGGATTGCAAGAGGTCACCTCACCTCTTTGGCTGGGAGAGATCAGAAGAGATCTTCTCATCTCTCTGGTTGTGAGGGATCGCAAGAGGTTATCTGGTCTTTCTGCTTGCCCAGGGAAGGATGCTGATGACACTCCTGACAGGTGCTTGTCCAACCAGTTCCTAAAAACCTCCACCACATCCCCGGGCACTTTGTCCCACAGCATCTCCAACCCAGTGCAGGAGTCCCACTAGTTCTCTAGTTGCTCTATCCTCTGCAAACTTAGAAACCAGATTATCTATTTTCTTTTTCTCTTGGTGTTTGAATGGACTTATGTTCCCTATCCCTTCAGAAAACCCTGAACAATCTCAAGACCTTTCACCTTCCCAAAGATTTTTCCCTGTGGCTATTGCTCTCACAACCAAATGGCCAGCAATTTTGTTCCTGAAAAATTTCAGACTCATCTGGCAGAGCATGACAGCATTTCCACCAGAAACCAGATTTCAGGGACAAAACTCCTGCTGCCTTCAAAGGAGCCTGTGTTTCCCATGACACCCAAAATGCAACAGTCCCAAGGGGCTACCAGTTCCCACTGCTGTGGGCATTAAAAGTCAATGCAGACCAGCTCCTCCTCTCTTCCAGCAGCCACACTCCTTCAGGATGAGGCTGAACCAATACAAAAACAAAACCATACTCTCACTCCCTGGAAAAGGAGGAGGCAGCTCCCCAGAAAGAGCAGCACTTTACTCCTCACAAGACACATACACTTTTGCATCCACAGTAGAAAAGCTCCACAGGCACAACTGACACTAAAAAAAGGCTAATCAGGGAGTTTCTGTGAAAATATTGAGTAGCCTTGATAATGACAGCAAAGAAACTTAAAAAAAAAAAAAAAAAAAAGAAAGAGAAGCCATAAATAGCAAGAGTCAGAAGGGACTCTGGCTCAAGAGAGTTAAAATGTGAAGTTAAAATGAAAGCCCCTGGGGTCACACTGTCTTAATTCCTTAATTCTTCACAGGAAATAAATTTATATTTTCCTGAAAACAATTCATTATTCTGGGTTTATTAAAGATCAATAGCCATTAGGCAGACTCCAATCCTATGCTGCCTCCTATATACTGATCAAATCCTTTAGTTGCATTCAGACACAATAATTAGACACCCTAGCGTGCGCAAGTGCCTCATTATAGATTTCTCCTGCGCCTTACAGTTCCCAGGGTGCTATAGTCTCATTTCTAGCCACATCTATCGGTCCAACGAACATCCAGAGCACAGTAGTGTTTCTCCTGCAACAATTACAGTCTTACCTAGAGTATCTTGGTTAAAAAAACAGACAGCTTTAAAAAAACACATTCTTATAAAAACAGAGCTTTTTTCTCCTTAAGAGTAAAAAAAAAAACAAAACAAAACAAAAACAAAAACACAAAACAACCAAAAAACCTGTGTCCTAATCAAATATGAAATAACCTTATATAAACTTCACCTTTCAGGGAACTTAGAGCTTGAGTGTTTGTTCTTGTGGAGGTATTGCATGGGGAAAACCAGCTGATTATACCACAGACATCTGATGATCAACATAAAATGCTCTGTGTACTAAACAAAACCCGGTAGTTTCACTTTCTCTAGTAGGAGTAAACAGTTTTCCCTACTGGTCATCTGCCTGCCTGGATTCAGCCACACAAACAGGACATTAAAAAGTACAGTGAAGTTTTTTATCTTGATTTCTTATATTTTTCACAAACATTGGCCAGTCTACTTACAAGCTTCCACAGAGGTGTGTCAAGACCATATTATTTAAACAGAAAATTAATAGATTGAAGCAACTTTATATTCCACCAGTAACCCCAAATTGCAGTAGCCATAGAATGACAACAAACTGAAGATTATAAGGATGAGGTTTAATTTGCTCACTACATGTCTGGTAGCAAATTGCTCCTATTACTTGTAGTCTCCATCTCTATAATGGCTGCTCAGAGATATCATTACATCCAGATCGCTTTTTTCTTTTTGTTTATATATACTGCCAACAGTGTAATGGAATAAATTACCAGCTATGGATTCTTTGAATGCCCACAACTTTCAATCATTCTTCCCCCCTTTTTTTTAATAATTCCCTTTTTTTTTAAATCCTGAAAAGTCCTAAATAGATATCTAGGTACAACTGTAAGAAAACTAATCCACTTCTCGCATTCTCCAAGTATTCTATATTTATTTTAACATGATCATGTTTGAAAGAGGGAGGTGAAGTGCTGGAAAACATTTGTCCCAAGCATTCAGAAAAATCTAGTGTTTATTATAATTTTGACCCTTACCAGCAAGACATATCCTTGATTAATACTGAAACCTGGTTAACTCTCAGGGCGATTTTCTTCATTTCAGGTCACTGCTAACCTTGTAAACATTGTGCTAACAGTGCTGGCTGATTCACTTCTCCCTTCTCTCTTCCAACAGAATCTTTGCTCCACCACCTCTGCCAGCTTCAGTTTCAAATGCAAGATAATTTTAAAATTTCATTCTCAGTGAAGTGAAATATGTATTGTGGAAGCTATCACAGGCTTTCTTCTTTCCAGGTAGGAGTAGAAACAAACCCAGCCCTAGAGATGTGGACTCCAGCTGCTGCCATATTCCAAGACAACACTATTGACTAAAGAAATGTTGAAAAGCAGGTTTTATTAAGCGTGTTGAGTCAGGACAAAAGCCACCAATGCACCTCCTGCAAGGAAAGACAAGACTACAGCAAAAGGAATTGTTTTATTTGTTGTCAGAACCAGGAAAAGCTACTCCAAGGATGTGTCCTTTCTCAGGATCAGGGTTTCTTTTCTCTAGGTGTAATGACTGTTTTTATGTCTGCAATCTAAGGGGAGAAGTCCCCAAATAAGCATGTCTTATAAGCAGTCAAAAGAAAACAGCAACACTACCATAAGTAAAATACACATCCTCATTGCTATCTCATTTGTTTTATCCAGCAAGTTCTCCCCACAAGACACCTCAGCCTTAGAAGAGTGTTTTTCCTTTCTCTTCTTTGCAATTGTTTTCAAACTTTCCATGCCTGGCCCTCCAGTAGCAATTAGGGCAGTTAAGAGTTAGCTAGAGGCAGAGTGTAATACAATCCGTTTGATTTCCCTCCCAAGAAACATACATACAACAAAAGAAGAGGGAAGGGGGAAGCTGCAGACAGAAATAATGGAAAATGTAAAGACAGGACAAGACAGTCTTTTGATCAGCACATGCAGCTTTTCTGTCTGCAAGCTGCAGACCACCCAGCCACAAAAATTTATAGCGCCAGTCTGTCACTTCTATATCAATCCTCCAATTCTTCTTTTTTTTTTTTTTTTTTCATTTTTTCACTCTAGACTATGCTTAAAAAGGTGTCCATGCATTTCTTAAAGTCTTCAAGTAACAGCAATGGTCTGCAAGGGCCCTTGCTATGAAAGAGATATATTATTCCCCCTTTTAATTCATCACTGTTTTGCTTATGTTCAGAGACATAGCAGACTCCCAACTTCCAGGACCCCCCAGCACCCAAGGTCAAGTTACAGTGACGTACATCTCTACTGCAGAGCCACTATCTCATGTGCTTTGCCTGGAAAAATGCTCCAATGATGGTAACAGGAAGTGTCTTCTTGTTTGATCTGCTCTGAAATGTGCCATTATTTTATCATTTAGCAAATCTGCTCCCTCAATATCAGTCTGCTCCCTTTAAGCAGTTGAAGGGTCCTACTATAACCACAAAAGGATACAGACTCTGATAGGAGCAATTAATGGTAAAGCTTTAAAATCAATAGCAGAAGGAGGAGCTAGAACAAACGTGCTGCCAAAGGGTTGTGCCTGCAGCTTCCACTTTACATTGCAAAGGCCTGAAGAGCAGCAGCCCTGGGCAAATGCAGCCAATGGACTAGCACACACTTCTGTGTAGAACTTGTCCGGTTTATCTTAAAAATGTATGTGGTAGCAACAATTGACAAGTGGGAGTGCATTAAGGAATTTAAGAAAAAACACATTTTCCACCAAACTATTGAATGTGTGCAACTCAGTATCTGCTCATATAATAGTGTTTTTGCTGCCTAAGTTCAGCAAGACACTTTAACAAATAGTCCTACAGAAGGGCACACAGATATTATTCACCATTTCATTGCTATTGTCATGATGGCTGTTGGTGCACACCACTGCTGTTTGCAGGCTGGAGCCTCCTACACTCTTCAAACATAAGCAGGTGAGAATGAGGAACAAAATTCAACCCATGTCCATGCAAAGCCTTAAGCTGCAGCAGCCATGACCAGTGGTGGGACCCTCCAGGACTATCACAGCACCGGATCAATCAGAATCAAAGTCGTCAAACCACATCCTCTCCATACAGAAACCAGTCAGCTGCAAGATCAGCATAAGCAGGAATGGGAAAGCAAGACAATATCAACATAGAAGGAGAATGCCTTCCAAAAAGCCTTGGCAACTAGCTGGTGACTTACCACCTCAACGGAGAGGAGCACCTAGCTGGACAGCAGCAGGGCAGTGCGGGGCCATGATGATGGCCCATAGGCCCCAGCAGAGGAGGTGCCAAAACTCAGCCTTTCTGTGTCTTGACAGAGAAAAAAAATTACAAACAATACTTTGGTGAAGAAAACAACACCAGAGTGAAATGAGCTGTTAGAATAAATCCTGCTGAAGACCTGCCCTGCATTTGATGTGCTTTGGAGCAAGGCATTTTCCTCTAGGTATAACCCTGCTAGTGGGGAGGGAGCAGGTTGCCTAGCTCCTCCTTCATCACTTCTGATGTGAAGTTGTCTGCACGCCCAGCAGGCACTGTCCTCTCTTTAAGGAGCTGGCTTCACCCCACAGGCTGACCAAGGAGCAGAAGGGGCATGCACGCCTTGCCTTTCAAACTCAAGTCTAACGACGCACCAAGGCTTCACTTCTCTGCCTCTCCACCAGCTTGGCTTCTGGGAAAAGTTGGAAGGACAAATGCCGAGTACATCTCAGCAATGGTCATGCCAAAGCATTTGGCAGCTTTAGCACTGAAATGAGAGTAACAAGCAGAAAGCAACGCCACAGCAAATGAGCATTTCTGCTGCCATTTTGAGACCTCTCATGGTGCTGCACTGACACTTGGTGACACTGCTCAGTCCAGCCAGAAGCTATGGGGCCCAAATCAGGAAACACTGGATAAACATGGCCCCTCCTTTACAGCAGTCAGAGAAGATGATTGTAATGCTGGTAGGCTTTAAGTCTGTGAAGCTAAAATGTTATTCTGCCTTCGCAGAGAGCGCTGAGTGAATTGGTTTTCTAATGTTGTAGAATACAAAACTACAGGAAATATCTTCTCAGGGAAGAAAACTTTGTTGTGGAAGGAGGATCACTGTTATGTACACAAAGCCACTCTGTGACACACGTGTCACAACAAGCAGCTTTGCCGTGACTTCGTATTTAGACCCTGCAGAGTCTCTTCCTGGACCTGAACCATCCTTCCACACACACCACTTCACAAAAGATCCTGCCACAGTGTCAATTTTCTGAGACGAAAAATGTGCTATGACTTAAAGGGATGTGTAGTTTTCTCTGACTGGGTAAAGAGCAGTCAAAATAAACATCCTTTATAGGCACGTGAACTGAGTAGGCAAAACTGGTCCCTCCAGTAATACACTGAAGAGAGGAAAAGAAACCACAAGAGCGGGAGATTTTAAAATGAGAGTGTGAAACTGAAGAACTGACATCTTGCAGCCGTTCAGCTGTCCTATCTGCAAGACAGTGGAGGTAATCCTATCCCACCAAAATTCCCCCTAAGTATTCCCATCTTGGCTTTCCTGTTGGACTTTTCCCTTGTAATCTCAGTTTAAATTTATCCTTCATTGCCACTCTAAATATATTCGCTCATGAGGTTTCCGTATTAAAAATCTCCCTGAGCTGGTCACCATTCAGAATTCTGGGTACCCTGGCACACATCTGTGAATACAACAGAAGTTTACAAGTATGAAATCGAAAGAAAGCAGCACTCCATCTCCACAATTCCGTTTTGCCTATGAAATGAACTTGTCAGAGGCAGCTGTATTACAGTGGCAAAGGAAGTGTCACAAGTTGTAAACTGCAGCCTTGGAGTTTGCTAAGCTCGAAGAAACTGAGAAAATAAACAGAGAGGGGACATTGGTTTATGTTTGGATATGCACACAGGGCAGCCAGGCTCAAGGATCCAATTTAGCAGTTAGATATTGGAGCAGACATTTCAGAAGCTGCCTGGGAAGTTTTCCCCTAAGGACACAGAGCACTTGCACTCATCATTGGCCTCCAGTCTTCATCCACAGCAGAGGATCCATCCAGCATATGACTCCCAACACCACAGCCAGGCCACACACCACGTCACCCGCAACTTTAAAGCCATTGATCCCTATTTTAATATATCCCTGAAGTTTAACATAAGCAATCTGTCAAAAGCCTTATGTAGGCTATTTAGCAGCTCCCACTGTTGCAGGCAGCCTACATGGCAGATCATGCCCAGTCACCCCTCCTGGAGCTGCACTACTGAGACCCTGGGGAAGGAGAAAGTTTATGGAACAGCAATTAAAAAGAGCTCTGTGGATTCGCTGAAACCAAAACCAGAAACATGGCTTTTATAAGAGCTGCCTCACAAGCCATGTACCATTTGGACAGAGGTTAGCATTACTCCAGCTCTACTTACTTAGGAAGCCTTGTGTTAGTGTAGTGTTCAGTATACAGTAATTTCATTTACAGACTTGCACAGGACATGAAGAGGGCATCAAACAGAGGAACTGGCTCTACAGCTGGAGAGACTCTCAGCTAGTCTACTCCAAAAACAGATTTTATCTTAAGCTGAAAGAAGAATGAAGCGAAGCTCTATGTGAGAAAGCTACTTTTTTTAATCTGACAGAGCAAGGCTTATAGGGAAAAGGCAGTCTCCTGCTCAGTCACAGCCTTAGGGCATGTCCATCTACTCCAACAAGTGCAGACAGATCTGAATGCCTCTGTACTGTTTTCTGGAAAGAGAAACATAAGCCACGCCCAGTCACCAAAATGCAGCACAGCCCAGCAATGCTATGCCAGCATGGCAAACATCTTCCAAACCAGAGCTGGTGTAATGCTCAACTGTCTGTGCAGATGCAATCTTGGTAACCTCAGGAAAGAGCATCCTGTAGGTTGATCCCATTCACTGTGACATTTTAGCTACTGGCTACAGTTTTCTGAGACCCAGGCAGCTGTGAGCCCACAGGCTGGAACAGGGGTCAGAGCAGAGCCCTGGGCTCTGTTTGCAGCCAAGGTCCTAAAACAACTGTCATCTTTGCTGTTCTCTTCAAGTGCCAGACAATATGTGTGACACATGATACCTACTATGGCCACACAGTGGAGAATGAAAAGCTATCTTCTCTGTCACTTTTTTCTTCCCTCTTTGTGATTAAATGTATTTATACCCACACCCCCACATTCATGCAAAGCTATCATCTCAACTACTCTATATTTCACTATTCAGCTCTAAGAAATCCCTGCCAGGGCCCTGTGAACCATAGCAGGGCAGCAAGTAGTTTAACACATCAGACCAAAGTCAGTTCAGTTGCAATGGATTTTTCTAAAAAACATTCAAGGCTCATAGCAATTATTCAGGCTGTCAACATATTGCTGCCAAGCACCGAGCACAAGAACTGAAAGGGCTGCAGCCCTGTCATTTCAAACTACTGATAGAGTTTAGTGGTTTGCAGCAGGTTGTGCTTGACTCATTTCTTTCCATTTGGATGTACATTACTCAAACGAAGGGCTTACTTTAGCTGCGACCCAAAAGAAGAGAGAACAAGGCTCAGCCCCAGTGGACTTCAGATGAATAAGACTCTCTGTAAAGCATTGCAGTAGTGGTGGTATCTTTTATTAGACTAAGTTGTACAGCTCAAAGAGTAGACAAGCTCCTTTTGGTATCTGAAGCAGAAGTAGAAAATTGCAAATGCAAGTACAAGCTGAGAGCAAACTGTCACAGTTTTATTACATATGTATCAATTTGATCAACTTTGAAAGTGAAGGTAGCTTTACCTTACTGGAGCAGCGGGAGGGAGGCAGGTGATAAGACAGTTATCTCAGTCTCACAACTTACAAAAAGACTCAAGGAAAAGACAGCATTTTCCAGACTATACAGCATTGACTAATGTTCAGACAGCAGAGCCTTATTTCAGCAAGTTTTCTTCTCTGTGTTCATTGCCACCCTCATCCCATCTTAATTTGTGCTGCTCACTGTTTAAAGCAGTCTGTGCTGGGCCCTGAGCAGTGCAGAGCACAACCCCAGTCCTTCAACAATGATGGGGCACCAGCCCAGCCCCACGTGTGCTTTTACTTAATACCATAAGCAAGAGGACAGGGCAGTTTCTTGGGCAGTGTAACAACTATGCTGGGTTAAAACATCAGCTTTCTCCACCAGAAAAGGCAGTACCCTAGATACTACATTATTTCAGGGTGACCCTCCACCAAGCAGAAGCAGATCTGTTTCCTGAGTGCATGACAGCTCAAAGCTGGTGCGATGCAATGATGGCTGTCTATGGCTTTCCCTCTCAGTCTCTACTCTTCAATTCTAGTCACAGAGGGCTAGGAGACAGGCAAACAGGTACAAGTCACTAATGCTGCATCTGTACAATATTGGACCCTTAGGAATGGTGAAACAGAACTACAAGAAGCACCAAGCAGCTGGCGGGTCTCTTTTTGCCCAGTGTAACACCAGTCAAGTTGAGATTTCATTACTGCTCCAGCAAAGAGAGATTAACAAGGAAAGGCAGCAGTGCTATTCTACAGGCAGGACAAGCCTCTCTAAGCCTGTGCTGTCTCCAGAGACGGTGTCTCTACCCTCAGCCCTTGATCCTTTGTTGGTGCATTGACCAAGGGCTAGAGATGAGTGTTCAGCTCCATCAGGAGGCTGGTCCAGTTAACCTCACAGTCCCAAAAGGTCTCCTGCCAGCAGTAGAGGTGAGCCCTTTCAGATGTGCTTAGTCCTAAGTCAGCCTAATACTATGAGAAGAATTTACTTTGAAATCTAGGTGCACCACAGGGTTTTCTTCCAATATTTTGAAATGCACACACATACCTCTCACTATTCCTACAGCTAGCACACAGGGGACATGCTTCCACCCCGGTGACCATCTTCCTCCCCACAACTCTCCTGTGGAAAACTGAAGAGACACTGCATGCTCACAAACAATTTTTTGAGAGGGGAAAGTAGTTCAGCAAAGGGGTATGCCTGGACATGCAGGCAGGATTACAGCTTGCTTCCCAGGGCAGGCAGAGACAGCCACGAGTTCTTACAAACAGAGAGGAAGACAGTGAAAACCATCAGGTGGCCTCTTGCTCCCCCCTCCCTGAGCACAAGTGTGTTACATACAGCACGGTGCATTGCACTGCTTCGCCCAAGGCTCATGTTGCAGAGCTGGTACCTGCAGAGCTGGTACCCACAAGGGCATCCCAGGGACAGCAGTACCCACTGCCCTCATGCCACATGGCCCTATATCAAACACAGAGCTGAAGCATGCTCTCAAATGTCCAGTTTGGTTCATACTTATCTCCCTCACAGGGGCACAGTCCTGTGGGGAGAAACATTCCTTGCTGCTGTCTGACAAAATGAGATTGTGCTTGTCAGTGCAGAGTAAGTCCAGGCAGCAGAAAGCAGCACTGTGAAAAAAATATCCAGTCAAGCTTTGGTAGAGCTCAGGTATTTGTCCTAGTTTCAGCTGGGATAGAGTTAACTGTCTTCCTAGTAGCTGGTAGGGTGCTATGCTTTGAGTTCAGTACTAGAAGAATGTTGATAACACTGATGTTTTCAGTTGTTGCTAAGTAGTGTTTAGACTAACGTCAAGGATTTTTCAGCTTCTCATGCCCAGCCAGCGAGAAAGCTGGAGGGGCACAAGAAGTTGGCACAGGACACAGCCAGGGCACCTCACCCAAACTGGCCAACAGGGTATTCCATACCATGTGGTGTCACGTCTAGTATAGGAACTGGGAGGTGGGGACAGGGAATTGCAGCTCGGGGACTAGCTGGGTGTCGGTAGGCGGGTGGTGAGCAATTGCACTGCGCATCATTTGTACATTCCAATCCTTTCATTATTGCTGTTGTCATTTTATTAGTGTTATCATTATCATTATTAGTTTCTTCTTTTCTGTTCTATTAAACCGTTCTTATCTCAACCCGTGGGTTTTGCTTCTTTTTCCTAATTTTCTCCCCCATCCCACCGGGTGGGGGGGGAGTGAGTGAGCGGCTGCGTGGTGCTTAGTTGCTGGCTGGGCTTAAACCACGACAGTATTAAAAGTAGGCTAAATCAGCCCAAAAGCATCATGCTAACATGCCTGACTGGATTCAACCACCTAACTGTCCCTTTCAAAACTGGGCTCTCCTCTCTGCGTAACACCATATCTCACCAGGATGATTTAACCTCCATGAAAGGAAGGAAGGCTCACCCACAAATGGGGCTCGAGAGGATGGAGAAAGCACAGACAGTTGGTAATGCTGGGAAGTGAGGGCCCCAAGGAGGGGACACAAACACTCACACATGCACACACACACACACACACACACACACACTGCCAAGATCAGCTGCCTGCACATTTCCCCCGAGGTTCTTCAGGCAGCAAGGTGCCTGTAGCAGCAGCCCTCCAAGATGCAAAGGGCTGGCTGCTCACATGTGGTTATCACAAGAAGCTTCATTTTTCTGGTAAATAGACAGGAATTTGAATCTTATGTGAAAACTGTACCCTGGGTCATACCCACCCTCCCACCCCCGCAGCACTGATTCAGAGCAGAGGGGCTCAGGGAGCCACAGAGGGCAGCCTCAGGCAGCCCGACAGCATCTGCCCACCTGGCAGGCAAGAGGCTACCTCTCCCCTCATCCCCATATATCAACACAAAGAACCTGGAGTATTTCATAAAAGGAGGGGTAAGTCCATACATGATGGAAAGCACCTCTGAACCGTTTCAGCTTGCAGCCTAATGCCTGTCTGGAGTGAAAAAAATACATCTGACAGCTACTCAAGCAAGATGGACTGATAGTTGCCCAAGGTCATGCAGGCACTTGGCTTCCCACAGATTTTCTTTTTTTAAAAAAGAAGATTACACTTTATTGATTATTTGCTTTTTATTGGTGATTTGCTTGAGTTTTTTTTCTTTTTATTGTCTTTTTTCAAGGCTATAGGTCAAAACCAAGAAGTGTAATCGAGCATGAATGAACTCAGACAGCATAAGGAAAAAAAAGACAATACAAGTGCTTTGACCCACATACAGTAATGATCAACAGAGAGCAATGTCCCCTGTATTGCTCGTTCACTGTCATTACTGATAGCAGCCATAATGATTAGCACTATACAGCCAAGGAGGGTCATT
Source organism: Aquila chrysaetos chrysaetos (assembly GCF_900496995.4). NCBI lineage: Eukaryota > Metazoa > Chordata > Aves > Accipitriformes > Accipitridae > Aquila > Aquila chrysaetos. The sequence continues at coordinate 67,304,868 of NC_044030.1, forward strand.
GTTAAATGACGACAAAGCACGTTGCAAAGTGCTGGCAAGGTACATGTTTTAAAAAAAAAAAAAAAAAAGAAAAAAAAAAGAAAAGAAACAAAACACACCAAAAAAAAATCCAAAAAAAAGAAGACCAGGAACCATGATTTCTTTAACCATTTATCTAGAAGAAAAGACATCTGCTTCCCACATATGTACAGGAAATTTTTAGGGTGCTGCTCGGAGAAGAGGTTTCATTTTCCATGTGGTCCAGGTTTCTTATGAAAATTGATATTTTCTTGTATCAATATTTCCCAGCCCACTCTACATTTTCACTGGGCATGGAAACTCGAGTCTACAAAGCATAAACAAATTTGTTTCTGTAATTCCCCAAGGCTCATTAAAAGGATTATGGAACTTGGAAATAAGGAGCATTAATTATCAAGTTTTTCTAAAAGATAGCAATGACTAGTGTAAAAACATTATCCAGAATGATTCCAACTGCAACCATCAGTGCAAGCAAACAGGCAACCCTGTCACATATTCTCAGCTATTATAAGTGCTCATTCATCTATTAACAAAAATTAGTTGAATGAGAATGGACGGTCATCCAGGCTAGTTACAAAGTCTGATACAGAGCAAAACCTATTTGTCTGCCTAGAAAAATTCTGACTTGCACATCCTTTTCGTTATTCAGAGAGAGTAAAGATTAGGGCACACACCAACGTCCTCCCAAAGGATTCAGAGATCTGTGGAATTGAAGTGATGCACAGCTACAGCTGTGGACCATTGTATGCATCACCATAAGGCAGCCAAGGATGCTTTGCAGGGAACCTGTGGTACAGTTTATGCATGGTCTTGTAGTTATTACTAGCTGTCAACTGAATCATGTTGCTTCTTAACATGAGATGATTAACCGCAGTGCACCTCACTATGAGAGAACCTGATTTTGAGGAGACATGACTATGGCTTGGACAAAAACCAAGCTGAGCTCCTATGAGAGAACAGATTGCCTCTGAGTTTGACAGGAGCCTTCTATGTTTGATTGCTTTAGCTTCCAAAAAAGACAGGAAATTCTTTTAAGGCATTGTGGCGTTATTTATCCAAAGACTGCTACAGGGAAATTGTATGATTCATGCGTTGTGACCAGTAACAAAGCTTCAGCATATGGTCAAATGGGATTTATTAACAAAATTCAAACATATGCTACAGGTAAAAATGCACTGCTATTACGAGATAATGTCTGAATTGTTATGCCAAGATAATGAATCTGTTAATTTACTAGGATGCTGGGTTATAAGGAAAACAGCTAATAATGATTCTGTCCAAGCAGCAGAAGGGTTTGGTAAGAGCTGGCATAGTATGACCAAAACAGTCAGCAAAAGCCAAAACAAGGCCTTCTGAGTTGTCTCCTCTGCTAAGGACATTTAATTCCACTATTATCCTTAAGCTGTTGCTGAAAACAACAAAACTGCATCTTTGAACATACGTAACACAAAAATAGGATCAGGAAATTCAAAGTTAACTTGAGACAAAATACTAGTTGCACAGACTGTACTGAGTTGCCTTACTGATCTAAGTAATAATTTTGCCAGAGATGAAAGCTGGCAAAAGCTTTCTTTCTGAGCAAAGCTGTAACAAATGCTTGGAATGGGCAACTGCATTTAGGGCTGAGCAACAGCGTGCCTGGGAAATTAAGTCCTCTGATTATCAGCAGGGTAAGTGCAACTCTGCCTGCTCTGTCCTCAGTCGTGTGAAGGCAGCATGGCTTACGGGCATCCCACGAGATAGGCAAGACAGAAGCCAGTCAATATCAGCAGTGGTGATGCTTTTTCCTAATGGTGCTGCTGATGAATTAATGGCACTGAAACAAGAAGTGGGGAGGGGGGAGCATTTTATGCAGACCACTGAGCAGAAAGGAGAGGGTTCTGTGTCAGCCACTAACAGACTTCGTTGGGTTTCTAACTAGTGTAAAGGTAATCAATATTAAAACCAAGACAAACGCTTATATCCAGCCACAGAAGTTATACCCATCTGGGCCCTTAGACAACAGAGAAGACTGACCATACACTTGCTGTTCTCTCAGATTAGTTGGGAAACTTCTTGTCAGGAAAGTTGCACCCCACGTTTTCTCCTTCCTCACATCTACCCTCTCCCCTATGCATGTATCAGGTTTAATGCATTTCCTCTGTATTATCTCCAGTCCAGATGGTCAAACAACATTGTTTTCCTCTTCATGTAACACCAAATTCACATATTTTAGTAATGGACGGGGACTTCAGGGCAGGCCAGTACTTTCCAAAATCAACTCAGAGGAAAAATGTCTCCTTGAACAAGGGTAAAAGCAGAAATGTCAAAGGAAAAAAAAATCCCAAACAAAGCACCGCCCCCCCTGCCCACCCACCCCCCCCCAAAAAAAAACCCCAAACAAACAAACTGTCCTGAGGTGGTCTGGGAAGGGTCATCATTTACACGTCCTCAAGGGATCTGCTTTGCAGCTGGTAAAGCTCATTATTTGTTGTGAAACAGTGTGCACTCTGCCTCCAGCCCAGGAAACCATAAAAACTTACTCCAGTAAAGTCATCTAGGAAGACAGCCTCAAAGGAAATAAAAAAAATAAACAGCTTGCAGGAGAGATCACAAAGGAAAAGTGGATTGGACCAATACAGTACTTTCTTGTAGCAGTTTATGAACTGTTGCTATAAAATGTCTTGGAGTGCCCTGAGGAAAAACTGGCATCAGAAGTCCCTCAACAGATCTGAAGATTTCCAGTTCCAGTAAGAAGAAAAATAACAGGTAAATTTACTCACTGTGTTTCTTTGAAACCATCTTTTTTCCTCCAGGTAAGCTACATAAAGCATCTCCTCTCATCTTTGAGAATTTCCCATAGTTCTCAACATTCCACCTGTTTCACCCCAGAAGACAGAGCTGTGTAGTTTTCTAGTAGAGTCCAGCTCTTCTTTTAATCCAACAAAAAGGATCTACTAGAAAAAGTCTAATTGAAAGATTTTGGAGCATCATACAATTGCCCCTAATTAGAGAATTTCTCATTTCCCTCCAAAAAGGTGAATAAATATGATGAAAGCAAAGACAAACTGTAGGGTTTGCCCCACTCCATCTTCCTCATTTTGCAGCACCGTACAATTTAGGCAGCATTTTTTACCCCCTGTTATTTCAGAGAGGCCAGCACCCATAACTTAGAAGGACTTCAGACATGTCTACAACTTTAACCATGTGTGGGAAACAAACTCTTAGTTCAGTTCTGTCCTCTTTTATGGACAAAGGCAGTGACCTCCAAGAAGCCTAAAACTTGCAAATGTGTCATCATCTGGATGTATAATTAGATGTATATGTAATGTAATTACTTTAGTAATATAAGTATTTTCTTCTATGACTAGCTCTGGTCATAGTGAACCTGATTTCCTCTACCTTTTCTCTCAGGAGAAAGTTTTCTTTCTAAGCTGTCCATTAAAAAACACCAAAATACCTGCCTAAGATATTTCGCCTGAGCCTGCAGCCCACACTGTTGATGGGAGCATTAAAAGAGGGCAGCAATCCCCAGAAGCCCCACAGGAGAAGGGATTTCATCGAGCTTGGTGTACAGTGTGAAAATGCAGGAAACAACACCGGTCTCTGCCCACGCTGCCACATTCCCCTGCCATAAACTCCAGGGTCCAGCCCTTGGTGCAGAGCGTGGTGCAGCACCCTGTGGCCATGGGCAGCCCTGGCACATACGGGCAGCTCCTCACAGAGCTGCCATCTTGCGTCGGTCAGCTGGGCAGGTGCTGTCCCAGAGAGACCTTCCTCGTAGCCGTCCTCCCCAAGATGTTCCAGGAGTCATCCCCTCACAACACGCTGCCGCTTGCTCCCCTCTCCTTCTCCAGGAGCTGTGCAGCCAACGCCAACGCCATCGCCCCGCTCATCACTCAGCCACCTGTGTGCAGGCTCCCAGAGCCACCTAACGACTCCACCGAGCCCAAAGCAGCCTCCACATGTGCAGCTTAGCTGGACAAAGCATCGTTCTAGGATTCTTGTAAATAATGTCATCCCATACTGGGACTATCCTCAGTGCTGGGGGCAGATGGAGTAGCTGAGCAACCACTGATGCTGGGAGCACATCAAACCTACTAAAGAGCAGTGCTGCAAGATCGTGGTTTCTAACCACAAAACCAAGACCAGGACTACGCCGTGTGTCTCGGAAGTGTTACCTTGTGCCCATAGCTCTGACTCGCCTGTCGCTTACCACTTCATTCACAGGTGGATACAAATGTGGACAATCATCCCTTGGATGGGAGGGATCCCAGCCAGAGGTGGTGACCAGCATGGCCCAGGGTGCTGAGCAAGCTGTCCTTGGGCTGTCCTGGAAGAGGTTGTGCATCTCCCCTGTGAAAGGCAGAGAGCCGGAGCAGCCCTGGAGAGGGGAGAGGGAGAGAAAGAAAGATAAATCATTAGTGAATGCGGGGGTAATGAGCAGTTCTATACTGTTCCATTCTCCTCTTGCATTAGTTATTTCTATGTGTGCTATTACAATGCAAAGAAAGTCAGAAAAAGCAAAATTCTCCAGACTTTGGTTCTTGTTCCGTGCCTTCTCTAGAAAGCTCATCTTGCCTTGGCTGCTGGTAGTTTGCACTTATGTGTCATCGTCTATTGCTTAGTGAATCATTTTATCTACATTACTCCTGGTTTATTTTCCCTTCTGAAAGGGTGTTCTTGTAAGTTTTTCATGCAGCTGATCTTACCACTTATCTTATTAAAAAAAAAATATCTATTAAGTAAAATCTGAAACTTGCACTTCTCAAGCATGCCAAGTCTTGAACGGTCAGGAAGATATCATCATTCACTAGAACATAAACACTCATGCTGCTACCAATGTCATCTCATGGTCCTGCGCATGAAGAACTACAATTATCTTGACTTTGCACCTGAGAAGCTGAAACCCCGAAGTTCCAGTGGGACCATCTTTCTCAAATAATAGACTAATAAACGTCATCAGACCATGTTGCAGTGTTAGTTATCTAAAATAACAAGCAAACAAACCTACTCACTCTTCAAACATCTTTTTAATTAAAATTCCTTTGTGAAATTTACCACAGCTATAAACCAGAATAGTAATTAGTAGTGTGGCACAGACAGTTAGGACTTGGGTCATAATTACAATAAACACTGCTTATTAATAAATAAATTGTCAACTAGCCAGGTCTTTGATGCAATAACAGCTTAATTTTGACCGTTTGTTTCTTGTTTAAAACAAAGAATCTGAACTTAATGTAACATGGGCAAGAATACAAAGAAAAAAGATTGCTGCTGGGTTTTCCCCTTTCCCTGAGATTTAAGAAAAATAATGAAAACTGAAATAGTAATTTTTCTGCCTTGTTCTCTCCACCTCCTCTTCAAGGCAAATGAACTACCTCTAGCAATAGTCATCATGTGGCTCTGGGGTTATTGTATGACAGTACCAGGCTGTGTTTGCTTCAGTTCCATTCAACAGAAACCCCTTCACAAAGACTCATCTGTAAAAGAAAGGGATGTGGGAATGTCATGTATTTCAAAAGAAGTGAAATCTTACAAAGAAGCAAAATTACTTGCCTTGCTTAAAGTGGAAGCAAGTTCCTTTTCTGCAATGACCTCAGAGCAAGGTTTCCTTAGCAAGGAACCCTTCCCCAATTTCCTTGTCCAGCTTTGTGCATCTGTCCATGCTTTCTAGCTAACTCCCCTTTATGTGATGCAGTAGTGGCTGTGAGTTTCATCCCAGGCTTCTCTGCCCAGACCCTCTGCACAGTTCTGGTGTCAGGGCTGTGGGGTAACGGCAGATATTTCATACTGCCTGACGCTACACACCCCAAATGCTAACCCTTCTTTAAATCCAGCAACACTGCCAGTGCCTTTGTGACTGTGGAAGGCCCTAAACAGGGAGTTGGCAAACACAGGAGGCTTGATCCAATCCGTGGTTTTCCATTCAAACAACTCACAATGGTGACATAGGACGACTCAAGAGAAGGCAGCTTGAGTTTAGGAGAAAAACCTGGAAACACATAGGCAAATGGACACAAAAACTAACAGGGCCTTGGCCTGAACTGAAAAGACCCCATAATTAATGAAAGCAATTTTTAAAAAAGACCCCCACTCAACCCACTCAGTCACATTCAGTCACACCCACAGTGACAACCACAGTACCTTAGGGATGAATGTGGCAACTGGGCTCTCCAGTAAGACTGACAAGGAGGTACGACTCAGTTGGCTTGCTTGGTTTCAGTGTTACCTCACTAAATAATTTGAGAAATCCAGCCTTTAAAAAAAAAAAAAAAAAAAAATTATTCTTCCCCTAAGTTTTATTTCAAGATGTAACACAGTGTGGTGTTGGAGATACAGTGACAATCCACAAGACACCACACTGAAATCCAGGTGACCACAGCTCAAGACATTGGGAAAGGCATTTTTGCCTAACTTCAGACTCAGCTTTGCATCAGTAACATAGCAGTACCAATCCCAGATTTCACTGGGCTGTGAGAAGAATATGACTTGTTGGGCATCCAGACACAGCACATGAGGACACACATATGTGGAGACCAATGGCGCTCTGCATCAATCGAATGTGAGGCTACCCAGACCTCACAGTAAAACTCCTCGGCATGACTGTGTTTTCCAGATACAGTTGTTAAATTCTAACCTGAGACTGCAAGCTGACTGTTGGGTTTTTCATTTGGTCACTCCAAGCTTCTGCAAGCCTACCCTTGCTGCAGGAGAATGCACATGAAGGAGACTAATGATGACAAACACACAGGTAGGCTGTGAGACCTGAAGGTTAAAGGTTTGTGAGTTTTTATGTAAAACACATATCCTCTAAGAGATCAACTGAGGACTTGTACCAGCTGAGAAAGATGAGAGGTGCAGGTCTTCATCAGCTCCAGCCTGAAGGAATCTGAAATCTCCAGTAGGATTTGCTGTTCATTAAGGACACTCAGTCTCAGGCTGCCAATTTCAGTGAGACACTAATATTTGTCATGAAGAGCAAGAGTCCAAGGAGCAGTACACATAAAATTGCAGCAATTAGCCAGAGAGTTTAAAGAGGAGGAGATGACCTGAAAAAAAAAACCCCAAAAAAAACCAAAAAACAAACCAGGCAATAATAAGCGAAGGCCTAAAACTGAAGAGCATTAAGAGTCACCTCAGGCCATTTTAGAGAGGCCACAGGCAAACAGAAACTAATGTTATGCAAGGAAACTGATAAATATTGGCAAAAAACTTAAGAGTTCACCTTAAGGTCTCCAAAAAGTAATGTTAATGCACTGGTAAAAGTGGTAGTCATTGCTTTTCTTCCAAAGACCTTGTAACTGACCCATTTTCCTTATGAAAACAATCATGTGAAAGCTAGTTCATTAATTTAAGATGCCCATACTTTTTACATAAGGAAACAGCATGCAAAGTTGGACTGCTAGGATACAAACAAAATTTTTCACTCTGTCAGCAACGAAGGGAAAAAAAAAGAGAAAAAAAAAAGGAATGTTTAAACAACTACTAAGACTTTTTAAAATAGGCTTGTCAAGGTTTGCATATATCAGCTGCAGTAAGATCTTGACCTGCCAGCCACCAAGTCAACTAGTGACTTCGTAGTGTTACCTTACTGCTGCTTTTGGTCCCTATTCCCCAACATTAAGAAAACAAATAAGACTAAGAAGACAAGCATAGTGAGAAAATTCAATTAATTTTCAGGAAACATTACAGACAATTCTTTGGGCCCAATGTCACTTACTGTCAAAACAGCTTAAGCATCCATTCCTGATAACAATGTTTTTCATGACAAGATGGGACTGCATAAAAAGGGAGTCATAGACATATGAAAGAGGGAGTTCTAGCTTTTCCACAATTTGCAATTAGACTAAATGAAAATCTCATCTCCTTTTAGCTTTAACCCATCAATAGCACATGTATTTTAAATGTTGAGGTTATTCCAGCCCTTGGGCCTCTCTTCCTAAAACACTTAGCTAGTAAGAGTTATTGATGCAGCGTAAAAGGAGGCACAGGGTTACCCTAAGTGGCAACCTTTACTGAGATTCCACACACTGCTTAACAGGAGAAAAAACCTAGGGAAACTTCTTCCCCCACAACCCTCTTCACTGTAATAGAAGGACTAGATTTGATAGAGCAAATGCAATAACACTGACAGAACACAATTTTACCAACAGCAAAAGGCAATAACTTTTATTTGCTCTATTATTCTGTGTATGTGTATGCATAACTCTCTGAAGTGGTTCAAAAATCAACCTCACACATAAAAACAGGCAACAGATGGTATCAGATGGAGATCGCAGAGGAAAGGACATTAAAGAAACAACTGACTCCAGCAAATATTTAAAAAAAAAGTCATATTTATGTCCACCTATATGTATATATGTATTTAGTTATCTAATTAGTAGTATCATGTGTTCTCATTTAGGAAAACTACCTTGGGCTCTCAGCTAGAATCTCTTGCCCTAAATTTTACCAATAGGGTTATTCCACACTAATAAAAGGAGTTCCTTCTGCTGCAATGTTTTATAGACGCTGCAAACAGTCTGCTTCATTTATTACGTCCTACTTCCGTATTCATGTGCCCTGAACAGAAATCCGGATGGCATTCTCAGTCAGCTCCCTCACGGCTGTGACCATTGCTCTGTCCCTGGCTCCCTCCCTCCTGCTCCATCCTATGGGAAGCACAGCATGGTGCGCAGCACAGAGTAGAGATGATCACTCAGAGGTATCCTCCTCCATTTACCTCAGACATTGAGAAAATAAAGCAGGGAGGGTTGGTGGTTCCTTTCTCAGGAGGGGAGGAAAGTCTTTCGCTTAGGGAGCATGGATGTAACCTCATTTCTGCTGACTGCCTCTCTGATTTCTGGAGTGATGTGTCCTGTTTACCACAAAAGTTTGTATGCCAACTACTTTTCTACTTGAGTAAATTCTGCCATAGTTTGCCACACAAATACCTTAAGCATATTGCTTTTACTCTGAAATTATTATTGTTTTTACCAATTCACTTAGCTCGAAAACATAGGAATGAACAATATTCATCTGGGCCCAGAAATGCTTCCATAGGCATGGTCTTTGACACCTACAACCTCAGATTTTGTATTTACTTTTTATTCCATTCTACATGCTAGAAATCTGGTGTTGGGCAGCTGTATCATAAGTAATAATTTTTAAAGTTGGGGAAAAAAACTGCTGTGTAAGAAAGGAGGAACACGTAGCTTAGAATATCTGGACCACTGTTTTTCATTATTTGGTTATGACATTTAATTTACAAAAGGCAAAAACAGAGGAGTGAGACAAGCAAAGTGAAGTTCAAACTTGAAGACACAGAAAAGGTTTACAGCAAATTTTTTAAACTGAGGGATCAGTCTCTTCTTACTAAAACCACATGTCCAACAAAAGTTAATGCAGTTTATCACTTAAGAGTGCTTTTGTACTTCTTGGGATACCATGTTCCCTCTTATTAGCTTTTGCAAGTAATGCTTGCTTGCCTGAGAAAGGCATCATCCTTTTCCACCCTGGCAAATCACAATCAGGCATTGACTATTTGTACCTCCAGAACCCTCTCAAAAACAGCAATGCCACATACACAGGGCATGAAAATGTTAGTGACAAAAATTTTGTGATACCAATGTCCCCTTGGTACTACTGGCCACCACTAACACATCAAGCCTGTCCTCCACTCTCTTCCATAAAGAAGAACAATTGTCTATCAGACTCAAAATCTTAACTATCAAGATGCAAAAGCTCTAGGCAACATCTAAAAGCCCATAGCTGACAGCTTTTTTTCTCAAGGACACAAGCTTTTCTAGCACAAACATTGAACACAGGACAAGAATGAACTTTCCCAGGAATTAGTCCCTGTCAGTGACCATGAACTTTCTAGGTATTTAATGATCATCACAACCTTGTGATCTCTGTTTCAAGGTGAAGGCACGTCTCTTTGATCTCCCCTTTTTCAGGTTCAGCACATCATAATGCACATTTCAGCAGCTCTCCATGGTACACTACCCTCGATGAGGCAATTACTGTAGACATGACCAGAAGATACCCAAGATCCTGTGTTCCTCACTGCTGTATAAAACCCTATACAGAACAAATATACTATACCTCACTTCAGAAATTAGGATAACCCATGCATTACTGCTAAAGCGCAAAACCCCTGCTCAGACTAAGGCAATGTTTATTCCCCAACTGGAGATACAGCTGCAGCACCTCTGGCTGTGCTCAAGCTGTCATCAGTGGATATAGCAACAAAGAAAGACACACACCTACCTACTGTGTAATCTGCGAGGTTCCCTGGAGGATGCCTATAGCTTAGAGTACGATCTTGTAGCTATTAATATCCAGGTTAGTTAAATTAAAGCTACCTCATGTACAGCTGTACATGCTGCAATCACAGGACAGAAAATATCACAAACAGCTAAGAAGCAGACTTAGCAACAAACTCCAAGGTTTTTACCAGCACGCCTGTCTGCACAGGCAAGCACAACTGGCTTCAGCATCAACCTGGAGGACAGCCAAGACCTGGCCACACACCATGAGAGGACACGAGCATTGTACTATAGCACAGCTTCTCCCAGAGCCCCCTGGTGCTGCACTGCACAACGGAGGAACTCACACCCGCCAGCACAGACACAGCCTCCAGTGCTCCCCTTGTTTCTGACCAGGACAGTTTTTTCCCAGTGCTGGAGCTACCCACAGCTCCCCAGAGTGCTGCAGGGAAGACACAGCCCACATTTCCCATGTGTGGCTGAAGAGGGTCCTGGCACAGGAATGGGGCTCTTCTCCACAGAAGAAGGGTATGAGTTACTGCTCGGTTCAGAAACATTTGTTACAGCATTGATTTGTTTGGACAAATTAGGAAACCTCTCTCATGTCTCAGTTTTCCCACCTGTAAAATTCATGTTTATACCTGAAAGAAGCACAGTGTTAAATCTAAGCAGCACTTCAGAGATTAAAATTTCTAGGTAGGTGCTTATTAAATACAAAGAACACGTAAAAGTGCACTCAGAACAATTACCATCATGTTATCATCACATCTATGCATTATTTTTGCATGCCTTCTCTGGACTTCAATGTTTCTTTTTTTTCTCTTGAAAGCAGTTGCATAGAAATACACTTTGGGTTTAGCTGTTGCATGCAGACACTTAAAAGTATTAAAGAGTAGGGATTTATTTGAATTAATCAGCAACAAAAGATTAATCTTCTCATGTCACTATCTCTGGCAACTAAACAGTTTAAGAGATCACCAGTTTCTTCTGCCCACTTGTTCCTGATCCCCAAGTTGGGTTTATGCAAGCAATTTGAGGTGTGCAGTGTAAGCACAGCCAGTGAAACTAGCTAGGTTAAATTAAAAAAAGAAACAAAACCACAAATGCACACCCCTTCCTTTCCCAAAAAGGAAAGATATGAGAAAGCTTAATCCAGATCAACCTGCTGACCTGGTTAAATGAGCAGCTTTGCAAACATGGTGGCATAGCTGGGGGACCAGAACTCCCACATCAGTTTGGCACCAGTGACATGGAAACACTGAGATACATCCTAACTTATGTTGGAGAAGCTGGCTGGGAAAATGGACAATGGCAAAAGGGTCCTGAGCTGGGTACAAACCTGTCTGCTAATTTCATAATTTTTTTTTTAATTTTAGTTTTAATGAGACCCTCAGATGTGTCTGTGCTGTGTGGCTAGGTCCATACGTTGACACCCCGCTCTGCCACCCACGAGGCCCAGCACACCTACATGCAGAGTTGCCCCATTGTGAAGCCCAAGAGCAAGGAGCTACATGAGCTGAGCAGTCAGACACTCCTGCTTGTAGTGAAGACACCAAAGCCACACCAGAGCAGTTAGGTACATCATGCTGCACATTAGCTGTAAACCTGTGTGCAGGCACACTACCAAATAATCATTGGTTTCAGGCATTTTTGCATTTTCTCCTGCTGCTGCTAGGCAGGTGGGGACAAAACACTGGTGCCGCCAGTGGGCACAGCTGCCGCCCAGGGCTGCCGGTCTCCAGGTGGCTGGATCCAAGAATAGCAGAAAACAGTTGAAAAAGAAACTTGCCTTTACAATCCCCATTTTGGACATGTAAAGGGTACCTAGAGGGTTTGTACGCAAACCCCCAGGAGCACCCTGCGGTTCCTCAGCTGGGGAGGTGGGCCATTGCCCCACATCTGCACCCAAATGCAGAGGCATAGCATAGTCCTAACTGCACAGTGAGCACACCACCAACAGCAGGCAACATGGGCCATGCCTGCATCACATGTATAGAACTGTAAGTATGTTAAAGAGGGGAACAGATGCTGGAATCCAGGTGAAGGTCTCAATGAGGAAACAGAGAGTGTCCAAGCTCCCACCCAGCAAAGCCCTGCCAAACTAAGCCGAGACTACGCTGACTGTTCGCATCTCAGAAGCTGCTTAAAAATGCACTTAATATGCAGCTTTTGTCACAATATAATAGTTTTCAAGCTGTTGGACCAACGTACCCTGTGAAGACCATTGGGCAGGCACTAGTCAGACAAGAGCCCTTCCCCAGCAAGAGAGGAGGCCCTTTCAGGTTGCGATGCTACACCAGTTTTCAACCTTCCAGAAACAACCTCCCACTGCCCAAAGCTTCCTCTGGCCTGGGTGAAATTTCAGTATGTGAAATGAAACTGAAGACACACCACTGAGACATCACAAGAGCTGGTTAAAGCTGACACAGAGTTATACAAACTGTACAAGGGAAAGCAGTGAACAGATACTGATAACATTGCGCCAATTTGCTTTATTTTCATACAACTATTTTGAAAGTTATGTAAAAACAAACAGAAGACCAGAAAAATAAGTGAGATGCATTTTCTGCAAGTGTTAATCTTTACACTAAAACACAGCCTAAACGCTCAAGAGAGGTCACATAAAGATAACCTGGCTTACTGTCAGATCTCAAACCTTCTCTCCCCAGCCTCTCTCTCACTTGAAAAACTTATGTCGACCCACCAACCCTGTCAAAATCAACGATTTGAAAAGCAAAGCTTATATGTCATGTTAATCAGAGTGTTTCTGTTTACTAAAAGGCTGCCAAGACATTGCATTTATATTTATATCCAGTGTAATTTATCTTTTGTCTGGACTGTATGTGAAATGTATTTCCATTTTATTTGAACATGAATAATAATTCCCAATATTAAACTGTGTTATTTTGAATACTAACTGAATGCATGTAGTGCTTTCCTATTTCATGTGCCCTTGCTAACAAAATGAAAACAAAGTTCACATTAAAATATCCATAACACAAATAATTGAACTTCATAACAGGAGAGGCACTGCTACATTCTCCTCAGATGCCAGAAGCTGAGTAGATAGCGCAACAAGGTGCCATCTGTTAATATTTATTGGTAAGGGAGAAATTGTTTATGTAAATTAACTGCTCCAGATGACATCAGACTGCCTTATTCCATTTTGTTTTATCATGAGAAGGAAGACAAAAATCCCTCTGAACACAAGTTTTTTCTGGCTTCCTACATTAGCAAAAAGAAAAAAAATCTTCCAGCTAGTAGAAAGTAATATTTGAATGACTATCTGCCCTAGGATTTATGTTTTACAGAGTTGTACAGCAAACAATGTTTTGTGAATACTGCATCTGCTTCGGGAACCCATTCTCAGCATTTCAAAACTACTTACCAAATGGGACAACGCATTGCAATAGACTTCAGTGAGAAGCAGCACAGTCTCCCACACAAATCAATGAGCTGCAACTATAGCCTCATGAATCTCATTCTAATTTGCCACTTAATTATTGCATGGCCTTCAGCAAGTCATTTTACATCTCTCCTTTTATTTCTGTTCACACATTTCTTTATACTTACTTTAGAGGTGGGAGGGTAGGTGGGTAAAGGGCTTGAAACATAATGGTAGATAATCTTTCTACCAGGAATAAGATTATACTTCTCCTTTTAAAAAAAAAAGCTGTCAAAGTGTAGTCCTCGTACAATGGGAACTGCTGTCAAGCACTTCAACATTAACTTACACCAGCAGTATGCCTTGCAGTTCTGGATTTTGGTACTCTGCTTATTCACAGTACTCCTCTTTCCCTCAGGTTTAGGTGTGCTCATTAAGAATAGGGTCCAGGGTTTTTGCAGTTCCCCATCCTGGGCATAGGATTTTAGTATAAAGTGAATATAATAAGCTTGACCCAGGTAAGACAAATTGTCCTGAAAACAGCAGAAGCACGTCCTGCATAAAAACCCTACCTTCTACCTGATTGCAAAGCTTCTTCTCTGAAGCATGGAAACCTTAAAGTTGTTTCACAATAAAAATTGCTATGGTGTCAAGGACAGCTTTTTCCTCTGATTCATACTTTGAAATAGCTTTATTGTTTCATTTCAAAACTCTCCCCTTGCCAATCTCTGGCCAAAAAGCCAGATTGAGGCAGACATACAGTAGATAGTATTTCAGCACAAAGAGCTAAAACACATGGAGTAATGACAATTGCCATTAAAGTGGCATATCAATCCCTGAAAAATAGATGTGGTGCCATCCACGTGACAGCACAGTAAGCTTTGGTGTTCACAGGAAAAAAAAAACAAAAAACAAACAAACAAAAAAACAACAACAACAACAAAAGAGATTTTAATGCAAAGTATAAATTTTTTTACAGCTTAGATTACAGTTTACCTGAAAACTTTTTAGAACACATTTTTATTTAATAAGGAAACAAATAAACCAGCTCTCTACTTCTCTATTTTAATAACACTTGCAGACCCAAAACAAGAGCAGAAAAGCCAAATGTAAGCCTGTTAATTAGTTGGGCATGTGTTTTTCACTTGATCTGAATCTAGAGAATGCATCGTTTTCTGGTTTTATGTCAGAGTATGTTTTGTCCATATTATTGCACTGCTGACACAAACACATTCTTAAGCATCACTTAAGAGGGAAATTACATGCAGATTTAATTTACCTTTCAAAAGCACAACTAAAACTAGAAAACACCACATCAGCAGGAACACAGACCACACTAAACAAGAAAGAGACCCTAGCCCCCAGCTATTTACAATTACAGTAGTGCTTGAGCACTGGGGGAAAAAAAAAAGCCTACATCCAAATGCAGATACCAGCTCAATATCATAAAATAGCCATTGCTGGAGATCCCAGCACAACTTTTCATAGGACAGCAGTAAATAAATGACTTAAACTTGCTGTTTGTCCTCTTGCAATCTTTTATTTTCTAAGTCAACACAATAAAAATAGTCCCCATATCTCACCTTCACACTTTTCCAAGCAATCAGGCTTTCAAGGGAGTGAATAAAACATTTTCAGGGTCACAAGTTCATCAGATGCAGGGCTAACTGCCTCTTCTCCTTAGCTCATCACCCTGAACAGCTTGGGGCAATAAACTGTGTTATAGGTAAGGAGAGAAGTGGGTGGATGTAGGAGTTTTGTTGCCCTTGCTGGCTCCTATCAGAGGTGCTTCCAATGGTGGTGCCTCTGGTGGTCAAGGTTCACGTTGCCTCTGAGAACATGGTATTTGGATGTGTTTACCCTCTCTAGCACTGCAGAGGTGCTTACTTGTCCAACTTTATTCAATCACTTATTGCAAACAAGTACTTTTGTCTCTTTTCTGTGCCTTCCCCAAAACTCTCCCATGTGACACTGGAAGTATCTGATTTTATTTCCGAGGAACAGATTAAATCATCCTGCTGAGGCCAATGGCTCTACCATGACTACAGCTGACAGTGGAGAGGCAGCATGGGCAGTGAGGCTACTTACAGGCAGAAAACCCAAAGGAATGTTTTCCCAAAAAAAGCCACTGGTGGGATCAACACAGGTTGGAAACTCATGTTCTTCAGTGGCTGGAGTTCATCAAGGTCATGTTATTTTTTCTTCCAACAGGAGCATTCTGGGAATACATGACTTAGTGGTACCACCTTCTCCTAATATCAAAAGCTAAGGAAAAAAGTCAAATCTCCAGTTGCACACAGTAGCTTGGGCAAGTGCAAGATCCAGCCCCAGCTGCTGTTCTTTCCCTCTGTTCTGGAGCACAACAGGCACAGAGAGGGTGCAGCTGGGGTAGGTCAAAAAAGATAACTTGGCTGAGTCAAGTTCCAAAAGCAGGAGAGGTGTCCTGGGTCTAAGTATCATTTTGGACATAATAATTGCCTTGGTAGTATGAAGGTCTCTGGCAACAGGGTTGACTTCACAGTCCTTTGGGCTTCCCCACGTTATTCTCTATCTTACAAAAATCTTGGTTAAAAGTTGTTATGGATGTGCCACAACTTATGTGGTAGGGACTGGTATGTGACACAATAAACTTCTGTGTTGTGCTGGACTCTGAGGAAGAAAAGGCTGCTGCTGCTGCTGCTGCCTCCACGTGGGAGAAGTACAGGCTTCCTTACAGAAGTGAGCAGGCTCTGCTGCTCTGAGGCTTGCTCTCACCACTGAGCCCTGTAGCATCCATAAGACAGCAACAATTTCACCATATAGTGCAGCCCGAACATCTGCAAGGACTTACCTAGAAGCAAGGTGCTATCTGGGGGGCAGCACTCATTCAGCCATGCCTGCAGACTTCACAGATTCTGCCTTTGACACCAAGTCCTGTAAGTATGCAATTAGTTTTCCCACCTTAGCACAAGTATTTGATCTAGACTGACATCTCCATTCTAGCATCTCTTCCACTTTCCAGCGGACTGATTCAGTAAATTATGGTATGTATGATAAATCTGGCTCCTATGTTGCACATAAAAAAACAATTCTAAAAGGACTTTCAAGATAACTATCGTATGATTAAAGCACCTAGCATATCAAACTACATTTACCTCCTCAAGAACAATATTCATCCTGGTAGAAGAACAGTAACTACTCACATAAGACTTGCTTTCTTTGGTTTCCTTCTCATGCAATATCCTGACCAGTGATATGCAAAATTTCTTCCTGCAAACATAGGGTCTACAACTTACACATGTGGTTTAAAGACACCTCCTTTAAATTACTGCCTTCTCCAGGCATGTTTCAAAATGTATCGAGTAACAAGATATAACTGGTAAAGTTCACTGAACAGCTTCTTAGAGACTGGTTCTGGGGTTCCAGAATACTTGGGGGCTCTTCAGAAACTCCTCCAGCTCTGTGCAGATTCAATAGGGTCTTGTTTTCCCACAGTTACATTTGCTTTGTAATGAAACCTGAGATTTGACTTCAACATCTGAAACAAAACTGCTCATGTTAAAGGAGGGGAAAAGCACTTTAAACTTCTGTCTAGTCTAAATGTCTGGGGGGAAGTCAGGGGGAAGATGCCAGTATAAGCTTGTTCTCTATGAAACTCTGTTCACTAGCAATATGAATAGGCCAAATTTTACTAATATCAGTATGTTAGTCAAAAGTATAAAAAGTATAATTTTTAGCTACTTGTGTATTTTGAAGACTGAATCTGTTAATGCTTTAAGGATCCTTTGGACCTGCTAAGTTGTAATTTATCATAAATTAGCAATTTACACTGTATTAGAGCTCATGTTTTCCATAAAGAAAAAAAGATAGAGTCAATTAAATCATTTTGTTCTAATGTTAGTATCTGTTATCATGTAGTGCTCATTAACTACTCAGTGCATAAATGTGTAGCTGTAAACTTAAGATGAGACATTAAAATAGCTCTCAAAATTTAAGAATAGTAGGCAGCTCTCCAATCATAAAGTCTTGATCTATTTAAAGAGTAGTATGCTCTTTCTTACAGGACTAGCATTCTTTTAAATCAGAGCTCCTTTTAAAGCAATTAAAGAGCTCAAATTTAATCAGAGTTCCTCTCCTGCAGTGGTGGTGGAAAACAGTCCATCAGAGTCCTGCTTTATGGGAGCATAAAATGGGCTGGGCTAGCCCTCCACCATATGAAACCCCGTCAAGGGTGAAATGAAACTCTGCAAATAAGCAGAAAACATTGCACTCCTATTAAATGCAAGTTCATGTCCCGTCCATTGCCAGACAGTACTGGAACTTTGTCTATTTCACACCCAGAAACAGCACTTTTCTACAGCTAGATCTGGTGCAGCACATCTGAAACAAACTTATTTCTGCAGTGTATAGGAAAACACTTCAACAAGCACTTGAAAATCTGGAAGGAAGGTGACTGTGATGACTTCAACTGTGATTAGCTATTTGCATAATTAGCTTTACTGTTCATAATCCACTTATGCAAAAAATAGTGTCCTAGACATCACAGTTGTTCCAGGGAGAGTTTATGTGGGCATTGAAGGGTCAAGTGTACATTCCTGTTTCCAGGAAAAGACTTAACTCAGGGCTGTTGGTTAGGGCGAGGTTCACTGAGATTCTAATCACAAAAATAACTTCAGGTCTGCCCTCCTGGGCACCATCCACAGCACTGCATGGGGTCCTGGTGCTTCATTTGGGACATGGCTACAATGCAAGGTGACTGCCCAAGTGAGGCCTCCTGCAGCATCACTGCCCGAAGCCACCACCATAGCTAATGCACCAGCTTCCCATTATAGTAATTTGTATGTGATGTCTACTTAGGTAACTGCCACACTAACTTTGGTATTTGCAGGTACTGCACTGGTTACAGAGGCCACATGTTTCACTCAGGACAGCTGACAAAGTCCTGCTCACACAGGAGGAAAAAAAACAAATAATGAAAGCATCCTAACGAGATCAAACCTCAAAGTTGTTTCCCAGTCTTATCTCTTCCAACTGCTGAACATAACAAGATCATAGATTAGGATCATAGAATCACAGAATGGTTTGGGTTGGAAGGGACTTTTAAAGGTCATCTAGTCCAAACCCCCGTCAATGAGCAGGTTCATCTTCAACTAGATCAGGTTGCTCAGAGCCCCGTCCAACCTGACCTTAAATGTTTCCAGGGATGGGGCATCTACCGCCTCTCTGGGCAACCAGTTCCAGCGTTTCACCACCCTCATCACAAAAAAACTCTTCCTTATATCTAGTCTGAATCTACCCTCTTTCAGTTTAAAACCATCACTGCTCATCCTATCACTACACTCCCTGTTAAAGGGTCCCTCCCCACCTCTCCTGTAGGCCCCCTTTAAGTACTGGAAGGCTGCTATAAGATCTCCCCCAAGCCTTCTCTTCTCCAGGCTGAACAACCCCAACTCTCTCAGCCTTTCCTTACAGGAGAGATGTTCCAGCGCTCTGATCATTTTTGTGGCCCTCCTCTGGACCCATTCCAACAGGTCCATGTCTTTCCTCTACTGAGAACCCCAGAGCTGGACACAGTACTCCAGGTGGGGTCTCACCAGAGCAGAGTAGAGGGGCAGAATCACCTCCTCGACCTGCTGGCCATGCTTCTTTTGATGCAGCCCAGGACACGGTTGGCTTTCTGGGCTGCAAGCGCACATTGCTGGTGTCCAGTTTTTCATCCACCAGTGCCCCCAAGTCCTTATCTGCAGAGCTGCTCTCCATCCCTTCATTGCCAGCCTGTATTGATACCAGGGGTTGCCTCGACCCCGGTGCAGGACCTTGCACTTGGCCTTGTTAAACCTCATGAGGTTCACATAGGCCCACTTCTCCAGGTCCCTCTGAATGGCATCCCATCCCTCAGGCATATCAACTACACCACTCAGCTTGGTGTCATCTATAAACTTGCTGAGGGTGCACTTGATCCCACCATCTATGTCACTGGTGAAGATATTAAACAGTACTGGTCGCAATATGGTCCATAGACATATGTATATTCAGATTCCTCAGGTAGCCACGAACCTGATCTTCTTTTGCAGTGGGAGTGACTTTGCTCCCCCAGTCCCTGTCTTGCTGTCCATCTACTCAAGTGGTGTGGGAAGAGAGATTGCCAGTGAAGACTGAGGCAAAAAAGTTATTGAGTACCTCAGCCTTCTCCTTGTCCATTGTTACCAGATTGCCAGTCATGTTCATCAGGGGCTACACTTTCTTTGACCTTCCTTTTCTTGCTGAAGCACCTATGGAAGCCCCTCTTATTATTCTTTGCATCCCTTGCCAGGTTCAACTCCATCTGCACCTTGGCCTTCCTGGCCCCATCCCTACACACACAACTGGCCAGCATCCCTATACTCTTCCCAGAATACCTGTCCTTGCTTCCACTGCCTATGCATTTCCTTCTTGCCCTTTAGTTTGACTGGCAAGTCTTGACTTATCCATGACCGTCTCTTGCCTTCCTTTCCTGATTTCTTACACATGAAGATCAAGAGCTCTCCTGTTCTATGGAAAATGTCCTTAAAGATCTGCCAGCTCTGTTCTGGTCCCTTGTGCCTGAGGGCAGTTTCCCAGGGGGTCCTATTGACTAACTCTTTGAACAGCTGGAATTTTGCTTTCCTAAAATTTGGGATCCTGACTTTGCTCTTCACCTGTCCCCTATCCGTCAGGACTGCGAACTCCACTAGTGCATGATCACTGCAGCGCAGGCTGCCTCCAATCTTGACATCACAAATTAGCTCACTTGTGCTGGTGACCATCAGGTCCAGTATTGCATCCCCTCTGGTAGGGCTATTACCTGGCTTAAGAAGTTATCCTTGATGCATTCCAGGAGTCTCCTGGATTGCCTACAGCTCATCGTGCTACTTTTCCACAGGTGTCGGGGTGGTTGAAATCCCCCAGTGGGATGAGAGCCTGTGACCGCAATGCCTCCTGTAGCTGGAGTAAGAAGTCTTTGTCAATAGGCTTCTCTTGATCGGGCAGCCTGTAGTAGACACCAACCACAAGGTTCCCTTTGTTGCCTCAGTCTCTAATTCTTACCCATAAGCTTTCAACTTGCTTGTGCCTGTTCTTCAGAGACAGCACTTCACAATCTATCCATTTCTTGACATAGAGGGCAGCCCCTCCGCCCCTTCTTCCTCACTTGTCCCTTCTGAACAGCCTGTAGCCATTGATAGCCGCGCTCCAGTCATGGGATTCATCCCACCAGGTTTCAGTAGTGGCAACCAGGTCATAGCTTTCTAGCAGCACGGTGGCTTCCAACTCCTCCTGTTTGTTTGAAGATTATAATAGCGAGGTGATCCGGCTCTGTGAGGATGGTATTTACCTGCCAAGGGGAAGTCCATTGGGACCTAGTGAGGTGGAATGACCCAAGTCAGTGACCAGCACCCTCCACAACAGTCTGGGGAGTGTGGCACAGTACTTCTTACCTCCCTATTTATTCTCTGAGATCTCACAGCTCTTTGGTAAGGTCCATGGTCCATGCTTATCTTTCCAAGCTTACTGCTCCCTTTCAGGTCAGTGGTGGTGAGGAAGGAAATGATGTCTCTGATGTGTAACAAGACTCCTCTCCCTTCCTCCCTGGCCAGGAGGAGCACAGAACACAGTCTGTTTCTAGCTGTCCTGTAGCTTCACTTGGATGCAGCATGAAAAATCCTCAGGACACTGGCTGGGGGAGTTTTGCTCAGGGCTGTATTGACAGCAGATCTGGGGTGAGAAGTTTCCTCTGGGTCACATTGGAAGGAAGCATAAAAAGGATCAGCAACACTCTGTGGCAAAGGTATTGCAGCATGTTTAGCCCTGGAGGGAGCAGGTACACAGTGTCTGTGGTATATTAGTCTCTCCTGTTTCTGCATAAGGCTCACCCTACAGTATACTGAGGACTGAAATACCTTATTCCAGCTACAGTCTTCTGTTTTGAAATAGGGCAAACAGACAAAAGTTCACAGGGTGCACCAGGCACAGAGGTGCTCTTAAAAGTTCCTTGCAGCTCTCATATTGATGGCATCCCTCTCTGACTCTTCAGATGCTATGGGTCATTTAAGCCTTAAGACACCAAAGAAAACAAGAGAGGGAGGGCAAAGTTACTGGGGCTTGTTTGGATTGGTATTTTTATAGCAAACAGTAGGAATGAAGTAAATCAATTCAGTATTTACATTCTTGGAAAACAAAAACCACCTAACTATTTTACAGGGCTTTTCTTCCACTTTTTGCAGAAGTTTAGCCCTAATATCTACTGCACTAACAATGCCTAACGCTGCCTCATGAGCAAGCCTATCAGCTCCAAGAGAAGAGAACAACACCACATTATCTTCTAAAAACATCAAGGAAAGCAAGAGTCTCTTATATTTGCTTGAATAGAGGCAAACACTTCTCTTTATTTAACATAGATCTAGTCTTACAGTCCAATTGAGAATGCCTTCCTGTAGAACACTACATGCTATTCAGGACAACAGAGCTCCTTAAAAGTTTAACAAAAAGCTTTTTCATGGATTTTTTTAGTTTGATTGAAAACTCCCTGCTGGGGGGCATAAAGTTTTGGGGGGTGGATAATATGCTCAGTGCAAAAGAAAATGCTAAACATGTGAGAGCAAGGGATAGACAAGTTTCTAATTTGTCTCACAACATTCTCAACATGTCGCCCATTTAACTTCCAAATTATTTGTAGGGATTGCCTTTTCACAGTCCCCATGCTTTTCTACAGCTCTTTTCTGGTTGGCACTGATTTAACTTGTGATTTTAAATACTGAGCTCCTACCTTCGTGCATGGATACGGCTCCCAAATAAGTAAAGAGTACATTTCTTCAAGGGCAAAGCAAGATATGGTGGGATGAACTGACCTAACACAACTAACAGCACAAGCTGCTGTACTTTCCTCCAGTCTGGGGTCTTATTGCACCTCTCAATAACCCAGCTAAATTTAATACCCTAGCAGAAACATAATCTACCAAAACCAGTCAAAGGTCTTCTGCTCTGTGAGTTGAATTGATGCATGGGAGGATGTTCAGAAAGAGCTAGGTCTGAACAGGTTACAGTGAGGCTTGGAGGGACAAGGCAGGGAAGATCTTCCACCCTTTCTAGGATGAAGCAGTTGCTTAGGCTGTCTGTCTGGTAGAGCTGCACTGTCCCCATGTGGACACAGATGTAAGTAGCTTTGTGCCATACACTGCAGTAACTTCTCTCATTATCCCTAGGAACATATCTGCCAGCACTAAGTACCTTCACAGCACTATAGCTGAATCCATGCAAGATATTGGGACAGAAAACATACGCAACACACTAACCGTGCTCTTACAATTATGAAAATACAATCTGTGTGTGAACAAGACTTTACTTGCTGGGATTAGCAAGTTGCAAAGACAAAGTGATTTTTACAACTGTACAATAATACCTAGATATGTCACTGAAAATTAACACCAATATTCCTTTGAAGACTGCTTTGAGGCCATCTGAGAGGCTTTGTACACTTACTAACTTGTACACTCATCTGTGCCAAAGCTAACTGCATGAGTGCAGAAACGGTAGTGAAACCTCTAAAGAAAATACACACATCTTGCTGATGGCATTAGGAGGAACAATTCATCATACACGTCCTATTCTTCCCTTCTGATGAGGATGCTACCCTCGCCTCCTTTTAACTATTTAGTTTTTCCTCTCCTTTGTTCAAAAACTGACATACTTTGGTTAGATGCTTGGCGATACATGTACACAGAATTTAATTTTGGCTCAAGGTGCTTGTCTCAGGAGCCCAAAGTTGCACATGTTTATGCCAAGAATGTCCAAAACTCAGTTACTCTTTGTTCTGTTGCATCTAGGAGGGTATCCATCTCTGCTGTGCACAAAACCCGAGGAGCAGTCCTGCTCAGCAGAGGCAATGAAAAGCCAGACAGCTCTGTTCTGATTCAATGCAATCTGCCATGAGGTGTTATTTTCATTTCTGTATCT
This sequence comes from Aquila chrysaetos chrysaetos, assembly GCF_900496995.4. Taxonomy (NCBI): domain Eukaryota; kingdom Metazoa; phylum Chordata; class Aves; order Accipitriformes; family Accipitridae; genus Aquila; species Aquila chrysaetos. The sequence goes on from NC_044030.1 coordinate 67,328,451, forward strand.
GCAATATTAAAGAGGAAGGAGACAGAAATGTGTGTTTCTTGTGGCTTTGTTACTTCAAATACTCCATGCTATGTCATCTCAAGATTTGCTTGTTTCTGGCATGCTGACATTTCACAACCTACAGTGAACAGGAAGACACCAAGAATTATTCTGTTTACTTCTAGATGTGGAACACACATTGCTCATAATTGAATGGCAGCACCATAAAAACATGTGGTATTTACAAAGTTTGGCAGCCCTGTATGAAAATTGCCCTCAACCTTTTTAGTCCTTGCTATATGCTACCGACTGCATGTAACTAGTCTGGCTTTGTGCTCTCAGCAAAGGATTTAGCCAGGATGTGTTACAAAATGACTGGGGGTAGGAGAAGGAGAGTGCAGAGAATTGTATTTCCCAAAGTTTTCAAGGCAGGATTGGCACCCGTGTTTCCTGAGATAAAACACAGCTCAAAAATTATGTATTTTGAGGTGTAGAATGGAAGTGGAGAAATAAAGCACAAAGCACCCCAAATACTGAAAATGCATACATGATTTGAAGACTGATTCCTGCACTGCAAAGTCTCTATGTTAACCCCGTTGCTAGCTGGATAGCCTTTACTCAGAAAACTGATAGTAGCTGGTATTATAATGGTCTATTTCCTCTGCTCTTCTAAATGAAGCACAGCTGAAGATGGAATGACATGCAATGTTGTCTTTGTATTCTGGAGGATGTGGCTGCTTTGTATCTTTCCTCATTGTGCAGAAGAAATCCACATCTGAGAAGTCATTCTGTAGGTTCGTAATTGCATGCAGATGATCACAAGTTGGGGTCTGATCTTTTCTGTCTTCATAATACATAGTACTTTAGTCATTCCCTGGGATTAAACTCCTGACATTCATAGCCAAGAGCCCAGGCGGCTACAAACTGAATTAAAGTCGGACTCAAGAATAGATATGCAAAAGTGTGAAATTCATATATACCAGCAAGCACCAAAGTGCCAATTTGGGTTCTAAACTATCTTTTCATCTCTGCTTCGGACTTTCAACCATAAACCTGGAGTTGGGCACGTAACCCAGTTCACCCCAGTTTCCTACCCAAGATGATAATCTACTAGATGATGAACCCTAGTGAATAAAACACTTGGTTCAAGTTCTTATTTCAAATCAAGTAGAACAAGTCTGAGTGTACCAGTATGAGTGCATCACCTATCAAAAGACCAACATATCTTCACCTGTGTTCTTGGCTGCACCAATGTGAGATACAAAGATGCTGCCTGGGAGCTCAGAGTCTCGATGCCACAGGCATGGGAAGAGTGAGTTTGGGAATCCTGCACCAGAGCCTCCATCTTCTTCTGGCATTGTGAGCAGGTACTCTAAGGGGAGTCATGTCTTTCTAAGTCAGCTCATTGGCAGAAAATTTAACACTTACAAAATTAAGGAGAAGCTAATAATTTTGTTTCTAAGAAAGTAATTGTTGACTAAATATTAGACTTCTACATTCAGCTCCCAAATCCCCTGGTTTGGACACAAAAGAGGATACACAGAGTACAGATGCTGAATAGGGGCACTACACATCTATTGAAACAGGGTTAAGAAATTCTCAGTAAAACATAGCACAGCTGTCTTGCAACATGACATCCTGTTTCAGGTGCTGCACTGGCCCTGCTAAGTCATGGCAACACTGTCCTGAAGAACCACCCTTCTTTTACAAAGGGAAGGTTGCATTTCTTTAATAACTACTTAAGAAACATCTATTACAGTATGGGTTGCTTTTCTTACTCCCACTATGTTACCTCCAATTGAATGACAGCAAAATTCGGACCAAGAAGACAACTCCACGCTGCTGGTTCATGTGATAATTTAGGATCCATGAGGCAGTGGTTTAACTCACCACCTTTTGCTAGTGACTTTTGATGTGATCCCGAGTGACTTGCTTAAATCTTCCTTTCCTTCCTTTTTTTATAAACCTGGATGTTGCCATTTACCCGCATATACTGATGACTACTTACTCTCCACCCTTCCCTGAGCACACATACACAGGCAGATGAGCACTCAAATACCACCATAGTGGAGGCTACTGGGGAGCTTAGATAAAGTCAGTGTAAGCAAGAAGAAAGAGAAGACCCCTCCTGTCCTTCTCATAATGTATGTCCCTGCAGGACTATGGAAAGCACTGGCAGAAAAAGTGTTACTTTCCTTTAAATTATTTAATTACTTTAAATACATGCAACCTGAGGATAATTTGCTGCTGATGGAACTATTTTTAACTGGTGTGATGGTGGCAATATTGGACTATTAATCAAGCGTCAGGACTAGCTATTGTTCATACCCATAATAGGAAAATGTACCTCACGAGTCTACAATATAAGACTGCTGGTACACAGAGCTGTTTAAGTATTGGGGTCTTTCTGAAGTGCAAACTGATAAGAGTTCACTAAAACAATGTGTTTTAACTAGATTTGCAGTGGGAAAAAAACCGCACATTTTTTGCAACGCAGAAAAAAATACTTCTATATAGGACTGCTGGTTCATTGCATTCCCTGGGAACTTGGACATCATGGCTGAAGGGTTTCAAGAGAAACAAGCGTGGGAGTAATTAAAGAAAAATATTTTTAAAATACTTCCAAAGAACCTTTATTCCAAAAATTGAATGGAAAGTTGTCCAAAATCAATTACCTAGGTGTGCAGCGTGGAGCCAGCAAGAAAGAATAAAAAGAGTCTTAGTGAGGTTACAAGCCTAAATCTGAAGTGGCGCGGTCCCTGCAACAGCAGTGGCAGGCAGCTTGAGTCTACTCCAGCAGCCGGCGTGCCCAGGGGTGACTGCAGTGCTGGGGGACGCCGGGGACCCTCTGCTGCTGGATGGAAAAAGGAGTGATGTAAAGCAACAGGGCTTTTTTACTGAGAGAGTCCTTGGCTCCAGGGTGTAGTCATGTGAGCCTCCTTTCCTGCTGGGACATCATTGAAAAGCAGATATTGGAGCAGGCAATTTGCTCCCTGTATTTAAACAGCTGCCTCAGCCCCCCTGTCCCTTCTACTTTGTTTCATCACTTCCTTCTTTAGTTATGTCCCATATGTAAAATGCAGTTACACTTGAGAAGAAACCTGTAACTCTGCTAGAGGATTTGTGTCTGTCCTTCTACCCTCTTTCCAACAGGTCACACCAGAAAGTCTGTCCTGGAGAGAAATTGAATCTGTGGCAGTTTTCTTCTCCTCTTCGAAACTGACTTTGACTTGAAGATTTCAGTTAAAGAAGAAAAAAACGCTACACCCTGCTGCCAGACACAAGCAGAGGAATTAAAAATAAGAACAAAACAGGCAAGAGACCATTTTGGTTATACAAGCATACAGGCTGAAGCACAGCCAGGAGAATAAATGAGCAGACAGGACAAAGAATGAGAAGGTTAAAGCAAAATAATGAAGCCATGTGAGAGAGAGTCATTTAAGAATTCTGGAGCATCTTTGCAAAAAGGAGAAGGATAAGAAGAAAGATCCTAGCAAGGACACCACGAGCCATTAATTTCTTTCTGAGAAATGTGTTGTGTTGAAAAGTCACCTTTTCTTTGCCTTTAATTTCAGCCTTCTTGTTTCTGCAGCATCCAATATTAATTAAAATGAAAAAGTATGTGACAGAAGAACACAGGAGGGAAAAGGAGGGCAAATTTTGAATACAAATTTTTAAATCCCTCTCAGAAGTTTTTTAATGGCCTTCACTTGCATCAATATCAGTCTTCTTGCAGGAGAAATCACAGTTTGCTTCATCTCTAAGTCCTAATTGCTATAAAAGGATTTTTAAAGGTGTTCCTTTTGAAGTGTGCATTTACATTTTGGAAAAGAGTAACTCCTGTACATAGCCCCAGTAAAACAGCTAATCTCTCAAGCAGCTAGTCACATAAAATCTGTTCATTTCTTGGCAACACCTAGGAGCACCAGGAACAAATGAGTATGAAACTGTGCTACTGCTAGACAAGTACAGAGCCTGAAAACAGGCTCTTTTTCTTACAACTTAAGTATGCATTGTAGGCATTGCTCAGTATGTTGCTTTCTATTTTTCCAAGCATGTGGAAGAAAGGGTTAAATTGAGGATGCTGTAGCCTCTGCCATTTGTCAGTGCATTCCATCCAGCGCAGGGGGCTGTGGCTGCCCAGAGCATCCAGCGTGCCTGATCTTTGCCTCTTGGCCAAGCAATACAGTGCCATTTGCAAGCTCTTCTGTATTACTTTCATGCAGGATAAGATAATTCATTTTGAGTACAGAGCAGCATTTCCTGTGCCCTCAGACATGCCAGTCCCCAGGAGGCTGGAGTTCACTGCCTGCGTGGTGGGGCAGTGAGAAGGCTGCAGCTGGTCTGCAAGACAGGGCATTCTCCTACAAAGATCTTTTCCTCTGTAATCATGATTTACCTGCTCTGCTTCTTTCTTCTCCTGCAGAAAAGCTCTAGAGCAGTATATTTTCCCCGTGCTGCTGAATTCCTTTAAGCAATCAGTTTTCTTGTTTCTGCACTTCTGTTTTTGTTGCTGCTAGAAGTAGAAAGGCCAAAATGCCATGAGAAAAATTACTCTCACAACATTTCAAGCATTGCTAAAACAAAAATGTATTTACATTTTGGAAAATGCTTGCCCTTTTAAGAGCTCTAGTCCAATTTTGGGGGCCCAAGTTATGTGAATCGGTTAGCAATATTTTTGCCCATTCTCTTCTCTTAATATTAACATGGAGCACAACTCCCTTTTGCTGCATGCCACATTTATCTAGTCAATACAAGTACAAAGTGGAGCAAAACTGAATGAGAATGACTGGGTTTTCTACTGGTTTCAAATCGGTCTTAAAGCAAGACAGCTGCTGAAAGAGAATGAGAAGCCAGGTACATGGGGATGTGTTCATACTGCTTAATGTCTCTGTGCCATGTTTAACCTTGAAGTTACAAATACAATATAAAAGTTAGATACTTGTGCTCACAAAAACTTTCACAGTGAAACTTTTATACTTACAGATACAATACAAAAGTTAGGTGAAGGAAGCGAGGGAGGCTGTCACAGGGAGAGAAGAAAATAAGGTTTCTGGTCACAGTTCTGCTCTGACCCACTGCAAATCTGATCCTTTCCTATAAAATTTGCTAAAGGCGCTATCAAAGAGCAATATGTTATTCATTATCTATCCTGTGACCTCCTGCCATGTCTCCTTTAACAGAAAGCTTTCAGCAAAGAAGCAATTTAATTTTCTAAAGCTGTTTACTTTTGTTACACTCCCTAAAGTGAAGCATGTTGTTTTAAGGCACATTGGTGAAAAGTCTGGATCTGCTTATTAGACTGAAATTAGACATTTCAAGTCTCCACAAATACAACTATTTCAAGATTTGGCAGTGACTTTAAGTGAATAGGAAGGGGCTTCCTAACCACAAAAAATGTACAAGTAGTTACTTTAATCTTCTATAAAGTCAGAAGCAGTTGGTGTGTTGTAAGAAAAGCCACTGCTGGCAGATGAACAATTGTTTAGTTCCCTCATCTGTAGTTACGAGCATAATTCAAACATAATGTGACCATGTCTAAGAGCCCAAAATGTAATAACTGAAAATCTTTCCAAAAGATCACATTTTCTCAGTTTTAAAGCCTGCAAGTTTCTGTGACAGAAAATCCTTGAAAGTGCGTAGGTGGGGTAGAGATGCAGACAGATTAGGCACCCTAGCATGCAGCCCATTGCCTGTGCCATTGAGGTGACACATGTGGGCTTCCCAGGGACACAGCCACCCCAGCACCAAGGAGCCTCACCAGATGCCTGGTCTGGGCAGGGAGGAGCAGCCGGGGCTGCACGTGGAGACCTCCTGGGAGGAAAGAGGGACCAGATGATCAGTGCAGCAGAAACCAGGAAGCCCTTTGAACGGTAATCGCAGTGATGACGGCCACACAGATAGGCCACCCTCTCCTTGGGTGCGCTTCAGCAGCAGGTGGAAGTCAAGGGGAGGAAAGGAGGAGCTGGAGTAGGCTCTCCTCTTCCACCCCTGGTCACTGCTTTCCAAGTCTGCCCTGAAGGCAGAAAAGGAGAGCCATGGTGGTCAAGTCCAGACTCTGACTGCAGCAGCTGGGACACCTCTAAGGTGTCTCTGAGGAGAGGCTGAGGAAGTGGCAAGATATTTAACACCTACGCTTAGAAAAAAATTGCAGTTTACATTTTATTTTAGCTGTTTTCAGTCCTATAAAAAAAGCCTGACTTCAGATCTCACTGAAAAACAATTTTTGCTTTCTTCTACTCTCAAGCACTCTCTTGGTGCTCAGGGAAATCAGGATAAACCCAACAGTGGGCTGTCTCCATAGGGAACAGATGTAGGACACAACAAGGGGAAACACAGACCACTCGGAGGGAGCTGCACACAGCAAATGTGTTGTGGGAGGCTTAGGGCCAGGGGAAGGTGACCTGCCAGCCTGCCATGGACCACCGTGCTGCAGTCCACGTACCGTAAGAGGCTGAATTACTCCCTGCAAGGAGTAATTGACCGAGAGAGATCCTGGGGCCCTCAGAGAGCCCCAGCACCACAGCCGCCCTCATCTCCTCTCATCAAAGAGAAGCATAAGCCCAGCGGACTTAGCTCTGAACATGTATTAGGAAAACTGAGCCTATGCATTTCTCCCACACGCATGCTTCTCCAGACACACTGTCTACAATATCAGGTTTTGAAGAGGGGAAAGCTTATAGCTGGCAGTCAGGAAGGGAAACCTGGGTTAAAAGGGACTCAGGGTAGCTTTCCTTTTCACTAAACCTACAAAATACCCTAAAAGAAGTGGAGCATGCTTGAACACCAGAGGTAACCCTTTGCACCACGAGCCCTTTCTGAAGTCCACGCGATCACCTGCTTACTCCATGTAGATATACCACCACTCGCAGGGCCTCCCAGCCTAAAGCAAAAAGAATTATTGCTATTGCATGTCTGTTTCCCTGGGGTATAAGTCCTAAACCTTTCCTGGTGCTGTGTGACAAGGGGGAAAAAAAAAAAAAAAAAAAGGCAAAACAAAGCCTGTAAAGTCTGTTGAGGTTCTGTTCTACAGAAAATCTATCTTTCTCTAAATTTGAGGTTTGAACAAGGTCAGATCAGTACTTCCAGGCTAAGCTGGCAAAAAATATTGATAATTCAATTGAAACAGGCTTTCTTTTATGGTAAGATCAAATATACGGCACAAGTTTTTTTCCAAGAAGCAGTCATAAGAATTTCAGACCTGCAGATGCTCACTGATATCTTACGTGATTTAGCACCAGAAATTTAAGCTGAACCTGTAGCAGCAGGATGCAAAGCTGATTGATAGTCCTGTTCTATCTGCTAGAGTGGCTCACAGAGAAACGCAATTCAGTTGGCCTTCACCTTCCAGGAGCCTGGAGCATCTGATGTGTGCTGAAGTTAGGAGAGGCACCATAACTCTACAAGCAGATCTGAGCAGGCCACTGACTTTGGGAGGAGATGGACCAGGAGATCCCCCAGCTCAAGAAGGAAGTACTCAAGTTTTCTCTTGACTACATGGAAACGGTTACATTAATCACCGTAATCTAGTAAAAATAAGCCAAGAGATGTGTAATTCCATGTTTTGGTGAAAGTAGGAAATATGAATCCAGAAGTGCTATTTCTCCTAATGTCCACATAACAGTATCTCGGGTATTACCTCATCACTTGCCCCAAAGGCACATGTCAGCACATGTGTCACAGTGCAGCCATCAGTCAGCTTGTCCATAGCATTCAGCACAGAGAGACACTGCCAAACAGGAGCAAGCCTAACGGGGTGCCACCGGGATGCTCAGGACACATGCCCTGCCAGAAGAGGCTGTCCAGCCTGGAGAAGGCAAGGCTTCAGGGGGACCTTCTTGCTGCTACCAGCCACTTAATGGAGGGTGTAGAGATGTTGGAGTAAGACTCTTCTCATATGTGCTCAGTGGAAGGATAAGAGACAACAGACACAAGCTGGAACATGGGAAACTCCAACTTGGTATAAGGGAAAAAAATTGCACTCTGAGGATAGTCAAATGCTGAAACAGATGCTGTAAATCTCCATCTGTGGAGATATTCAAAACCCAACCAGACCTACCATGAACAATCTGTTTCAACTGGACCTGCTTTGAGCAGGATTTTGGATTAGGAAGCCCCAGAGGTCCCTGCTGACCTGCATGACTGTGGTCTGATTCTGTACAGTTTCCACTAAAGCAATAAAATCACCAATATCCTTAAAGCAAATCATTCAACCACCATTTGCTTCACTCCACTGGTATTTAGACTACTTTTCATCATTCTTCATTTTGTCTAGCCTTTAAGGTCTTTACAATTAGAGTAATGAGGCATTATTGCCAGTTATGCTGCACTTTCTAAGAATTTTAGATTTACCTCCTCTATGATATTATGTAATGTTGTTCATCCCAGTACATTCTGTATCTTTCCTCTCTTATTTGTGTGTTCTTTAATTTTCAAGTCCATCAGACAGACATCTCCACTCCCAACTGTGGGTAAGCTTAAAATCACACACATATACATGCACCAGTAAAGAAACAGAAAATCAATTTCCATGGATAGGAAGGGTGATAAGTGTTGATCTCAGGTTTCATTGTTCCATACAATGGACTTGGAATAAAGAACTTTGGCTGGGGTTGGTTTTTTTTCTTTTTTAACTGCACTGTATTGTATTTGATGGCTGCTTCCAACTTATAGATTCAGGGCTTCATGGGACACCAGTGTGTTCAGTGGAATAAAACTTCTCCACTCTGCTACAACTCTACTAAGAATAAAGTATATCTAAGAACTCAAGACCCATAGTTATCTTATTAATTCAGGTTCAAAAATGGTGATTAAATTGCTGTGCACTTTCTTTCCTCTTTACACATGCGCCACTTTCCCCCTCTCAATCTTCCTGAAGAGTGGTATCACTCACCCCAAGTGTAGGTAAGCAAAATTTGCCCATTGCTGATTTGGGACCTATAGGGCTTACTTGCTTTTCTCCAGCCACTTTGGAACAATAAAGTTTTCCCATTTCTACATCTTTGCATCAGTTCTTCATTTCTATAGCTTTGCATCTGTTCCTTTGGTCAGAAAAAAAAAACCTGGAAAACCTCACTCTGCCAAAGTAAAACAGGAAACTTTTTTGCTCTTTCTCTTGTCTCCATTCTTTCCACCTTTCCACCAAATCCCCTCTCCTTCAGCAACAATTTCTAGCCACATTCCACTGACTGGATTTGCCTACTATGCAAAGTGATTTTCACTAATCTGCTACTTAGTAGGTAATTGTTAAAACAATTTGTCCATATTCATCAGTGGTGTAACAACATTGATTTCAGTTGGAGTCACACCAGGAATTAATGTGAGCTATTAATTTTGCAGAAAGCTTTTCATGTGCAAGTAGGTGTGTTGTGCTATTGCCAAGAGTGTTGATGACTCCCGCAGTTCCTAGAGCAGATACCAGTTGTTGTGGGGAGCTCTGCAGTGTCCTGTCATAAGAAAATTTAATTCCCTCTGGACAAAAGCTTTTGGAAGCTATTTTTTGTCCAGTGAGCTTATTTGCTTTACCTGCTGACTGTAACATTCATTTTAAATTTTCATGGAAAAGTATGTCAGTACATGGTGCACGATACTTCTAGTGATATGTGCTATCACTGTTGACCCAATGTTCAGGAAAAGGATGCATGAAGCTTGTCTATGTAGTGAACCTAAGCTCCCTTTCACAATAGATGATTAAACCCTTTTTAATAAAGGCTTGTGTACAACACACGAAGACTGACCTAAAACCTGGAGCAACCAGACTTCCATGCAACATTTTTTCTTGCAGATGGTTGGTAGTCTTCTCATGTAAGTGAAAATTTGGACACTTCTCTTTGAATGAAATATAATGTGAATGACAGACTGAAGTTCAGTGTTCCTAAGGTCTTTTCATTTGATACAAAAATTAATTTTGTGCTATGCCCATTGGTCTTTGTTATTTTAACAGGCTGGGAGATTTTTAATGGTAAGTCCTGAAGACTGGTGCTGTAGAAATCAGGAAGTAAGACTTGGGAGGAGGGAACGCTAGCAGATAGGAGATATTTCAAGTTTCTCTCATCTCACAAAAGCCATGGGGGGATTACAGACTATTTATAGTAGGTGGATATTTTAATGAAAATAACTGTTAGTTTTAATCAATTACATGACATCTACGTTAGTACTAAGTTTTAATGAAAAGACGTTGTTTAGATGCATGATCAAACCTGTAGCCATTGTTTTATAACTGTATTGCATATTGATAGGTCATGTTGCCTTCACAACCCTAAAGGCTACGAAGTTAGATTGTTTGAAAATCCTAACAACTCTGAGGAGATCATGAAGCAGTAGTATAATGATATTGATGGGGGATATGTGCAAATACTACAGGATTTAACAAAAGCCCCCTGAACTCTGCCTGCATTTATCACACCGACCCAACAAGGCACAAGGAATTGAGAAATCTGAAGCTGCAAATTACAATTTGTCCTTTTGGAACACAAGTTCTGTTTAAACAAGGAATTCTGAATGACCAGCCTGCATACTCAAAGGATAAATTCATGTTTTCATCCCAGTGTGCCCTAGCTTTGTACAAAGAGAGCAAGGGACAGCAATGCTAGGAACTCTAATTCTATAAATAACCAAGAGCAAGCTTTCTCAGCAAAGAGTGGCTGATCTGACTATGAAGACTATCCTTTGCTATTTATAGCTAAAGAATGAGTATTTTTAGAAGATCAGAGGAAGAATAAAAATAAACTAAGTACATCCAAGTATATTTTTGAAATGCAGGTTTGAAGTTCAGCACTAACTGAGTCTATGGACAACAGGAGATACCATCTCCTGCCCTGTAGAGAAAATCCCTGCTGAGGAACAAGCCTCCAGGGAGCCAGCTGCAGGCAATGGTGGCTGAGGCATCTGTTGAGGGCAGCAGACTGCGTGGTCAGCAAAACAGCATGAGTGAGTCTTGGCCTTCCTCTCCACATCATCTGCACCAGACGGGACAAGGACAGCATGGCTCAAAGGGGAAACTGAGGCCCTCCAGCCCCACCTCAGGGCCAGTGGCAGGGTACAGACATTTTGTATCTCTGGCCCCAGATCTACAAATGAAAGAGTAATCCAAGCCCATCAACAAGAGTGGGATTTTTAGTAGTAGTTTTATTATATGGTGACTTGAATAAGTCCTGGTGCAACCACAGGTGAGGGCTTACCTTCATAGGTCTCTCAGAGGCAGGTCACAAAAGCAGTTTTGAGACCATCACCAAGGAGATCCTGCCCTACCTGCCAATTTAGCCCTTCTACTAAAGAGCTGCTCGGGGAAAAGCCCATCACTGACCTCAGTAGAGCCATGGGAAGCAGTGCATGACCAGGGCACCCTCAGATGGTGGTACATGCTGGCAGAGCTATCAGCAGCACCACGCAGCACTAACACCAGCCACATAAAATGGGAGTAGAAAAGGAAGAGGGAAAAGGAAAAAGTTTCAACAGATCCTGTTCACATGATAATTAGAAAGTAGAAATATAGGATTAAAAAGGATATTTTTTAAGATAAACAAAAAAAAGATCATGGGAAGAGAAGAAATATTTTCAATTCATTCTCTCCAGAATGAGGTGTATTTTAGATAGATGGTTTTATTAAAGCCACCTTTCTAAGCAGCATCCAGATGGTTCTGTGGCATGTGTCTGAAATAAAAATCAGATGCAAACCAGGAGCACAGAGATGAAACCTAGCCAAACCTCCAGGGAGACTAGCAAGTTCCCAAGTGGGCTTTTAAGTGAAGGATCATCATGCTTGCTTTATACACACCAATTAAACTCACATGAGGAATAGCACTGAGGAAGCACAGTCATTCTAGGGTAAAACCAGCATGAGATCAAACTGGGAGGAATAAACTGTACTCTACTGTAGCCTGTCACTTCTTATATAGGTTATACAGGTGGGAAGCCCAGAGCCTTGTCCAGAATAGCCCCACATGCTGGAGCCATACTGGAGTGTACAGTGGGTCAGAAAGGCAGTACAAAGAGCTTTCCTTCAGTGATATTTAATGGCTGAGGTTTTGGGGACAGGGAAGCATTGGGCATAATTTCACATCACCTCTGTGCGGTTAAGGCTGAGGGGTGTTCACAGCATCAGCTGGGAGCTCAGCAGTGGGACACAGGTGCGAGACGGTTGTGGAAAGATGTGGACGAGAGGGAAGGGGCTGCAACCTCACCAGCAGCTGTGCTAGGTTCACAGGAGCCAGAAGTCTGGCAACCATTTAGATAAATCAGATATTTCAGTGCTTGTGTTTATGGTATTAATCTCTATTCCTACTACACATCTTTCTCCTTTCCTCTAAGACTTCAAGTGTGCAGCAGCGCTGTAGGATCCCCTGTTGAAAAGCTAGTAAGCCATGCAGACCTTGTTTTTGGTGAGCCAGAATGCCACAGAGGCTCATCACGATCAGATCAAACACTGGCAGACACACAGGGTGCCACACCATCACATCTGAGCCAGTAGAGACCCTGCCACAGCCCCCTCTGGATACCTTCCCCCTCCACCTTCCTTCTCTCCTGACTTTTTTTCTGCTTTTCAGCAGACCCTGAGATCACAGTACATTGTGATATTTCCCTGGGTACCACCCAGCCTATGAAGACTGACTTGACAAGGCTGATGCCATGAGCAGAGCAGAGCTAAGCACCACAACCTGAACGGCTGGCCGTGGTGGGCAACCCAAGCCACTTGCCTGGCAGAGCGAGCATGAGCAAGCAGCACCTCCCATCCTGGAAGCACCAGGAGAGTGAGATTTCTCCCCATTCACAGTTCCCTCCTTTCTGTCAAAAGCAGGAGCAAGGACTGCAGTGTGTAGTGGTCCTGACAGCAGGAGTGACACCTTCTTTTCCACTCTGAAAGACCAACAGACAGACCACATGCTGCATGCAGCAGCCCTGCCTGAGGGAGGGACGTTCACAGGTTCTGATTAAGCTGCTTTGGGCACCACCTGGTTCCCATTTCAGCATGCCATATTTTTCACTTTTCACTCTTTTTTTCCTCTGTAAACTAATCAACACATTTCAAAAGGCTGGCATGAATTTTGAAGTGTGCTTGCCACAACAGACCAAATTGGTATCTGTATTCAAAACCCCAAACTGTGGTCCCTGTTTCTCACAGTGAGAGGAATAGTCATACCGCCACCTCTGAACTCCATAGGCCCAGTTAGTCCACCAAAAATCAACACAGGAACATCAAGCAAGACTGTGTTTTTTCTAGTAGCAGGAGAATCCAGTAGCAGCCCATCGGGACAACACTGCCCAAGAGGGGAGGACAAAGATGCCCACAAGTTAGGTGGAGGGTCCAGCAGCAGCCACTGCAGAGCCCAGCAGGGCCACAAAGAATGGGGTTGGTTGGGTAAAACCCCTCCATTCCCCAGCTGGAGCCAGGCGAGGGCTAGGCAGGGCACAGAAATTTTAACAAAGGGACCCGTGTAGCCGCAGTGAGCTCACACAGAAGCATATGGTTATGCTTTCCTTTTCAGCCATTTGATCAGCTGAAAAGCCTTTCTGTTCCCAGGGAGGTTCTTGAATTCCTTTTCAGCTCAATGAGCAGGCCGTGGTGGCAGGAGGCAGGGTAGGAACCGGCCACTGTCAGAGCTGCAGGTCCTGGGGGAGGGCTGCAGGGGACACCAGGGTGGGAGCGCATAGATACCCTACGTGAGACAGCCCAGAGATGCAGGAGATGCAGACAGGCTGGAGGAGAGGCAGCTGCAGGCAAAGCCATCAGCAGAGGCTAATTTTACAAATTGAAACAACGATAATGGTATAGGCGTGACAAGCCTCATCGCAGCTGGTTTGGGATTCAGCCGGCTTTATGTTGTTTTGATTAGCCTGACAGTCGGCTGGTGGGATGCTTGTATGGGCACATGTGTGGGCGGGAGGATAAACACAGCTGAGCAAATCTGGTCCCCTCATCTTGCTTCTGCACAAGCAAATGGGCTTATCCTGTGCTTAGAGGAGAGCCGTAGCCATCCTCCCTCCCATATCCAAAAAGGTGCAACTGTATTTCATGGCAATGTATCACAGGAGCATTTGTGGCATTTCTGCTGATGTTTATTGCTATAGACAAAGTGCAACTGCTTTTAATGCTGTGTCAAGCTGGTGAAATTCAGACAGCTGTGAAGAAGAAAAAAAGGTACTGAATCATGTGGGGAGAGGAGCAACGTCCTGATGGAGAAAATATAAGAGTTTAAATAGGATTCTTCCCTGTCAGGCTGAGATACCCCTCTAGAAAGCCTCCTTTTAACCAGCTTTTTACTACAGAAGCTAGACAGACTTCATTCAAAGCCTGTATTTTTGTTCCTATGGTGTGTTAATGGCAACTGGTTGTAAACACAAACTGTGTCTGAAAGAAGAGCTGGCTTTAGGGGACTGGGGAAGGGAGAAAGAGGGAAAATATTAAGCCATTAGAAGGGGTGAAAGCAAGTGTATGAATGGGTTAAGAAAGAAAGAATACCATCAGCCTTCCAAAGTAAATTATTTTGGGGTTCTCCAGCCTCTTCTGCTACACTCTGAATGTGGTATCCCTGCCCCTGTTTTAAATGGATGGTTTGACTTTCTCCAATTCCACAACCTTTTAAAAAAAGACAACATATCTTTCCTGTAACTTATATAGAAAGATAACAGAAATTATATTAAACTGAGAGCAATGTAAGCTCTGTCTTCCGTCTTCCCCTACAGCATCTGATAATTGGAATTTTTTTCATAATGAATGGTAAAATAAATTATAGCAGCCGCAAGCCTCTCCGGGAGTTAATAAATGAGCACAGATGGCTGAAAAAGCACAGCCAAGACTTTATGCCTCATGGTGGATCCAAGGTTGTAAACTCAGGCCTACAGTTTGCTAATCTCCCCCAACAGCACTTCAGTGCCCTATGAAATCTTCATAACCACTGAATTCCTCTTTAGAGGACCCAACATGTCAGAGGCACTGAGAGGTGGTAACCCCCAGATTACCACTACCCCCTTTGCCAAAGGTTCCTCATCCTCTCCTGTTTCTGCCATCTAAGGGGTGTGTGTGTGTGTAAATACTCCCTAACTCACTTTATATCTGCCAAGGGACTTCAGATCACATCAGCTACCTAGATTGATTTCATGGACACGTAAAAACTCCACCAGGGGAGAAGCAGCAAGCCTTTTACCAGCACAAGAGTTTTAAGAATATTCATCAATTTATTCACATCTATTAACACTAAGAGTTTGATGCAAAAGACCACTTTATCTCCAGTTCTGTTATCTGTCCCCCTGCCAGCAATATCCTCATTAATTAGAATGCAATGAGGATAACATACTTAAGCAATAGCAAAGCAGGAGGTGGAAAGCTGAGATGCTTTGTGCCCATCTGTGAGTTGGAAGGGAACCAAAGGACTTCAAAAAGTAAGCATAAAACAATTCATATAGATGTTCAAAAGGAATAGGAAAATGGTTTGCCCAACACTGTTTGCCTCAAGCTTGCCTGAATAAGAAAAATCCATATTCATGCAAACGGGAGGTGAGTGAAGCTTATTGATATGAATTTACTTAAGCAAAGGGTGCAATATATCCTATATAATTTATCTTGCCTTTTGACTCTGCTATGCGGCATAAGGTATGTGTTACATGCCACCATGCAAATAATGGACTTTTTTCACCTATTTATTATTGAACATTTGGTAGAATTAACTAATTAAATAAATTATTCCCTGTATATTGTTCAGACATTTGGAAATGAGCTTGTAATGTAAAACCCCAATTTTGATCTATTTTTTTAAGTAAAATATAGCAAAAATCTTTGGAGAAGACATAATTTGTCATTCAACCAGTACCAAAAATAGGTGCTGATCCATCAACACCATAGTTTGTATGTCTTATCTTGTAGAGAACAGTCTTTAAAGTGAGCTAAAATTTATAAAGCTTACACAGCAACAAATAACTTTTTTATGGGTACAAAGACTGTTAAAATTGTTTGAATTAATTATAACACTCCTCAGTCTTAATCCTGATATTCCAGCAATGGAAATCCTTCTGTTTGTCACGTAAGGAGCTGCTTCTGCATGGAGTGGATTTCCCATGTCTAACATCAGTGCTGCTTTTACACTTCATTCTGAGGCAGGAGAAGGATCAGGGTCAGAGCATGGCTCCTTGTGGGCTATGGGTCTGACCAGCACAATATGCAACCCAGAACATCTCTGAACCCTTTCACCCATCACAGAATCATAGAATGGTTTGGGTTGGAAGGGACCTTTAAAGGTCATCTAGTCCAAACCCCCTTCAATGAGCAGGGACATCTTCAACTAGATCAGGTTGCTCAGAGCCCCGTCCAACCTGACCTTAAATGTTTCCAGGGATGGGGCATCTACCGCCTCTCTGGGCAACCAGTTCCAGCGTTTCACCACCCTCATCACAAAAAATCCCTTCCTTATATCTAGTCTGAATCTACCCCCTTTCAGATTAAAACCATTACTCTTTGTCCTACTGCTACAGGCCCTACTAAAAAGTCTGTCCCCATCTTTCTTATAAGCCCCATTTAAGTACTGAAAGGCCACAATAAGGTCTGCCCAGAGCCTTCTCTTCTCCAGGCTGAACAACCCCAACTCTCTCAGCCTTTCCTCATAGGAGTGGTGTTCCAGCCCTCTAATCATTTTTGTGGCCCTCCGCTGGACCCACTCCAACAGGTCCATGTCTTTCCTCTACTGAGGACCCCAGAGCTGGACACAGTACTGCAGGTGGGGTCTCACCAGAGCAGAGGGGCAGAATAACCTCCCTCAACCTGCTGGCCATGCTTCTTTTGATGCAGCCCAGGACACGGTTGGCTTTCTGGGCTCCGAGCACACATTGCCAGGTCATGTCCAGCTTTTCATCCACCAGCACCCCCAAGTCCTTCTCTGCAGGGCTGCTCTCAATCCCTTCATCCCCCAGCCTGTATTTGTGCTTGGGATTGCCCTGACCCATGTGCAGGACCTTGCACTTGGCCTTGTTGAACCTCATGAGGTTCACACGGGCCCACTTCTCAAACTTCTCCAGGTCCCTCTGGATGGCATCCCACCCCTCAGGCATGTCAACCACACCACTCAGCTTGGTGTCACCTGCAAATTTGCTGAGGGTGCACTCAATCCCACTGTCCATGTCACTGATGAAGATATTAAACTGTACTGGTCCCAGTGTGGACCCCTGAGGTACACCACTCGTCAGTGATCTCCATCCAGACACTGAGCTATTGACCACTACTCTCTGAATGCAAACATTCAACCAATTCCTCATCCACTAAAGAGTCCATCCATCAAATCCATACGTATCCAATTTAGAGAGAAGGATATTGTGGGGAACCATGTCAAAGGCCTTACAGAAGTCCAGATAGATGACATCTGTAGCTCTTCCTTTGTCTACTGATGTACTCACTCCACCATAGAAGGCCACTAGATTGGTCAGCCAAGACTTGCCCTTGCTGAAGCCATCCTGGGTCTCTTGAATCACCTCCATGTGCCTTAGCATACCTTCTAAGAGGGTCTGTTCCATGATCTTCCCAGTCACAGATGTGAGGCTGACAGGTCAGTAGTTCCATTTCAAAACCAGCTTTGTGTTGTCATGAGGACAACTGCAGAATCAATGGAAACTAAGGTTTGGCACTGTTGCTTTCCATCTGGGTGGCTGGTCCAGAAATGGCCACAACAGTGGGGCTTCCCTGCCAAATCCACAGAGACTGGCTAGCTGTCCGTGGGTTGGATTCAATCAAGAATGAGTGTGTTCTTGCCGAAATACATCTAATTTGACCACGACTTCAGGAAGTTTCCAACAGCAATTCTCTCATCTGTTCCTCTGCCCATGTGTAATGAAGGGAAGAGATTTCAGTTATTCACAACATTATGATGAGCGGCAGTGAATGTAACCATTCTTTTTGGATATTATATCCCACCACAGCACCAACTGTGTAGTACTGCTGGATATAAGCTAGCTGCCCACTCCACCCAAAATCTATTTGGTCAGTGAGCATGGGAGATAACAGAAACCAGTTGTTTCCGTATGCAACAGATTGGCATAATCTATCATCTATCAAAATTAAAAAGCAATTAGCCACACTGTCAGGATTATGTAGGACACAAGGTACAAAACACAGAGGCAGTAGTGTAAAAGCAGAAACTTGCTAACATGGAAAGGCAAACCAAAGGATTAACTGAAGACATTTAGCATTCCAGCAGCAAAAATGAAATGTAATCCATATCCCACATTACTGTTTGTTGATTTATTCTAGTTTACCAATGTACTGGCCCATACAAAACTCTAACTCAGGAGTTCAGTATCTGTGGGACCCTGGTGAATCTTTATTAAGTATAAAGCTGGTGTAAGGAAGACTGAGTTGGATCTCATATTCAATCCATTCCTGATTATAGGGTGGGCCTCTGTGCTTTCTTTTCACTGTATCTTGAAGCATTTATCTGGGCGCTTCCAAGCCAAACCCAATGGCTGATCATCTAAGGTTAGGAGATGGAGCAACCAAGTGCTCATAAGATCCAAGCCAGTGGGTATCTACTATAATAGAGAAATGCCAGATGTGATTTTATAGCAGGGTTGACAGTGCATGCACAAAGCAGACAACTCCCATGGGCAGCGGCTTGCTGGGGTGAGGGAAACAGGCATTTTTTCCACTCCAGAGTGCTGGACACCCAGGGAAGGAACTGGAGAGCAAGTTAAGAGGGAGCATCGGTCCCAGTGAGGAGCAGCACCTCTGGCACTCCCAGCCCAGCACCCCAACTGCAGCAGTACACCCAGGTCTGCAGAGCTTCTCCCTGAATTTGGCCAGCCTAAACACATTGCAACAGAAAAATCTAATTTTCCCTGAGCTGCTGAAGACGCCTGCACCAGCTGTGCTTTAAATAAAGGGACTATCTGTGGGGAAGCAGAAAGGAATTCAGAAATCGCAAGTGTCCCTGGAGCAGTGGAGGGGCACAACCACCACAAAATGGCCCGGTGATGGTCAATGGCAGTTGACCAGAGCTTTATTCCTACTCTCCTTACCAAAGATGGGTCAGATGTTTCCAGCCAGATCATCTCTGATATAGCAACTTCATTTCTCCAATCACAATAATTGTTTGTATCCTGCCATTATAAATAAAGTTTTAAAAGATCTCTGATTTTAATTTTCTCCATAACATTTCATTTTCAGATGTACTGCCAAAACCACTAACACAAAACCAAAAGAATATAAATAATGAAACTATGTACTCCATGTCTGAATTAACAGTAGGCTATTTTTTCATCTGTATTTAGAAAGAAATTATTTTCTACATAATATTTATTTGAAAAAAAATATGTAAATCCTCTTGTCATTACTAAAAAAAAAAAAAAATTACTATTTTATGCTTGACATAACATTACCTGCTTCTGGACTGAATAGAAAAACCTTAATTCCATCAAGCTGCTATCACACACTATGCCATAAGTTAATGTCTTGACTGAATTATAGCTTTTCAGTTCCTTTCCATCATTTATTTCATCAAACCTACTTCTAAAAAGAAAATCTTGCCTTCATCCAAAAATAAATCTGGCTGAAAACAACTCCAGAGACCTCCACAAAAAGTGATTAAATAATGAGGTCTGGAAGCAGCTGCCAAGCATAAGAAAGCTCAAACAGAGCATGAATTTTGATCTTTATCGTCCCTACTACCACCTCACTAAGGGTCTGGAGAGATTTGTGTTCTGAAATCAGGACAAAGTGTGACTACACAGTAAGCACAACATTTTGCAAAAGCCAAGATGCAAAATTTCCTTCATCTGGAAAAACTCACAGAGGACTTCCGGGGAGAACTCCCCAGCCACCTTGGAAAATCTTTGCAGTCCGTGTTTTCATGAATACTTGAAGAGTTGGCTTGGCAGCCTCAATAAGTCTAATCCTAGAGGCCAAATTTGGCTCTTATTTGCACAAGAGAAAAATCTGGGTTATTCTAGTGATGCCAACCAGCAGTCCTTGGGGTGATGTCCATGATGGGGCACAGCCAGTTTCCCCTGCAACCCAAGCAAGTGCACCTCAGAGCTGTAGCAAGGGACCACCAATGGCATTAAAATTGCTGACTGCCAAAGATATTTTGATTCATTATTGAACTGTCAAGATGGGTTCAGGCACCAGTCCTTAAATAAGCCACCTGCACATCACCAGTTCTTTTATTTCCATTTTTCAAGCAGAATCAAAATCTGAGCCTTCTTCTATTTTTTTTCAAAGTACTGTACAGACCATAAGTGTATGTGTTTTCTGTCATAGGCAATCCCTCTGAAACCTGGTAGGTAGGTAGAAACCCACTGTCTTTTCACACAGGAAATATTTCAATTTATCAAAGCCTTCACACAGGAAAAGATACAAAAATCAGATATATTAACATAATGTCAGTATCAGTATGAGAAAGCTGTTACACAGTGTCACTGCCCCTTTAGTGATTAGTTACCACCAGCTGCTGTAGGAGATGGGTTGGCCACTTTCTGCTGGATAATAGCACTGCTCCCATCTCCTCCCCAGGCAGAAGACATGTCCTCCAACAACCTAAGCTACCTCCTGGGATGAGGACTGTTTGCAGATGCGCACCACTGTCAGATGCAGTCAGCAGTTACCCAATTTTATTGTTGTAATAAATTATTACTCATTTTCATATGCCTTTGATTTGGGAGTTTCAAGACAGTGCTCAGAGAAAACCACTTAACGGAGTCATTCAATCCTAAACAGAAATTACTGGAAACATTAAGGGCAACTTATTCTTGCAAGATTACCTAGGCTAATTTTGCAGCCCTAAGAACTTCAGAGGTAATTTGGACTAATCTGAAATGCTGGACGCTTCTGCAAAACAACCAGCAAAAAAGCTCTGCTTTCGCTAGGCACTAGTTACCACTACATAGGAAGAGGTCGTGCTGTTCAAATATTACATTTCTCATCCCATATCAGAAGTGTCTTTCAGAATATCAAAAGGCCAGAAAACTCTTTGGAATTTGGAGGAGTGGGGGGTGAATCTCAAATTTGTACATGAGACTGTTAATTCACCCTCAGGCAACATATCAAGTTTGGCCAAAGGGATCAAAGCAATACTCTCCTTTTTTTTTTTTTTTTTTTTTTCCTAATGTGATTCCAAGTTGGCAAGCTGCATGCCAAGTTTCAACATGATATTATTTCAAACAGCTGCAATAACATGCAGTACCATGCAAACCAACTTGCTTAGTAGAAACTAAGGGAAAAATTATAGTGTAGATATCTATAGGTCCAGAGCAGGTATCTCATATATGAGGTAGGTAGAAGGATATGAACGACACATCCTTGCTTTGGTACATGAAGATGCAACATGTCTGGTCTTTTACACTCTCTCAAAATGAAATCTGGCAATTATTGGAGAAATTAACAGGAAAATTTGGAGAAATTAGCAGGGTTGCTCTGAAATAAGCAGAAACAAGTGAACTACCACAAAGCTGTGATGGATATGGTGTTATAACATCTATGAAATCCTTTTACCTAAACTTGCATCATAAAGTTAAAGTTGGCAGATCTGGGACACTTTTTCATTGCAACAGAATTTCACTTTTTGAAATTTAAGAAAATGTTAAGAAACAGGAAAGTAAAAACATTGTAAAAATAATATGAAAACTTTCTCCCTGTTTGATCAACTAAGGTGCCTGGAATACAGGATGGTCCTTGGCATTTAGGAGATTATAAGTGGCTGATAGGATGAAATCCATTATTCTTGTCTACCTCCAAACACATTCTCTGGGTGTTATTTTCTTATGCTTTACAGATTATGACCACTGCTGTCCCAGCACATTTCAGCTAAAGATTTCTGCTTTATAAAATCTTATTTCATCGAGATGCTAGCACTGAGTAGATGGTCAAAAACCCACAATTCATAGTCAACTGAAGCTTACCATTCTAAAAAAGTGTAACATAGAGCATTTCAGTCTTATTAGAGTAAGACACCATGATTTTTAAGTTGTGAGGTATTTCCAATTTCATAGAAATTCTGAAGTATTTTGTTTTGTAAGACTCCAGACTGAAAGCAATTATTTTTAAAGCCAGGTCTCCTAAGACGCAGAAACTAAGCAGACCCATGTAGAAGTGCGTAAGTACAACAGTCAGGGACATTATAGTCATATAAGTGACCTGGCAAGGAAAAACAGACTAGCAGACAGGTCCTGTTTGACAGCTCAGACAAGCTGCCATTCCCTGGTGTACCACACACAGCCCCATCGTGTGTGCCACACGACTCCTGCCACAGTCCTGACCCCATGGCTGCTGGTGCCAGCTGGAGACAGCACCATGCTTCAGCAGCCACCCAGCCCAGACCTGCTCCTAAACCTGACCCCCTCCAAACTGGACTCAAGTCCAGTGCCATCAAGGCCTAGTGGTACGGTTCTGCACATACCCCATACGCCCTTTAGGACCTCAACATGAAAATGAAAGGGTAAGTCGATTTTGCAGGGCTCCTGACTACGCGGAGGAGGCAGGGTAGTTATAATTTTTCAGAACTTCACAAGCCAGCTGAGTATCTAACAGAACAATATTCTCTATATTTTAGTGAAGTTCTACAGAGTGGAAGGAAACCTGCTGCTACTTCACTGGCTGTGAAGTCCTTGGCATCCCATTGAAATGGAGCAGTGTAGATTGGAGGGTACCTCTGGAGACTGTCATTTCCATGCCCTGCTCAAAGCAGGACTAACTTCAGACTCACATCAGGTTTCTCAGGGCCACCTCCAGGCAAGTTTGGAAAGTCTTGTAATATTTCAAGTCCAAGTTACTGTATGTGGAGGTATGGTGAAAAAGGATAAGGCATGAATGGGACTTATTGACTGGACTTACTGAGGCTATTAGCCTGTTGCTGTTAGCTTCTGACAGTATGCACAGCTGCTAGGATAAAGACAGCAAGAAGCCCAAAACAGCCAGCTACAAAAAACACTTTCTTGGTGCTTTCTGCTGGGACCCCTCTGCCTTTTCAAGCCACCATGGCTGCCACCTCCCCTTTCCTCCTTCTAAGCACCCCCACTGCACCAGCAGGGGCTGTGGACAACCACTACCACACAGGCATGTGGCATCCTGCAAGTGTCATCAACAACCTTTTTACCTCTATACTTTGCCCCTGCTCTAGGAGAAAGGTACAGTTAAGAGAGACCTCAGCAACACTAGTAGCTTCTCCACTTGCCTTTGCACAGGCATGGTGCACATTCTGTTATCTTCGTATTTTGATGATCCCTACAAGAAGCCTTACAACACAACTATGTTATTTTTTTTTAGTCTTTTACACTATAGAGCACGACTAGTCACTGTTACAGCAGGAGCAGTCAGTCACTGGATAGAAAAGCTGCCAGCCTGATTAAAAAAAGGCTAATAGGGGAAAAAAAAATTCAGGTGGATTTTCCTAAACTCAGCCAGTAAGGAATATACTAATGCCAACGTAATTTGGGACTGAAGCTTTTGTCTAAAAGGGCATGTAACTCAAAGAGTTTACTCAAAAAGAAACTGAATTAAGTGCATGCTTCAGATACACCAAAAGGATTTTCATCCAGTCTAATGTTAAAAAAAAAGCCAGAAACTCAGCTAGCATAAGTCAATACAGTTTTACTGCTTTAGTAAAAACTATACTGACTTCTGCCACCTGAGCATCTGCTCCACCAGTCCGTTAAAAACTGAGCAACACAGTGGCAAAACTGCTACAAATGCGTGTAAAAGAACAGCAAAGCTGGAAGCTTTCGAATAGCCAAGGCTGTCAACTGTAAAAAATGATCATGGCAAGTAAGTAAACTCTAAATTAATGAGGGCCCCTGCCTTCAGTGGATGCAGATTACAAGCTTCTGCAGCAACAATACAGCAGCAGTGTGTGGAAGCAGCATCTTATCTGTACCGGCTTCGCCTGCTCCACTCTTGGTGATCAGCGAGCACAGACATCAGCATGGTACAATCACACAGGTTCACATCACACTGGTCCTGATGAGATTAAGTTGATTATTTTGCTATGTAGCACTGTCTATGAAGTCAGACTGGGCAATCTGACATGTCACTCAGGACTGGAGAAACTACTCTTGAAAGCTTGCACAGGACTTGGAGCTCCACCACATTTTTAATTTCCAGGGTCAGATCCTCAGGTAGCACAAAGTGATCCCACAGAGCTCTGCTGACTGACACCCACTGGGCATCTACCGAAAAGAAATAATGTCCTTTAACTTTGCAACATGGAGGCTGAAATAAAACAGAGGCTAAAATAAAAACTGAGAAGTTAAATTAGCCAGTGGAGGTGCGAGTTTCAGTAAAGGTTTCTTTGCTATTCTAATGAAACCAATCAGGTAAGAACTACATAACTGAGAGGATAATACAAAAAACAGCAACCAACATCTGTGCAAACTCTTGCCTGTTCCTCCTGAGTGCAGGGAGAGGGTGGAGAGCCTCAGTACCTAGTACATTACCAACTCTTATTTACCTGAGCACCCACCAAAGGTGAGCCTAGGAGACAGGACTTCTGGGCTAGAGGGACCTTCACTCTGACCCACCTCATGCAACCAGGGAAAGGGGTGCACAACAGCTTTCTGGGGGTGAGACATGGGCATTTTTAGCAGGGATAACACTTCAGGCTCCCATACTGCAGAGGAACTGTACTCCTGTCTGCAGCAGCACACCCGTGTCTGCAGACAAGGCAGCAAGCCACCGTACAACACATCTACACCAGGTTAAGCTTGGTTGTTGCAGTTCCATTTCTGGTCTCAGTGTGTTCATCTGATCCAGCAGCTGCAATGATACAGGTGGGGATCTGAGCTCCGGCCACTGGGAAAACTCACCCGCCCATGCCACACCACCTCTTTCCCAAATGCCCTGTGGGCCTGCCCTCAGAAAAACACCATCTGGCACAGGTCCTGCCATACGGTTTCACTTCCAGCCGCATGACAGGAGCATGACAAGAGTAGGAGAGTCATGGGACTGGAAACCACAGACACAGCCCATCCTGTGGCCCATCTCATGTCACCGAGGGGAGAAACATCACCCCACCCGTCTGGGGCAGGGAGCAGGCAAAGGCCATGACATTTTACCTTCAACACAGTAACGCAAGGTAGCATAGTAACAGGGTTAGATCCTGCTGCACTGGACTTCACAAGAAATCACAGGGCAAACTGCAAAAGGAAAATTTGAAGTGTTTTACTCTTTTGCAAGTGTTTTCAGTCTCAATGATTTTGCAAGACTGACTTGAATTAAACCCAGTGGCCCATGTCCCCCTCATCAAATCCAAATGCCATAACAAAGTTCTATATTTATTCACAATACTGTGGCATACCAAGTTCATGTCCAGGATCTGTAACACCTAGCAAGGGGGCACATCTAACATGAGTACACAATTAGCTATCACAAATAAACTGTGGCTAGCGGACCTCATCATCATGCATTTTTCACTGCAGCAAAGGGAAGAGGCAGTTGTGTGACATCTTTCAGTACTTAGCTGGTAAAAGCATGGACAGAAAGAGAAAAAAAATCAATTGAAAATCTCCCTCTTTAGGTTTGCAGCCACGCTCAGTAACATCATGTATTGCAATGTTCTGCTCCAAAAAGAAAGTGAATTAATTTCATCCCCAAGTCCTCAAGTTTAGCCATTAAAACATTCAGAGTTGGGCAACAGAAGTACTAGTTTCTGTTCAAGTACTTTCATTACATGCGTTTGGACATCATCCACCACCTAAAATCAGCAAAGGAAAATGTTTCTCATTACTGAAGCACAGCTACTGCATCCTAATTCTGGTGGTAATAATGAACGGCAATTAGTCGATTACTGGTGTGTGGGGGAGTTACAACACATGAGGGTCCCAAATGATACTTAGCAAAGCTTCATACTGTTCATTGCTGCATCAATTTAAAGCCTTATTAACAGTCCATATAATAATCAAATTAACTTGCTATGGATTGTTATTATGTCCTACCCTCAGGAAATGCCTTAAATAAACACTTAGGGCTGAAGGAAGGACTCGTTGCTAACCCTATTAGCTCATTAGTGATAATAACATGACAAGTTATAAATCAGGGTTCATTCAAGAACAGCAATAGTCTTCAGTTTTGCTTTATAGGGGGCCTAATAAAAATGCATTTCTATAACCAACAGGAAGACAAGTAACTGAGTCACAAAATGTAATCACTGCAGCTATCTTTCAGCAACTAGCAAGCTCCAGAGGAAAAATAGTTGTGACATGAATTAATATGTTAGTGTCCTGTTAATGAATGAAGCTCCCAGCAGCAGTTTATGAAGAGAGGTGACACACTCTGATGAAAGCCTGGAGTACTGCAGAGGTAGTAGCATTAAGCACTTCTGAATGAGAGCAAAGGAACCTGCAACTGTGTCATGAATGGAGTGGTTTAGATCACTTAAGGAATCACAGTAAAATGTATTAGCAAAAGGTGATTGTAATATGAATTTGTAAAAAGTGCAACTTAACAAAGTTTGATGGCAAGGTTCACTCTATTACTTACTACATGGAAGAAACATACAAAAGGAAATCAAGTTAGAATTGATTTAGAATCAGTCACAGAGAGACCAGGGATGCAAAAGGGTAAGGGAGACCTTCCCGTTGAGTCATGAGGTTCAGAATGGACCCCCTTGCTTTCAAAACTGATGGAGCTTAGGTGTGGCCAGATCCCGTCTTAGTCCCAGACTTGGTCAACAGTTTATGTCTAATGGAATTAATACAAGAGTAAGAAAAACCTCCTGTTGAGTCATGAGGTTCAGAATGGAGCCCTTTGCTTTCTAAACTCTATCTCAGAGAGGAGTTTAGGTGTGGCTGGATCCAAACTTAGTCTCAGACTTGGACAACAGTCAATGCCTGATAGAAGGGATTCAAAGGGTAAGGAAAATCTCCCATTAAATTACTATAGGGAATGAGTGATTATGGATCCTCTACAACTTTGAGGTAGCACCAATTTAAGATTTATTAACACTATTATGGTAAACTACAAAATTAGGTATATGATTTTTAACAATACTTAATCAGCAGCCAATTATCAGAGTCATTCAATAAAGTTTGCTATCAACACTACAAAGTTGCTAAAATCAAATCACACACACACAGAGATATAAAGGTTAACCTATAATCAAGATTTCTCTCTTGGCCAATTACAGTAAATTATTGGTACTAAATGATCTTTAAAAACCTTGTGAAATCAAATTGTAGTGAATTACTCGCTATTCTCCTTCATCAGCATTTGTCAGCAGACGATCTTTGACCCCTTCTTCTTTGTCAGCATCTGTCAGCAGACGATCTTGGAAATCCTCGCGAAACTACCCTTAAAAATCCTTGTGAAAACTACTCTTTAAAGTACTTGCGACATCTACTACTTAAAATCCTCGCAAAATCTACCCTTAAAAAATCCTCGCGAAATCTACCCTGAGAAGCGTCCCAGCTCAGGGGGAGATACTGGGTCACAGCCTGCTGCGATCCTGGACAGCTCAAAGGCTCTCACTTAGGATCATTATTTATAGGATCGTGCGATGATTGACTTTGTTCAACGTGTTTCCATTCTGGCCATAATTCTTGTCAGGTAATTCTGGCACCCTCCAAGGTGGGCCATGATCCAAGCAGCAGGAGTTTCAGGTACAGTTAGGGAGTGCCTAATCATCCTAACTCTCTATACTGTAGCCAGGATAAGAAAGTACGAGATTGTCCCAACTCATTGCACAAGAACACAATGTTGGCATGTCCTGACATCACAACATGGCCCAGGGGCGGGGGCTGCACCACCACAAATTCCCTTAGGAAGCAATCAAAACAGATACTGTTCTTTTAATTGATAAGGGTATGTTTCCAGAAAATTGCAAGCAGACATAAATAGCCTTTTAATAACGAGTAAGTGAGTGTTTGCTCTGAAAAGTAATTATATATCAATAAAGCCTTCTTGCTCAACTGACTTTCTGCATGTAGTCTTGATGATATTATTGTCAAAAAAATCATTGCTAACAATTTTTATTTGGAGTAGTGTTAGGAAGCCAAAAGCCTGGCAGAACCAGCTGAAAATGATGAGGTCACTAAAGACGTAGTTCTGCAGTTCAAGTATATATTAAGTGTTCTTGAGTGGTTTCGGTGACTTCCAGGTATTGATAAGAGTTGGTAGAATAAGCTTTACTCTTCAAATTTTTGTTGTACAAGCGGCAAAAAAAGTCAAGGAACTGAAACAAGTTGCTGTCAGCCACAGAGAAACCTCTGTGGTAGAGCCCAGATGAGCACTCTGGAATGTCTCACCATCATCCTGTGTGCTTATTCATGCCATACTGCTCCAGTTTTCTTTCTTAACTGTTTAACAATTCCCCAGGCACAACGGTTTTGAAATTTCTCTCAAGCCTATGAATTGAGCCTCAAATAGCAAAACAACAAAAACTTGTTTAACCACCACTAAATAGAGTTACCATGAACAAAACCCAACACTGATACAAAATTGGCCTTTGTCATCAACAGGCATTAGAAAACCTAACCAGGAAATCCGCCTGTAGGAATAAACAAGCAGTCAGAATCATTGCAGCACAGAGGAAGGGAGGGGAAGCCAACAAATTCTTTTTACTGTAAATAATTTTTAAAAATCAACAGCATTCTCTTCTCGCAGTGTGAAAGCAACAGCAGAAGCCACCACACTCGCTGAGCACACAGACTTCAGTCACTGCAAAAAGAAAATATGGATTTGTTTCTCAAAGCCTGTTAAGCTCTTGCCACACCAGTCAAATGCACATCAGGTTAAAAAAATGACTCCTGTTATGGTGCAGTGGCTAAAAGTACAAACAAAAGAGTCCATGCTAGATGTGGCATGAGGTTAGGACAATTGTCACTCCAAACCCTCTAGTACAACTGCTACCAAGAGCAACAAGACCATGTTTGTTGCTCTGCTACCTTCTACATTAAAAATATTGAAAGACAAGTGGAGATGGAGTAGATGGTTTGGAATAAAAGAGGAGCTGAAATCAAATTTCACTCAATTGCAGTCTGAATTTCTGAAGAAATTAGGGTTTTCTCCCAAAATAGAGGTAAGAGTAAACAAACTAACCAAAGCAAGGGAGCTTTCTCGGGCTTCTTGATGTCAGCTGAGTTGGGAAATGACCCTTAACTCCCCAAGGAGTGTTTCCCCAACGCTTTAGACCAAGTGGGCACAAGCTCTTCTCTATGCTGTTTTAATTTAGAAGCATCACTTGAAGCTAAGTATGTGGTAGAACAGTCCAGAGATACAGAGGATACTGCTTGCACCTCTTTTCACCTCAGCATATGCATAGTGCCCAAAGATGTTGAATTAGCTTTCCAATACCTCATTTTGGCATGTGAAGAAGGAAGTTAGCATCTACAAAGATGCTAGCTCTCCTCAGGGGCAACGTGGATTCAGCCAGGCTCCAGCTCACCACTGCTCAAACACAGCAGGGCCAGCCCAGTCCTGGAAGCAAAAGAGGTGCCTCGCTGTATATGGGACCAGTACTCTTCACACAACCTCCCATGGTGTCCTGCAAGCCCAGTTCGCGTAGCCTGCACCACATTCCCATCAACAGGGACTTTCAAAACCACCTTGTAAGCAGCATGGCTTATGAGGTATGAAACAGCTCTGATGTTCCTCGGTGTCTCTAAGTTCTAGTTTTTGCCTCCCATTATCCATCCTCCTCCTGTCTGCCTGGGAGTACTTAGATATCAGATCACTCTGAATTCAGAAAAAATGCCAGTTTTCCTTTTTTTCTTTCTTTCTTTTTAAATCTCTTGACCGGCTCATAACAGGATATCATGACGGAGGTTAAGCTAAAGGCAGCTTGAAAGCAACTAGGATTAATTTTAGCAAGGTTGCACCCAGCTTCTGGGATTTTCAGGTTTAAGTCTCTGTGAAACAATGTGCAGCTCCTGGGGGACTCTTAGCCTGTGTACTTCAGGGTTTGAAATGAGACTTTCTATGGGAGATGTTTATAGAATATGCTGTCACTTATTATAAAGCTCCCAGAATCTTTCCAGGTTTTTAAGATAGCCAGAAAAGTAAAACACCAAACTGTATTTGTGTTAGTTGTTTTTCTGTTCAGGCACTAGGGGCCACAGCAATTTTGGGGAGGAATACCTCATGGGGGCACACCCACTTTTTTGTCCCATGTGCCTGTAAAGAACCAGTGACACGGGGCTCAGGCAGAGCAGAGATGTGTGGAAAAGGCAGGCAAGGCTCTTCTGCAGCCACAGAGCTCAGGGCACACTGCCATGAAGAGCTCCAAGTGCTTGGGGAGAAGAAGGTCGCGGGTCCTGGCTGGGTAACTCCACCACCACTTGTGCCCAAAACTGAGGCAAGGAGAGTCAGTGGAAGCACTGCAGTCCCCCTTGGAGCCAGAGCAGTAATCACAGAGTGCATTTGCTGTGACAGCGCACACTTTTTCCCTTTTCTGTTTTCCCTGAAGGCAGTAATGGATGTCATTGTATTGTATTAATGATAACAGACAAAATGCTGGCATAGCAGAGGTACCTGACATAGCTATAGCTTTGCCACTGTGACACCATTAACCCTGAAGAGCAGGTCTTGAGCACCAGCAATGTTTTATGGCCTGTGCCAACACACCAAAGACAGCTCCAATTCTTTGTAAGCTGTAGCTACACATCTTATTTTGACACAGATAACCCCACGCTGCTTGCTCAAGGGCAGAGGTGAAGAAGGAGACCTCTCCCTCAAGCAGTGCAGTGTAACAACAGCTCCTTGTGCAAAGAGTTCGTTCTTTAACATTCATATCTTGGAAGTGTTTGGCATTAGAGGGCAGTGTATGATTCTTGGGACATTTTTAGCCTTACTAAGCTAAAGAAAAATAGGGCTTTGGTTCAGTTTCAATCTTACATCTGCAAAAAAACCTTACCCAAAACAGGCACCAAAGTCCCACTGCTACAAGAATTTATTCCCCAAAATAATGATGTTCCTTTGAAGCTAGAGCTGGGAGCTTGTAAATCCCAGTGCAGCAATCACCCTGCTGCAGAAGGCTTCAGACTGATGGTGCTTTGCTAATACACACACCCAGAGGTGCAAATACCTGCCCCAGAGGCTGCTTCAGGTGCCTGGCACAGTGTAGTGAAGGGTAAGTAAAGACTGGTAGATCTAAGCAGACCTCCCCAACCATTCCCCTTTTTTAATCTCTTAGTACCTAACAAAATAATCACACGTAGGCATACAGGAAAGGCATTTATATTCAAGAAAAATAAAAAACTGCTGCGTTTATTCTACACTTTCAAAGCAGTGCACATAACATTTTCTACACATGAAAGCTTAATAACGCCTTAATTCAAGCCAGCTGACTGCTGGAAACGTGATTGTTGTTTATAGAGAATTAACAACACATGATAATTTGCTTCTTCCAAGTTCATCACTTTGAACATGGAGATGAACTGGATGTTTTCTGGTCATACAGAAAATGAAAAACTTTAAAGGATTTTTAAAACCAAGATGATTTAAAGCAACACAAATGGTACCCATTTTAAGTTTGCTGGGTTCAATCCTACCCTCCCACATAAAAAAAGGCTCCCTTTCCCTTGATCTGAAAGAGAACTGTGGCTGATGACAGCAAGTACGAATAGGAAAAATATGAATGTGCTACTGACTCCAGGGGAAAGAGTCTCTGATAGTTTATCGGATTTCCTGTGGCAGCTCTTTGATCAGAAAAAAAACAACCCTAAATGATTTAAAAAATCTGTCATCAAGTGAATGGTACTGCTATGATATATTGCAATAAAATCCAAATTTAAAAGGGCTTGATAATAGGAAGAACTGAAAACAGAAATACAGGAAACGAATATGCAGAATTCTGTGACGTGGGAGTTAAAAACAGTACTAAGCAAAAATGAGTCTAAGCTGTGATATCTGAACCTGACTACCATCTTTCCCAAAGTCTAGGGGTGTTATATCTTTGGGGGTGGTCTGTATTTACCACTTTATGTTAAAGGTAATTCAATAAGGTAATTATTGAAAGGTAATTCAATATTCTAGTATTACATTTCCTCTCTCTTTTGTTTGATAGATGAATAGGCTGGCTCTTTGCCAGCAGAAGACAAAACAGGAAACTGTGCAGGTATTTTCTGGAGAGTTAAGGGCAGAAAATGGGCTTATTCCCTCCTTACCATGGAGAAACTTCCATCCCTCAGCAACCACCTTTTGTATTGTTCATTAGATATGGATTAGATAATCTAGAGTTCTTAGACTCTAAGAAACATAATAAAAATGTAAATGCCCAGGTGGGTTTTTTAATTGTAATTGTAAGCCAGTTTATTTCCACGTATTTTCTTTTTATGTTACACACCCTCCCCTCATGAAGAGCCAGCTACAGCCTCTATTGTACAGAGTCTCCTCTGAAAGCAGAGTTACCCAGATTCACCCCAGAAGACGGACTGGTCTTTAACATACTCCATGTCATGGGTACCTTGGTCCACAGCAAAAAATTGTAGTAGTCTAATAATGTCACTGCAAACATGAGGTTTTACCCACACAGTTACAGGTACACAAGCCCTGATGTGGATACCATAGTATCACTGAAGACCAGAAGCCAGTCTGATTGCTCCCTGCTGTCACAAAGCTGCACCACCACAGCTGCATCAGGGTTAAACGGGTTGTAACTTCCTTACAATTGACACATTTTATGCAAGTTTCACTGTTCAAGCCTGCACTATGGATTTATCATAGAATCATAGAATAGTTTGGGTTGGAAGGGACCTTTAAAGGTCATCTAGCCCAACCCCGCTGCAATGAGCGGGGACATCTTCAACTAGATCAGGTTGCTCAGAGCCCCGTCCAACCTGACCTTAAATGTTTCCAGGGATGGGGCATCTACCGCCTCTCTGGGCAACCAGTTCCAGTGTTTCACCACCCTCATCACAAAAAAACTCTTCCTTATATCTAGTCTGAATCTACCCTCTTTCAGTTTAAAACCATTACCCCTTATTCTACTGCTACAGGCCCTACTAAAAAGTCTGTTCCCATCTTTCTTATAAGCCCCCTTTAAGTACTGAAGGGCCACAACAAGGTCTCCCTGGAGCCTTCTCTTCTCCAGGCTGAACAACCCCAACTCTTTCAGCCTTTCCTCATAGGAGTGGTGTTCCAGATTTATGCTGGCAGTTAGAGGAGAAACGTTGGATCTCTTACTGATAGGACTATACTGCTGTGCAGACAATGCAAAGTCACCAAAGAGCTGGGGAGATGTGAATCCCACCTTTCAGTAGTTTGTATTACATAAGAAAAAAGGTCTTTTCTCAAGAAGATGCCCATTGCAGCCATCAAAGTGTGCACGTCAAGAAGATAATTTTAACTACAATTACAGCCATTAGACAAAAAGGGGAAATGGTAAGTGTAATACTTGCATTCGTTACAAGGAGTACATGTGGGGTTTCCTTATAAGCAGTATATGTGCATTTACACAGCTTTGGTATATACACATACTCATTATTTGTACAATATTTTCAGATCTCAGACATTAATTATAGGAAAGCCAGTCTTATTTGATCATAAAAGAAACTGTTCCTATTCCCACTGTGACACAGTGACAAAATTCCTAATAACTTCAAAAGGAAGCAAGAACAGATCAAGAAACTAGGTGACCTTTTTACCTCCCTGCCAGTTTTAGCTCCTTAGATCTAATATTTATGTATGAAGATCAGCATCATGAAATAATAATACCTTTAGCTTCTGACTAACCATGAGTTTGAGTAAGTGAAAAGAAAATAACACACGAGAAATCCGTACTGTCCACTCAGAGGGGTGGGAAGCAGAATAGCACCGCACCACAGTGCAGGCTGCATGGCGAGTCCAGCTGGCAGCCAGGATCCTGCACTGGTGGCCAGCTAAACTGATGCAAACCAAAGGGACATGGCTGCAGGCACACATCGTCTCCCAAAGGGCCCCACACTTGGGGGCCTGAGATTTGGAGAGCCTGAATAAAATTATTGCTTGTGCAAGCCCAATAATTAAGTCTTAATAAAGGCACTGGCTTCCACATGTATCCTAAGAGTCTTTTATTCTCTTAGGCATTTTTTTCTTTTTTTTTTTAGGATGATAATTTAGGCTTAGATTATAGAAAAAAAACCAAGGATCAAAAACTCTCTAAGAATTTCTGTTAAGCTGTCCAAAGAAAGTACATTTTTTATTAGTGTTGTGCATATTTGTTTACAGAGAGATGGGCCTAAAGTTTGGGGGGCAGGAGAGGGCTCAGTAAAATTAAACCAGAGCCAAAGCAGTCAACATTGTGCACTTTCATTTCAACTCTATTGAAGACAGCAACTCTGGCCTCACAGGAAGCTTAAGATCCTTAAGATACAGTATGGGTGCAACCTGAGTGCATGGTGCTACCAGGTATTTAGCATGCCTGCTAATGGAGGTGTTGTGTGTGTCACAGGTGGGTTTTGAGCCTGGCTTTAGCAGTGAGTCTAAAGGCCCTGCCTGGAGAGCACACACAAGGCACAGTCTTGCAGAGGGAGCTGCATGCTTGGGTCTCCAGTGGGACAGGTATCAGCTATGGGACCACACCAAGCGGGGCCACTGGTCCCCTAACCTGTTTGGGACCAGCCTGTGCAGCAACCCCATGAAACATCAAGCCCTCTATACTTTCTCCTGCCAAGGTTGACCTAGGGTAGATATAGGGGGAAAGAGAGCAAGTTGCACAGACCTGTTGCCTCCAGCTCTTTGTGTGGGGGCAAGCAAAGACAGGACACCAGCACCACCCTTACGTCCCAAGGAGGAGTAATATACTGAAGAAGATACGCTGTAACAGGAACAAATTGCTAATGAGTTGTGCCCTGCACAGAAACACAAAGGGAAATTACAACTTCCAGTGTCAGCATATCCTCTGAGATTTCTAAGGATCAACACTACCTCCTATATGGACTACATGCACCTAAACATGCATTTATCGAGTTTGCTTCCACTCTAATTCACAATAAGTATGTTGGTGGCACCTTCCATTCCTCCACAATTACACCCAGAAACCAGGCCCACTCCCTGGCAGTTAAACTTGCATTTAAGCAGTAAATAACACCTCCTAGGATCAGTCCAAATACAGGTGGTTTGTTTTTTTTTTTTAAGAAAACAATTTAAAAGCTGCCTCAAGTATCACTCTTCTTGCATCTTTGTGCCAGAGACAAGCTTAGTACAATCCCACTGACATCAAATTTCACCAGGAACAAACATGGCCCATTAAAATTCTACTACCCTTATTCTTCCTTTTCAAGAAGGAGAAGCCTACCCTTAGGCTAAAAAGTTTGTGTAGAAGAACTTAGTACCAGACTTCAAACAGCTGAATGGAGCTGCTGTAAGAAGGGATTATATTGAAACAGCTTCAGAGCTCTGAGTGGAGTGGGCAGCAGAGCAACGGCTGCTAAAGTGAAGTCAGAGCTTAATGTTTCATGTGACATTGTTCCTAGCTTCAAAGCCATATCATCGAATCATAGAATCATTTAGGTTGGAAAAGACCCATAAGATCATCAAGTCCAACCATAAACCTAACACTGCCAAGTCCTCCACTAAACCATCTCCCTAAGCACCACATCTACATGTCTTTTAAATACGTCCAGGGATGGCGACTCCACCACTTCCCTGGGCAGCCTGTTCCAATGCCTGACAGCCCTTTCAGTGAAGAAATTTTTCCTAATTTCCAATCTAAACCTCCCCTGGCACAACTTGAGGCCATTTCCTCTCATCCTATCACTAGTTACTTGATAGAAGAGACCAGCACCCACCTTACTACAACCTCCTTTCAGGTAGTTGTAGAGAGCGATAAGGTCTCCCCTCAGCCTCCTTTTCTGCAGACTAAATAACCCCAGCTCCCTCAGCTGCTCCTCTTAAGACTTGTGCTCTAGACCCTTCACCAGCTTTGTTGCTCTTCTTTGGACACTCAATTGCCAAATTGCTGTGCTCAAAACCACCATTAAACAAAGCACAGTTTTGAAAATATGACAATCTATATAACCACACTTAAGAAAACAATATTTTAACAAATGTTTTCCTTAACCACTGTGTGGTCTGTTGGGACACAATTCCCCAGAGAGCCACGTAGACCAACCTTCTCTCTTGGATTTGCTGATTCATGGCTGCTAGCACAAAATAACATTGCACAGGCCAAATCCTAACCTAGTGCTTACTCCTCAGGTCCTTCAGGGCATGCAATGTGCCATATTTACTCACACGCCATTATAGATACCACCCACCCATATGATCTCTGCAGCCCCCCTCCTGATATTACTACTCTTGCGCTAGGGACAGGGAGAGAAATGCTACCTACCTACCCCCGCCTCAGGTTACCGCTGTCCAATAGCTTGAACTTCACTCTGACTGCTGGCTGGCGCACAGTGTGCATGTCCCACCTCACAGCCCCTGCAATAACATCTCACGGTGGGGCAGGGAAGACAGCTGAGGACAATACTCTCTTAAGCCACTTCAACAGCAGGCACCTGGATGCAGGCCACAGGTTATTTTCTGAACCCCCTTAAGGGTTTGCTTGTGACTGGCCAAGAATGGAAATAGGATTTATAACTTCCAAAACCCATGCAAAAAAACTTTTCCAAACCCATTTGATGCCTGGCTTCAACCCAGCACTCTTACCTCCTTGTACATCCATATGTTTACCATAATAAACTCCCATATCAGCTGTGAGCAGAATGTCACAGCATAAAAGTTAATGCTGATGGGATGCTATCTCCTCCTGCATTTGCCTTGGGCAACAGGGAAAAAAAATGAACTAGCAATGTGTTTCTGCCTCTAGTACTTATGAGTCCAACCAGAGAGGATAAACACCCAGAATTTTCCAGTAAAATAAACAGTACTGACATTTAAATATCATCATTAAAGTTAGGGATGACTAACTAAAAAAAGCAGAAAGATAGTGGCCATAAGTTTGCCAGTGGTACATTTAATAAAACAGCAACATTTTGTGCTTTAAGTGTCCTCGCCAGAAACATATAGCCGGAAAGATATAACAACCCCTGCTTGGGCAAAATGCTGCGAACCGTGATCATGTGCAATAGACTTTTTAAAAATTAACTGCAATTAATAGTTATTGATTGAAAATCTTACTTTAATGTGGGGGGTTTTAATGCATTTGTTGCCCCAAATACCAAGTGGCTGGTATATTTTATCAGAAAACTGGTTCTCTGCTCACTTCAGAATGCCTGGCGATGGGAAGAGAGTGGAGAGGCAGCAGAAGTTCTCTCCTGGCTGCTAGAGACCTAAGACACACAATTGGTCTTGTCCCAGTGCAACACAGCCCTTGCACAATGACACAGGTATGACAGCCAAGCTCCTGCTATGAAGAGAAGTTACTTTAAATGAAGGCTACTTTACAGATTGACAGTTCCAGGCAAAAGCTGGATCAAGCAAAACAGCCTGGAAATCAGCAGCCCTTCTCCTTATGGTTTTGCTCAATCAAAATCAAAGTGCTCTGCTGATTTCTGGTTTGAGGGGTAAAATCCTCCATTATGAAGACCAATACCTAAAGAGAGTGAAGGGCTCTCTGCAACCCTCTTTGGAAAAGCCTCCCGCTGATGCCAGTGGCAGCTGGATCAGTGAATTTTTTAACCACACAGAAGTCAAATCATTCACCCTGGCTGAAAATCCTGGGGATGGTGTCTTATGGGATGTCAGGTCTTACTCTTGCTATCAGCAGTTTGGCTTACAGCTGCCTCCAAAATACTACTTTGAATATTTTATGTAGACAAGCAACAAAAAAATCTGATGGAGTGGAAGCAGAATACAAGATTTTAATGAACAAAATACAACATCTGAGGCAGCTCAATGGAAATGAATAGAAACTGAATCACTGAACATATGGTGCATCCTATTCCAAATGATGAGCATCTCTGAATGAATCAGTTGTTTTGTAAATAATAACACAACCTCTTTATTACAAGATCAGAGTTGTGAGCAGCTCAGCACCTCTGTGTTTTCTCTGTTATCTCCTAAGTTTACACTACGGCAGAGTGGAGATGTTGCAATTAGTTGCCAAGAAAACATATTATATTAGGAAAAATCACATGGCAAGAACTAACTGCAAGTTAACAGGCTGTTTGCAAGCTTGACATCCAAAGCATTCAGCCTACTGGCTCTTCTCTGTCCTAATGGAATTTAATTTATAAATATTTATTTTCACATCCCAAGTTGGAGCACACAAACCCTGTCCTAAACCTTGGTTCCAAAATCTGGACTGCTTCCTTGTCGTGGACAGACTGTAGGTTTTCTCACTTCTGCAGGCTGGTGCCTTCACTCTGACCCACAAAGCTGCCAGATAAGCAGGCTGAGACAGACCCTTCTGCAGATGGCCTTGGCAGCAAGCAGGGGAGGCCTCATCTCTCTCTAGGTTTTCATAGTTATAACCTTCACTGCCAAAAGCCTCTGTGGTAGACACGCCAGCCTCTGGCAGGCAAGCCAACCTGGAGAGCTGCGTGCTGCAGCCAGACGTCTGTCTCCCTGAAGTGCCATTATGGCACAGTGTCCCCATGGTCCCGACCCTCTGCTGTCTCCCCAGCCATGTCTTTCCACTTCTGATTCTCCTCACCACCTTCCCCCTTTTATCTTGCTCAGCTTCTCACTTTTACTCTCAGGGTCCCCTCCAGTACCTTCCCATTCGTACTCCTGCCCTCCACAACTCCTCCTTGCACACGCGAGCGTCCCGCAGCCCTGCTTTGCACCCAGCTTTCATGCTGAATGGAATCCTTAATGCCACTGCCATGACCTTCCTCCAGTCAAACCCTTTTAGCCCATTGCCTCCAGGCTGAAAGGAAGGACCTCATATAGGTTCTTTTTCACATTTTTAGAGTTGGCTCAAAAGTGGAATGCTTGATCCAAAGTGGTACCCTAACAACCCACATCCAATTACCCTTCATTTAGTTTTCTGAAGACAAATGCGTTCATCAAAGATTTTTATAGACTGCCATCGTTGGTATTTTTTCATTATAGGGATGAGAGAAACAAAATGAGAAATTCAGACTTCCCTTAGGCCTAAATTTTGGTGGCTCAGATAAAAATGAAGCTTAGCCATCTTCTAATATTTTTTTTTTAAACAAAATTCATCTTTCTGGTTCAATTTTTAGAACTGTACTCCTACCTTTATCTCTGCTCTTACCTTTCAGAAATGATGGACTATAAGCCAGGTCAGATACTAATACCTTTATGACTGCTGGTAAAACAAAAAAAGACAGGGTTTTCTCCCATTACTTCTAAGATTTTTGCCAGAAATAAAGCATCACACAGACCCTTTGTGAAAAAAAAATGTCTAGCTGAATCTTACCTAACATATGGGGGTAATACAGAACAAATCCTTTTTTTTTTTTTTAAATAAATCTGATCAATCTTTATAATTGTCCAGCAAAAGGCAAACAAACACATACACTTCAAAACATAAATATTAAGTATTCAGCAACAGAAGTGAAAAATACTGTTTAGATCCATCTTCAGGTCTACTTTGTAAAGAATAACAGAACAGCTTACAAACATTTTCTATAAAGTGTGATATGACCTCCTTATCATCACACAAAAGCTGTCGTAAAGCAGTATATAACAGCCGTCACTTCCTTACGGACTCATTAGAACTTAAATCCTGGAAACACAGAAATTGTTTCTAGTGCCTCTTTATTTGCTAAAGGGTTCCTAAAAGGAATGAAAGAAGGCTATTTAATTAATGAATCCCCTACCTCTCCCCAAAAGAAGAAATCCAAATTCAGCCTTGATTGATTTGATAAAAATCTATCCTCATAGCTAAAAATCTCTAAATGGAAGTAACTTATCCAAACAGAATTACAAAATAGCAGGTACAGCCCACAATTTGCTGGCATTCCTAGAAGTTTGGGTCCTCCACCTCTACCTAAAATTTCTTTAGCAATGCCATTGTACGCCCCTAAGCCCTAAACAGTACATTAGCATGACAAAGAGAGATTATCGGCTTGAACCATTTTGGAGGAAAATGCTACTCTCTAACAGGAGAAGTTGCAGCACATCATTAATCAAAAATGCTCAGCACTAGCTATAATTTCAAGGAAGTAGTACATGAGGCCATTGCAAAAAAACCACTTGGTCTAAGCAGAGTCTTGCACACTTTACTGGCTGTAGTAAACCTTTCCCACACAAAAGGGGCTCCCCTCGATGGGATTTAGCACATCAACAGAAATCTACCTGGGGGCAAATCCTGACTGTGACAGGATCTTCTTTAGGACAGTCTTACAGACCACCACATTATGAGCTTCAGAGACTGCAAAGCTCTGCACCTCGGAGAGCAGGCCCTTAGCTACACGGCGTAAGGACTTTTGGCACACACACGCACATGCATGCACACACATGCAAGTTTGTCCATCATTCCTGGAGCAAAAATGTTGCACTCCTCTACCAAGTAGATTAACTGTCCCTTGATTTCTGAGAGACAGGTGAGAAGTGTTAAACCCAAGGGAAGATCAGGGCTCAGATACAAAACGCACAAGCTCGAAACGTTTAAGACTTATCTAAAATAACAGCAGTCTTTTTTCTTACAGCATTCTTTGGAAGACAAGTATTCTTTGGAAAAAAAGAGGAGACTCGTGTGTATGAAGTATAATCTCCATCTACCAGCTTGGGGATTA
The DNA here is from genome assembly GCF_900496995.4 of Aquila chrysaetos chrysaetos. Lineage (NCBI taxonomy): Eukaryota > Metazoa > Chordata > Aves > Accipitriformes > Accipitridae > Aquila > Aquila chrysaetos. The sequence goes on from NC_044030.1 coordinate 67,368,957, forward strand.
AGAAGAACCACGTCAGCTGGAGAAGGGAAAAAGTAAGTGTGGATTCCTATCATCTTATGGTTTTTCATGCATTGTTTGAAGCTTTACTCATCCAGACTGTGAGCTGAGCTCCCCTACATGGCACACGGAAAAGAAGGGATACTCCCGTTTTTAAGGAAAAATGTCCAGCTGTCAGATGACTTAGGATCTATTCCTGATATTTCTACAGACTTCCTTTATGGCCTTGGGCAAGTCACCTGATTTCTCAGTGTAATTTCTGATAAACCCTTTAAAGTGTTTTGGGTATTTTTTTCACACACCTATTTCAATAGCACCTATATGCATGCAATGAGAATCCCATCGTTTCGTTGGGTGCCTACATCATTAATCCTTATTTACTGTCTACGAAATGTGCAGTTTCTTCACGGTGCTAAGCATTTGCAACTCCTCCTGACCCCAGCTCAGCACTTCCAAAATAGGCCTTACGCACAATTAGAAAATTCTGACATCACGCTAGAAGTTCAAAAGCAATGTGAAAGGCTAATTAGCACTTTAGAAGTGACTTCAAAGCTTGTGTGTCATAGAAAGCCAGGACAACAAAGGGTTGGTTTTCACCAAATTATGCTAAAAATCAAAAGCAAAATAGAATCAGCATAGCAGGGAAGGAAGAGCTAAAATGCTGCTCCCAAGACCCAAGCTAGTTACACTGCATAGCACTGAACTGCAGCAAACTGCATGAGCACTAGGTCAAAGTAAACATTCATCTTGCTTATTAACCCATTTTGAGCAATGTTAGTGATAGATGCTTAAAAACCAGGGCAATTACAGTGTGATCTTCTCTCTTCCTTTGGGTTAGCCTGGAGTCTCTAAACATAGGGAGATCTCTTTCAGGGCTCCTAACTGCCTGAAACACTTTTGCAAACCTGAACTTGATTCATGAATAATTGAACTGATTCTGAAAATCTTAGAGTTTTTGGGTAGCCTTTGCAGGATGCATTTTCTAGGTACCCCTAATAAGGGTACCAAAATGAGAAGCACAGGCATAGGGGTATAGTAAGAGCTGACACAGCTGGAGACCATGCTTCAGTGTGACAAAGGCTATTGAAAAGGCACCAGTTAAGGGTGAGCTCATTAAAAAAAAAATAAAATTTTTACAAACTGACAGTTTTTCCAAGCTTTTGCAACTTGTTATATCTGGAAAACTTCAGGGGTTTTTTTGTTGTTCCAAAATAAGGTTCAGTTGAAGGGGTTTTTTTGCTGATGGTTAAAAGTCTCTTCATCTTCCAAAATGAAACTTTTTTTTCCTCAGCACTATAAATTATAAGTGCAAGACAGAGAAAATTGCATATAATTAACTCTCATTGCAAAGACAAAAGCTTTTTCTGTTTAAAGGAAAAGTTCAGGTGTAACAATTGAATTCAATAAGGAAATAAGACCATTGAGAAAATTACCCTTTTTCAAAAATCTCATGGAAAAGCTGGTATTTAAAATACAACAGTGGAAGAAAAATAAGACAGCAAAGACTGAAGAGGCATGAAGAGGGCCATCAAACTTCTTCAGCATTGTATGTGTTCTCATATGAAGGCATCTTTTAATAACTACTTTCCATTTTCGGCTTGCATGCACAGAGCTTGAAAACTTTTTATGATTGTGTGGAGGACTTTTGAATGGAGTGTTGACCTATCTATAACTATAAGACTGAGAAGATTATTTCTAAAGACAGCGTGTCTGGGTACACTAGGTTCCACACTGAGGTCTCCTGTACTGTTTAGATCACTGTGCAGAATGTAGTTTTCTTCATATCTGCATTCAATGGCCAAAATTTTGTCCTTATTTATATTTTGAATTAAGTAAATCTTCTAAGCTTTAAGCTTGCAGCTATGTAATTTCCAGCATCAATTTGTTAAAATATGTATACTACAGGTCTTCTAAGTCCCATATCTATCTTTCATTTACTAAAAACGCACTGTCTTTCTGACCAGAAGAATCTGTTTTTAGACTCCAAAACTACATTTTTTGAAAGATGTTGGGGGGAAAGTATAAATAACTTTTTTTTCCTGTAACATTTATTCACAGAAGTTTGATAGCAACATGTATATTCACAATATATTGCTGTAATTTAATGGTATTTTGCAATTTAAAAAGTAATCCAGCAAGAATTTACTTAATCTTTTCAGTCTGAAAATGTTCTGTTTTAATGAAGAGTTTGTTGGCATTTTAAAGAAAAAAATTTGGCACAACTTTAGCTATCTCCTCAAAGTCCACATGAACTGACTGCTCTTTTGCAGGAAGTGATCTGTTCAACCCTAATTCGTTGTCCCTAATTCGTTGTGCTTAGAAATAAGGCCTGTTATTTCAGAGAACTATCCAGGTTTTCTTCACCATTTACCAGCCATAGCTAACCATGTTCAATGGTAGTTTTACCATAAAGCATTAGTAAGGATATGTTTACGCTACATGGTTGTTGTGCACAACTGGCACGGAGGCACTGGAGGTTCCCCAGATGCCAATGTGGCGAGGGCTGTGTCTTCTGTTCCCGGAGTAATCTGTGTGTTGGAGCACACAACACCAGACATAATTTTTATTGAGATAGTCAAAGTCTCAGATATTTCTTTTAGCCAGTTGTGAGAAAGCCGGTCCATTCCCTGGAGGGGATTTAGGGTATGAATATCAGAGGATAAAGCTAGTGGTATTATCCTCAGCTGCCCAGGACAGCGGGCACATTAAAGTCTGGGCACAGCCAGGTCTTCCCTGTTCCTTCTGATTAAGAAAACTGCATATTTGCTTCACACACAGTCTATACAAGGAGACTTTAATCAAAACTACCATGTAGATATAGCCTGAGAGGGAGCAACTATTGAAAAGTGTTTGTATCTATGAACTAAGAGCTTTTGTTCAAAGCAGACTACTTCTGGTTTTTGCAGATTAAATTCTCTCAAAATCTATCACAAACCTTCTTGACGCTTTGCTTCCCACAGATGATGAAATATTATAGGACTTAAGTGAGCACGTACAGCTAATCTTCTTTTGAAAGATGTGGTGTTACCCTGGGAATTATGAGAGACATCTAGCCCATTTGGTTCCTAAAATATTTAGGATAGATTATGAATAATAATTCCCAGTAGTCAGTTGAAATACATCAGCCATCATTCTGATTTTTTGAAATAGAGATGAAATCTCCCTGGTTCAAACTTGTTTATGAAATCAATTTATCTGAAAACTATGTATCTTGTTGAGCAAAAGCATAATGAAGAAAATTTGGTACAATCCTAATTATCATCGATCAAATGGAGATATCTTTTGCTCTGCTGTAGTCTAAATACTGAAGAGATGGATAATCATAGCTGTGGAGCACTCTCTACATTACTATATCTATAGATATTATGTCAATAGAAAAAATTGAACTTCAGTTATTACTTTCCATGTATTATGAGAGACACAATAGGATGTAACATAAAAATGCAGTATATAGAGATCACTGTACATGGAAGGTACTCATCTCCTCTATAGAAAGCACAAGATAACAGGTAGTCTGCCTACTCAAATTACTGTGTGTTTGTTTTTCAAATGTACATAAAAAGACCAGAATCACTTGCTCTTCAAGTTGAATCAAACAACGCATGGTAATCAGGCTGTATGGGTGAGAGCTGTGGAGTACCTGTGTGTTGGGTGACATTCGTTTTGTCTACAGTGACCTAAAACATAGTTGTCCAGTCTAACAGGCTTACCTAGTTTTCCTCCACAGTGAAAAGAGATATGGGCCTCCAGGCCTGTTCAATCTATGTATCTTAAGAGGAACAAATTAACTCACAGAATTGGCTTTGTGTACTGGCAATAAAGGGTACCTAAAATGATCTGCAAAAACTAAAAAACTAACATTCAGTTGATTCCTGCTTGTTGTGCCTTCATCTCTGTGATTCCCTTGCCGCTTGGCTCCTCCAGAATCGCAGGGCACACACATCCTTCTGGAGTACTTAAAGCCTACCAGGCATCGGTTTACACATTGTCAGTACGCTCAGGCATGCTGTGCACAGGACACGCATGCTATATAAAGATCTCCCAGCTCTAATATCTGCACAGAATGGCTTTCAGAGGCTTTGGACCCTGTGCCACTCCTGCAGCAACGGAGAGACTCCCATTGGCTTCATCTGTTGGAGAATGAGCCCAGATGAGAAGGAAAGCCTGAGAGATATCCTACCCCCTTAAAAAGGGGAACTTCTGGCCTATAAAAGTATGCATTGTATTTTTATAACTACTTTATCAGATTTACTTTAAAGTATTGGGATTATAAGGATACTTCAAAAAACTTATTCACCTGCTCATCACAATCCTTCTACGTGTATTACCTCACGTTCCAGGGATTGGAGGAGTACATGTGATTTAGGGAAGATTGAAAGTTTGAAAAATATCAAAGTGACAGAATCCTTTTCTTTTGCGAAGAAACGCTATTGATTCTGTAAGGGAGAAAAACACAAAACATTAACATGAGGCATCAGTGGTTTAAAAACTAAGTTCTGCTTTTGAAAGTCCAAAATGAGAAAGCAATTATTCAGACATCATCTTTAAATGAAATCTTAATGTATCCCAAAACAGATGGTTCACAGTTAATGTTTCCTGTATCTAAAATAATTTATTCAGTATTACAAAACAACAACTTTCAACAGCTGCTGAAAACAAATACTAATTATAGCAGGAAGATGTAACCATTCACTGTGCCCCAAAATCATTAATAAGTCAACACGCACATTCAGAGATGACAGCAACAGTCACAATAAATGGTACCCTGGTTTATGTGTGTGTTTTTAAACTAAACAGACTTCACCATCTGTGGTTAATTATTCTGGGATCATTGCCATTATTTTATTCAAGATTTGCTATCTAGTTTTAATAAATTAATGAGGTGTTAGAAAAATCCTTATGTGAATGGAAAGAATGCATCACCACTGTTTATACAGCAATCCCAATATTCTATCAGCTGCCATTCCTCTTCTCAGAAAACATCATAGATGACTACTAGCACACCGCATGCTTAATTACCTTCCTAACCCTCCTCTGGAAAACCATACACACTTATGCGACTAAATCCTTATACTCCTTATTTCAGCTTTCCCAGCCAAACTGCTCTGGCTGAAGTCCTCCATACTGGATGTCTGTTTCAGACAATCTTTCTGGAATTTTTCAGCAAAAACTGTTACCTTTGAGAAGGAAGTCAGGAAAAAAGAAATCACTTGAAATCTGTGAAACCTTCTTAGAACACGCCTAGGATCAGAGCCGAGTGTGATACAGGGACAAGGAAGGGAGATCAACCTCAGTCATTTGAAACATCTTTGCAACTCCCATAAAAACCCGTCCAGACTAGGGCAGCTCACACACCAGAGGCTTGCTGCGTATGCTTCCTTCAGCTGCTCAGAGCTCCAGCTGGTGCCCCAGGAGCAGCTGAGCCTCTCTGCAGCCTTCGACAATGGGGCATTGCCACCAGGGCTGGCTGGTGCATCGGGCTCTCAAGCACTGGGCAGGTGGCACAGGCCCTAACGGACCACCAATGGACCACCTTGCTGGTCCTCGGATGGCCTGGAGGAAGCAGGGTTTGGACCAGCTGGTAGGAGAGGTAAGAGCCCCATCAGACAAGCGGCCCGAGACCTGAAGGGGACTCTGCCCTGCTTTGCCAGGTTTGTGTCCCTGCCTTGCTTGTTAGGCACCTCCAAAAGCAATGTAAATAAGGCTGTTCCTAGAAAAAGGATCCTCATCTGCTCTTCAGCTTCAGTGAGGCTTCAGAGCAGCTCAGCTCTCAGTGCTGGAAAAGGCAGAGGGCCTTGGGCCAGCAGCAGGATACGACGTCTTGTAATTAGAGACGATGTTGTAATGCATATGCTAAATAAGGCTGCTCAAAACACTGTCATTTTGGCATTCCTTACATTACAAATACTTAACCTTGCAACCCTAGTATCTCCTAATATTTCCTTTCTACATAGTTTTTGTGTCAGTACGGTATTATATATAAATACAAAAATACAAAAGCAGTCAATCTGTGAATATTTAAGCAGTAATGGCTGAGGTCAATGACATTCCCTGGAGAATGGATGATGGGGTAAGAGAGTTGGTGGCCCAAGGAGAAGCTGGGAACTATTACCAAAGCATTAATTACCTGAGAAATACCATGGGATGAGGTTGTCATTTCTCTAGCAGGGATGCCTGTGAAATTTAACTTTGGGGGTTTGGTTGTAATCTGTAAAGCATGGACACTGGAGAACAGCTCCTGCTCCTAAACTTGGTGCTACAAGAGCACAGAGGCCTTCACTATTAAGCAATAACAGCAGAAGGGATTAGACCTTCTTGTCTAAAAATTATTAGTATGTCATTCAGTCAGATCACCCTTTAGCAGAACTGAACATCCCCACCGAAGCAGCAGTTTGAGAAGTTTTTCTCTGGCTGGCTTAATTTGGTGTAATCCCCTGAATCTATTAATTTAATACCAGCTGTCAGGTATTTTTCACTGTGTTCTGCTCTCTACTTCCTCTTTTTATGCCTGAGTCTAAACATTGTACCAGCTAGGTGATTGCTTATGTCAAATATTTTTGCTTTGTACCTTAAATAAGTCTGAGGTAAAAGATGTCAAATCAATATCTTGTTTGATGTCATGGGGTTGATTTCTATAATCTGATGGGGAAAATAAAAGTCCTTTTTTTTTTGAGTTAGGGGTGGAGCACAGTTAACCCAAATTCTTGGGCTGTATTAATGACTTGTTATTCTAATAGTAATAAATGCAATATATGTGCTAGATCTAGAAGGAAATATATTTTATACAGCGCTCAGAATGATCCCATTTGGACCAGTGTGCCGAAGGAACACTTCCTAGAATGTCAGGACTAGAAATTTATTTATACATACATGCATACACACACAGAGCATATGGTTATTATGCTGTCATTTCTAGATTTCTAGCAATTCTATACACAGCTGTGATTTAGAACAGAATAAAAATAAGCAAATAACAAAAAAAAAATCATTAAAAGGGTGAAGAAGGTGGGTGGAAAGTGTACACAATCCCTGAGAACCTTTGCAAATGTGGTCCTTGTAGGTGAAGCCTGGATGCTGCCAATATCAACAGGAGCTTCACCTTTGCAGGTAAAGGATCCAGCTACCACTCAAGACAGGTGGAGGTCGTGGATGCCAGGGGAGGTATGTAACACGCTTCCCCCACCACACTTCTGCATGGGCATAAAGCCCAATTTACTTTCTTACCAAAACAAAGCACCGCACATAGCTAAGTAGATCTTACATTCTATGGATAAAAACAACAATAATATATCTTTAGTCTTGAATAAGAAGAAATACAGCAATCTCATCTGAGTCCCTGGCAGTCCTTATCTCAGAGGCCACCACACAATGTTATGATGCCTGCCTAGCCTTGTGATGAGGGCTTTCTGTAACAGGCACTGACAACAGTGCTTTGGTTGTGTATCACTGCAAGGAAGGGTTGTGACTTTCCCTGGCTCGTATCACCATGGAAAAGATAGCACTGCTCAAAATGAAAGCATTGCATGAACCCTTGCACTCACAGCAGGCAGCATGGTGAGTCCCCAGGCCTGGCTATGTTTTATCCAAGCAGCAGCAGGAGCACTCCCATAGCAACCTTATGTTCTCTCCATTTATTACACACAGCAGAAACCCCAGGCAGCTTCAGTGGCGAGTTGTTTTCTGCTACTGCAACACCAGGTAACTCCATCAATCAAGAGCACACAGACTTTCCTGCAAGTTTGATCATACCCAGATGAAAAAACAAGAAGAAATTTTAGCTCACATCCTTTAAGACCTATGTAAAGTCTAAGTCCTTTTGGGGGGAAGTGCAAAACCATGCGTTTTCTGTGTAATTTCACCATCCACTAGAGCAACTGATAGTTACACTGAAAGGAAATATTTACATACTCCAAAGGCTGAGTAAGTGTATTACTCAAGGCTTAACTTCTACAAACTAGCATGAGGCATGACCAAATACTGAACTCTGAAACTATTACTGGACCAAGTTAATGCATAGTAAAGTATACACCTAAACATGCACTTGCATGTACAAAATAATGAGTTGTAGATCAATAATTTCACAGTTAGTCAAAGAAGCTGGCAAGAAAGAGAAAAGACTGAAGAGGAAGCAATGTTTTAGGAGTAAAGAAGCACAGTGATGAAGGAAAACTTTTGAGAATTAAGATGAGCATGACTTTGTAATGAAAATTAAACAATTGGCTACATTCAGCTACATAAGTCAGAACAGCTCTAATACTGCAAGGATGAATAGATAGGACTTAAAATGGACAGTTGGACTCAATGATCTTAAAGGTCTTTTCCAGCCTAAATGATTCTATCATTCTATGATTCTAAAACTAATTGAAATCAGAAGCAAAATATTGATTAAGGAAATGCTAATACAGGGGGCAAAGAGAAGATGGGAGTAAGGGTATGAAAATGAGAGTTACCTCAAATAAATTGGAAGCAGAACTGAAAGATTTTGTGCATTCTTAATTAAAGCAACCAGACAAAGTCCATCTCAAAACTTCTAAGGCTCTCCTCCATGAAATCTCAGCTTTGGTAGCAAACATTTTCCATAAACTTCGTCAATTAGTGGAGGTACAATATGAGTTGATAATAGGAAATTAACATCCATATTCAAAGAATAGGGAGATAAAGTGAACTAGGCAAAATGACCTATGTTAGCCAAACCTCAATGACATTTAAGGTTTTAGAGCAAATTAGGAAGGGCAGGCTAATGAAAGACAGAGTGAAACAGAAACTAGACAACACAAGTGTATCAAAGGCAAAACCAGGCCAATGTATTATTTTCCCTTAGGAAGAAAAACAAGCTTCTTAAAAAGCAAGCAAATGAAACAAACTTTGACAAGCACCAGTTAGTATCTGCTCAATCAGAGAAAGGATTATTGCAAGAACTCTTAAGAAGGTGTGCTCTAAGAACTGTGACTCTGGAAGGACGGTACCCTCACATTTGTCTTAGGGCATAGGTGTTATTTCATATTCTCGTTAATGGCCCTGGGGTAAAGGATATAGGAGTCCACTGGTTAAATCTATCAATATGAACCTGAGGAGTAGGAAGAGAAAAGCAGCAGAATACGCTTCAAGAAGCAGGATGTCTCAGAGCCTGATTAACCACGGTACTGAGAATGCCACACCAAAACTGACCCCTCCAGCTCAGCATTTCCTTGACCTTATAGCAATAGGATGCCTTCCTCTTTTGTGAAGCAGGAATATATCCCAAAGAAGGTTCCGAGCCAAACAGCTGGAATCAAGGAGGGTGGGGGTACACTAACCAAACATGGGAAGAGAGGGGTAGACCTGGAAAGTGTCAGCACAGTTTTGCAAAGGCAAATCCTTTTCTGCAAACCACTTAGAGTTCTCTGGATGGATCAGCAAGTGTGTCAAGGAGGATGTATCATGACAGATCATCTCTCTGCATTTCTAACACTTTCAGCAAGGTCATCCACCAAGGACTTCTAAGGGAACTCAGCAGCCATAACATAGGAGGCAAACAGTCAGCTTATGCCGTGGAGGGAGGTGACAGGCAACATTCTTCAAGGGTCTGCGCTTGGACTTGGGGTTCAACAAATTCAGAGTGATCTGGAAACAGCAATGTGGTGACTAAGTTTGCTGATGCTTATTTTTTCAGGGTAGTTGAAAAAGGCAATCTTCAACAATTTCAGGAGGATCTCATGAGACTGAATGACTGGATAATAACACACAGATGAAATTCAGGGCAGATAATCATAAAGTCAGCCCCAAATTAAAAAAAAAAAATAAATCCTAATTTCAGATATTAGATGATGGTTTCCAAGTTGACCATTACCACTCAAGACCAAAATTTTGAGGTTATGATAAATAGTTCCATAAATACATCAGCTTAGTGTTCTGTAGTAGTCAAAAGAGCAAACTGAATATTAAGAATTATTGGAAAAAGAACAGACAATAAAACCAAGAGCAACATTATGTCCATGTACAAATCCAGGGTTTATCCACAAATTGAATACTGTGTGCAGTTCCACTACTCTCATCTTCAGCAGGACATAATAGAATTGGGAAGGGTTCAGAGAAGGAACAACAAAGATGCTCAAAGGTGTGGATTTTTTCCCACTAAGAAACAAAAACTTTATTGGTTATTGTTTCAGACCTCTCAGTCTGAAAAAGAAACAACTGAGGAAGAAAATGATAGCAGTCCACAAAAGCATGACACCCCACAGGGACAGAGGCACAGCATCTGGCAGGCAGCTTCGAAAAGGCAGTGGGGGCTGGCTGTCCAGAAAGGGCATTGTAGCATCAATCACAGAAGAAGTAATTTGGCCAACCAAGGTCTGCAGGGAGAGATAATGTCTCATTAAATCAAACACTACGGTCAGGGAAGAGATGACAAATTTCTGGGCATGCCCATCCTTCTCCAGGTTATTTGGCATCTACCAGACTATACATCTGGCAAGAAACTGTCTCTTCTGAGGCCAATATTGAAATGTCTGAAACCTTTCCACTTTCCTAATGACTTGATTGCTTTTTTTGTTCACAGAGCACAACACATGTCAGTTGTCGTACTGTCTTCACAGTGTCCATGTGCTGGCTGAAGCCCAGACAATTTAGCTGAGGTGGGAATGGGAGCACTGAGAAAGATGCCTCTGCCTCTAGAGCATCAGCCCTTTAGGACAGCTTCCTATCCCATCCCAACAACGATTTCTGTCTTTTTGTTGTGTTGGGACATCACTCCATACACCACAACACATGGAATCTCAGAAAGAAAATCACTGCAGTTACTAACAGACAAAACCAAAGATAAATGCACATTTGTAGCACAGTTTATCCTTTTGTCTGCTCTCAAAAAATCATGAAAGCCCTCTGATGAACCACTTCTACATACCTCATGCAAACAAAAAAGCTAACCACTCCCACAAGTTCTGGGGCCTCATCCAAAAATAAAGCTCCAGATACATACAAGCTGCAAACGTGCTGGTCCTTCAAACTGAGACTCACTTCACTTTTAACTGCATGCCGTTATTTTTTCCTAAGGCATAACATACACACAGAAAGGATCCCCCTGCACACCCTTATCCAGCTCATTGCATAAGGAACTGGAGCCTGTGGCTCAACATTTTACACCTCTGCAGCACCTACGTTAGCGTGAACACTGGTCATTGCAGGAAATCCTTAGTCACTTCTCACTGAGTCTCAGTTAATCACTTAGAGATTTTTTAATTAAAAACAAACAAACAAACAAAAAAAAAACAACAGGAAGAGTGCTTCCCACTGTAATAGGAGTGCTTAATAGGGTAAAGATAGCAGGGAAATTGTACATTCTCTTTTTTCTTGCGGGTAAGACATGTATGCAAGTGATATTCAGCAGTGTCTGTGCATCTGTTCATGCCGTTGTGTTACAGGCTGATAAGGAAGCAATACAGCAATCCATAAGAAAGTGCTGCAGCTGAGCTCTCATCTGAGCCATATGCTATGATGGTATCATCTCTGATTTACAGTCCAGCGCATTCAATTCTTATTACATGCAGTCTGGAAGCACTCTGTGTTTTCCCTCCTCTGTAGTAGTCCAGTGGAACAAGAGCTTTTTATCTTACCATGTCTCCCCCGGCCCTCCTGGAAGAGAAATCTTTAACATAACAGAATGATAGAGTATCTGTTAAATGCAAGGCTACCACAGAGGAGTTATTTGTTCTCATGCTTATTATTCCATTATTGGAAATTAAATACATTTGCCATCTGTTACCTTAATGACCTACAGCGCATGTCAGTAGAGCTCTGCCCACATTGGCATCACCTGTGATCACCCTGGAAGTCTTCAGAAACAGCAGCAGCGAGACAAGGAAACAAGAACACTCTGATAGAATTAGCAGAATTGCCAGAACACGCACCAGGGACACAGTCATTAAAATGCTGCAGAATTAATTTCAGTCTGGAAATTATCTGTGACCTAAATGCCTTTTATAGATTACCAATTCTAATGACTTTTTGCTTAATGGCACATTAAAAGCAGTTTTCCATCATTTTTAATTAATTGTTGAAAGCAAACAAACATCCAAACTAATAACATAGCCTCAATTCTGTAAACTGAGGTGTGTGTTTAATTTTACTCACATGAGTATCTCTTTTAACTTCATACATACAAAAAGCCCAGAAAACCAAATAAATTCATCTGCTTTTGAAAAATCAGAGCCAAGGATTATCACCAACCTTCTCTCCTCACAAAGAAAAATATGTCCTTTCTTTTTGTTCCAGAGCGCTTGTGGTGGAGACTGGTTGATCTCTTTGTTGTGAGGTCAGGATGGGGGAGCAGGAGTTAGGAAGGAACGCGTGGAAAGAAGGAGAAAAAGAATAAAGTAAACATTTCACAACAATCTCCAATGAAAGTTACCACAAGGCATGCCAGCACTGCCAGATGGATTGGGTAAATATGAATTTCAACAGATTTTCCTCTGAGATGTGGTCCTAGCTTGAAAAGCAACTCCATAAAAGTTGATTGTTTATGGTTTGGGTTTATTGCATCTCAGCATCTTCAGTCTAGATATGCTCTGTTTAATAGAAAGACCACAAAGCAAACAAAATCTCTTTCTTAACTAAAAATTACTTCCCAGGAGGCATTAGAATGACACAAGATACAAATTTATCATATCCTGCCTTAGAACTATTCCTGAGGTTTTATTACTTTTCTTCCTTTCACATGCTAATTTGAAATTTAGTGTTACTCTATGAGGTTAAGCAGCTGCTATGCACAATTAGAGGAATGACTACGTATCAGCAAGGTGTGGTGATTTTTATGCATGTTATATACAAGCAGCTATACAGGACTGGCCCAAGACATGTGAATCTTCAAGCAGGTAAAGAGTGCATCACAGTTAAGCAGAGATCAATCATTATATATAGGGATTTAGAAACTGCATGCCTGGTCAGGGCTTCCTGGGACTGCAGCCCAGCAGATGAATGCATATACACTGAAGTACTATCTGAACCAGAAGCAACCACAGTAAGTTTCTGAGAGCAAATATTTATTAGTTGCATCTGAAGAGCTGATGTATTCTTCAGACCTGCAAGTCTTTATTCTGGGTTCTTACCACTAGTTAGATATGTCAAAAGCAGGTCCTTTCAGGAGAATGAATATACCATGGGCTTATAAAAGGAGCCACAGGCCTATTGCTTCAGACCTTATTAATGAGGGGAATAGTTTGGCAGCCTAGGAAGGTATTTCATTAAAATACCCAGTGCAGGTTGGATGTTGGGCTGCATACAGTTATTGGCCTCTGCTCAACTGAAACTGCTTTTGCTACCAGTTATTATGGTAAAACAACATAGGTAACACCAAAGTCTTCAGATATCCCTGAATACAGTCTCCTGCCCATTCAGCTCAGGCTGTGAGCACAGCACGGGAGTCTCACGGGTCCCTCTGCCCCTTCCAGGAGTAGCTCATTAGCCAAGCATTAGGGCCAAGTCTTTTTTATCTACCATCTGCCCTGGCCGAGAGGCTCCCACACAGTGTTTTCCACCTCTGCTCCATGTTTCCATTCTGTTTCTCTCTTCCACAGACAAAAGAGGTAAGCAGACCTTTGCTGGGAAAAGCTCAAGGCAGCCAAGCATGGCAATGAGCAGAGAAAAACAGAACAAAACCCACAAGGAGCTCGCTGCAATTTCAACACAGCCAGAATTACAGCCCCCGGACCTCCATGTGAGCAATGCGCTTCTAGCTCATGCTCAAACAGTGGGATAAAACTATTATTAAGGCTGAAAAGTCAGTACATGTAAGGTAGAGAACACCAGAATTAGAGTTGCATTTGCAATATAGGTGGGACACAAATGTTTTTTCCTAGCCAAGACAAGTCTGATGTTTTGGAATTGCTTCTCAGCTTGATTTCAGGTAAAAAGCTGACATTCTGAAAATTACTATTGCCTTAATAATTGTTTTATTTTAATATTTTCAGAACATTTTGTTCTGATTTTGCCCTTTTCATTTTATGAATTCTTTCATATAAACTAAAACTTTAGGGTGAAAAATTGTTTTGCAGTAAAAAAAAAATTACACATTTTGTCTCTAAATGAAAATTAAAAAATGGACAATTCTGGACAATTTTGAAGGCTTTACCCAGAACTATCTGATTGGATGGTGCTGTTAAACTAGCCCTTTCCCTACAAATGTTTTTGCTTGATCAGCATTTCTGATTCTCCTCATGGAGGACATACCCTCATGTCTTACTTATTGCCCACTATTCAAACTGCACTCAAACGACATAATTGTTACTCTCTGGCTGAGCTTTGCCATGGCATTCCTTATCCACACTGCCCCTTCCCAGGCTGTCCAGGAGTATCCTGGACCCTTCTGCCTGACCTCACCCAGCTGTCACCCCCTCTTCTCCACCACTCTCAAAATATTCTTGCCCCAGCTACAACTTTTCCTTTAGCACCATTTTATAGCCACTGCTTCACTTCCCTCTGCTCATCACAAGGGCATTTTTATTTCCCAGCCCAGGCTAATGATTACTCGCTGGGTTTGCTGTCCCCAGCCACCCATGACTCTTCCTGTCCGATGTTCCCTGCCTGCAACTCATAGGCAGCCATGGGCAAAACCTTCCCCATGTTCCAACAACCCCCTTCAAAAATAAATACATACACAAGTCAGCTTGAGACAGACTCCTGACACCCATAATTTCAGCCCATGCAGGTAAAGTCTGTCAAAGTAATAAGAAACTAAAAGGTCTTCTAGTGGAAAGCATTAAGCAGCCTTAATAAATAATGTATTTTTTTGCTGCTGAAGGAGGAGACAGGCTTTCTACAACACAAACCTGACTCCCCTTCTTAGAGGGCTTTTTCCCATCTTTTACCTCTCTTCCCATACCTGCCTATTATGTCTCTTCCCAATCCTTTAGTCTCTCCTGTTCCTTCCCATATTTTAGGCAAATGCCAGGTCTCATCAAAACAGGTCAAGGCATGACTGTCGTCTTCTACAGAAAAGCAACTCATTCTGCCATTTCAAGGGCAAGCTCAGGTATCCAAGAAGCCATGGCAAGAGATGGCAGCACTTCTATTTATTATTAGTTCATGGATTTTAGGAATATAAAATAACTTATATTTACCCCAGCAAGATGAAGATTTCCTTCTCATTTAAAGTGAGTCTAGAAAGCAAATAAGCATCATAGGCAGAGGTTATTGGTGGTACGGACTCCAGAGATGCACTATTCAAAGCAAAGGACCTGGGTAGGTGTGGTGGGTTGACCCTGGCTGGGTGCCAGGTGCCCACCAAAGCCGCTCTATCACTCCCCCTTCTTAGCTGGACAGGGGGGAGAAAATATAACAAAAGGCTCGTGGGTCAAGATAAGGACAGTTTAATAAAGTGAAAGCAAAGGTCGCGCGCGAAAACAAAGAAAAACAAATGATATTATTCTCTACTTCCCATCAGCAGGCGATGTCTGGCCACTTCCTGGGAAGCAGGGCTTCAGTACGCGTGGTGGTTGCTCCGGAAGACAAAAATGCCTTCCCCTCCGCCTCCCTTTACTTAGCTTTTATATCTGAGCTGACGTCATATGGTATGGAATATCTGTTTGGTTAGTTTAGGTCAGCTGTCCTGGTTATGTCCCCTCCCAAGACCTTGCCCTGCCCCAGCCTGCCATTGAGGCAGGGGGCAAAAATGTTGGGGAGACAGCCTTGATGCTGTGCCAACGCTGCTCAGCAGTAGCCAAAACACTGGTGTGTTATCAACACCTCTCTAGCTACTAATGCAGAGCACAGTTCCATGAGGGCTGCTATGGGGACTATTAACTCCATCTCAGCCAGACCCAATACAGTAGGTCAAAACTCCATATTTCAAACCCTGCCTACAGGTTCAGCAGCTGGAAATGATGCTGCTGTTGTGGAAAGGGGAATTACTGCAGGGAGTGGACACATGCCAGGCAGGACCAGAGATGCCTCTTGCACTACTGTCAGCCAACACTGGCATAGTCTGAACTCACTGACTTTGCCCAAGGGAAAGAGATCAACCTCTCCTGGTCCTTGGCACAGGTGAGAGAGTGTTACTGTCCTTCCACATGGATATAACATTTCTTTCAAATGACAAACAGAGGGGGGAGGACACATACATAAAGAAATTTGTACATTTGCTACCAAGTCACCTAATGTCCTGTCACAGGGGTTAGGAGGTTTTTAGTATAACAGTTAATGACAGAAGCATCCCAGAAGTAGCACATGGTAACCAAGGTGAATAAGAGCTGCAGCTCACATTGGAGGCACTCCGTTTCCCATGGCTGATCCTGCTTAAGCTACAGCAATGCCTGAAGCATCTCCAAGCGTCTGTTTCTGCCAGGCACCAAAAAAGCCCAGAGCCAGAGGGCATCACTGGCAGCCTGCAGAGACAGAGGCTGGGATGGAGAAACAGAAACCTGGAGAAGTGGAGCAGCGCCTGGCACAGCAGGACAGCGGCATATCGCAAGTCGCTCAAGAAGCGGCTTACGGGGACCTGCCAAAACGTGATGGCAACACACAAGGATTGGCAGGAAGCTCTGCAATCTGGCAAGGGCTAAACCGCTGTCAACTGCCCTTGTCTGGGAATACAGCAGCGCACACACTGCAGCACAGCTGGTGACCTGGTGCTAGCTAGGAGACAAGACTGCTCCAGCAGCTTCAAAACTTGCTGTTGTGTTCATTAAAAGGTTTCTTTGGGGATGATAGATAAGAAAAATAACTACTCTGTGCTATTAGTTGTTATCTGATTTAATTAAAAGAGCTGCATAGTTGTGTGCTGATAAATATGCAGACAGTGCTAAGCATCCACAGAAGTTACTCATTCCCACACCTTTTTTCCCACCTTAGGAGGGTATTAGAAGCACTTTTGAACCAAAGAGTTCATCATCTCTAAAGTGGAGAAGACCTACTTTGCTTCATGAACTAGGTCAACAATTGCGAAATAAAAGGGTGCCAATGAATTCTGATATATCTACCAAAAACCTGAAAATCAGAAAGAGTCTCTTCACCTGGAACCAGGCTTGAAAACAATTTCCAGTGTATGGTTGTGCAGTAAGGGCCATCTAGTAGTGACAAGTTATTGTTGTGAATTTAAGGGCTCAGATATGGTACATTAAGATAAAAATGTAGTTAAGACAGCATGAGTAGTGTGTTACAAGAAAATAAAACCATGAGTGTACAGACTCAGCAGGGTGCAAGCTTTAAAGCAGGATCAACAGTCCGCATTGAGCCCAGTATGCACCAGAACCAGGGCATAACAGGAGATGAGCACAAGTGGTATTTACAAAACAAGACAACCTTTTAGAAAACACCATTTCCAATGCTTCATTTCACTACTAAGCCTGAGGGCTGCAGGTCAATGTTTTCCCTTATGGAGGACCAGTCTCCAGGAGAGCAGGACTCAGATCCTGCACCCAGAAAAGAGCCTGTTGCTAGCACTGACTCCTGCATGTCCTCCACCATCCTGCTCCCTGTCCTGCCAAGCACAGCACTAGGGTCAGTCACGGATGCTGGGAGGCTTGAGCAGGGCCAGAGGGGGTCAAACCATCCCCTGGCACCCCACAACAACAGATTGAACTAGGCAACTGATGAGGAAGCTATGGAAAATCAAAGGCTGAATAAAATCTAGCAAACATAGAAGTAGTCTTGATCCATTCCACTGGCTGACAGCAACCTCTCACCTGAATTTTCTCCCTCTTCACAAACACAATTGTTCCATTTAAGAAATTGCCCTATGCTGTCCTTCTTTCCTCTGCCTTCCAACCACATACTTTTCCTAATCACCCTGTTTGCACAAACTGCAAGGGACTCTGACTGATTTAGAGGAAAAACAGAGCATATCAAAATAGTTAAACTGTCTTTGCTTTGTTTAATGCTTTTTAACTACTTCATTGCGTAATATTAAAAAGTCTGCATTTGAGTCCATTAGCTCAAAAAAGCAGAAAACAAATAAGTGATGAGCTTTGTCAGGACAAGATGCACACTAAAGACCATTTCATTTCCATCAACCATACAATTTCCAAACAACATGCTATTTGTATGCACTTGGTGTGCTTCCTTCTGGCTCAGTTGGTTTCAGATTACATTGGTGATTTATGAGATGCTACACTTACGGGTCATGCAAATGTGGAAGCACTTGGATGAGTCTCAGCTGCAGAGCTAGACCAACAACCTCTTTTCTTAAAAAAAAAAAAAAAAAAAAAGTGTGGCAGGAATTGCATGTAAACAGATTGTCTGAAAGTCGGGGAGACATTTTACAAGATGGGCCAAGCAAACAGCTCACAATCACCAGAAGACACAGTTCCACTCTCTTCTCATAAAAAAATCAAGTAGGTTTGGAGGTTTTTTTCCTCAATTTAATGAGCTGAATCAGCTCACTGAAGGGTCAAGAACATCTGAGCCAATTCAAGGGGGACTGGAGCATGGAGGACCACAGAGCCAGCAGGCAACTGCCCCAGAAGTTAAACCCTTTCCTGGTAGCAATGACCTGATTGGCTCTGCCAGTGCCATGAAACTTCACCCCAATTTGTATTTTAACCCCAGGTTAACAGAGATAAAGGTGGCCAGTGAATGCATGAAAGATAAGGGGCTTTCTTCCTAACAGCATCATCTGGCTGATCCAGGAGGGTGCTTAATCACACAGCACCAGAAGTTCCCATGCAGAAGGATCAGCACAAAGCCAGGATTGTCCTGGGCAGTATTTAACACAGGTAACTTCACAACAACCACTTCCACAAAGTAGAGGCATGCAGCAACAGATAAGATTAGATAAGATAATAAGATGCTTGCTGCCTCTCAGCAAAATATAATTTTTGAGAAATAACAATGAAGGGACAAAACTAAATGGACAGTAAGTTTTTGAAGGTGTCTGTGATGTCCATGATTATCAGTGTCAGACTGCAAATCCTTATGGCCCTTTGTAATACACTGTTTAAATCAGTGCCAGTTTCCTGTTTTCTGGTATAAAAGGCCTGGAGTAAAAACAGGAATCACAGTGGCACAAACTAGCACTGGATGTGCACAACAGGACCTGTCAGTGGAAAAATTACACTATAAATTCTCAATTAACATAACAGAAACAAGGTCACTTTGTAACTGCAATTGAATTTATCTTTGTAGTTGCACGAGGTGGAACATTCCTTCCCTACCTCAACTGTTGCAGAAATCAGGACTCACTGATCAGTCTTTGAGAAGGATTCCATGACAAGACATTAAAATTTTCAAATCCAAAACTTGAAAATTATCCTTTTGTAGGCATATGAGACTTGACATTAGCTCTTCATGGTGCAAGTGTGCTTTGCAACTGAGCATTGTAAGTCACATAAAGAGCCTTTTTTGAACATTATTTTCCTTCTCATGAATGGCAAGAGCATCACTTGCTAGCAGGAGTCTACAGCATATACATGTTCACATGAACATGCAAACTTTGAAAACTAATGTAGAAAAAAGCCCTAATTTGAGTGAAAAATCTTCAGACTCATTCCTGTCATCCTGCAGATAGTAAACAAGCCTCAGCATAGATCGTATTTTACAAAGAACCCAGTGTGGTTCCTAGAACTTACGTAAAAAAGAAAAACAAAATAAACAGAGCTCCCCCCCCACTCCCCCCTCCCTCGCCATCCCGACAAGGATGACGAGAAAAAAAAGATAACCTGAACTTTCCTGTGGAGATTTGCTCATTTGTATAAAGCTAGTGGAGAAAAGATCCATTTCTGTGTTCCTGCTCCCACGTTTTCTGTCTCCTGAGCAAGTGACAACTCTACAGCCAGGATTTCTGGCTGTTTATATCCACCCTGTGATACCTTTAGAGACCAGACAGCTTTCAGTGCACCTGCTGTAACAGTCAAACTGAAGTCCATAGCTAACCAAATATGCAACCAGGCAGGACTAGTGAGGACTTGCCAGCACATGTCAACTGGCTCACATGAGCTGGCCTAACATTGTGCTTCAGGCTCATTTCAGACTCCTGCGTTCAGTTCCTGCCATCCCTTTCAATTCTATGCTTGGGTTGGAAATTAGGGTCACTTTCCTTTGTAGCCAAATTTGTTTCAAGGAGGAAAGTAGCAGGGTAGGAAACAAACTCGAGCATTCTAAAACACTATCTCCAGGATTATCCAATTAAAGTTTAAAAAAACAAACCAAACATGAGGTATTTTGATTCAGGAAGATCGCTAATAATCTCTGAACTCTTTTGTTGTCCTGTGGGTTGGGACCCACAACCAGATTTCAATCTCCTTTCAATCACCTCCCATTATGAAAGCAGATATAATATAATACAAGACTGTCCAAAAGGGAGTAAGCTGGGAGCAAAAGGCACGGAGACTCCCAGGCGATACTACAGCTGAATTTGAGAATTCAGTTTTTACAAACACGAGCATATCCTTGCACCCTTTTACTCTTCACTCCCTAAAGCATCTCCAAATTATTTTCATCCGTAGACTTCACTGGTGTCTCTCTTCTTTATTTGCCTTCACACTGTACTACAATTTTGCTATATATTGATGCTGGCTTTCATATCAAGCAAAGTATTTTAAGAACCTCAGACCTTGAAATAGTGGCAGGATGCCCAGAGCATAAAAATCACTGCCCCCTTCTAAAGCCCAGTAATGCTATCACAAGCATTGTAAAGTCCAAAAATATCATAAAGTCAACTCAGCACAGAAAAAGTTGTTGTTATGAATCCAAACCTCACCAAATCTACCCATAAGAACAATTTCACATTTCGACTACGTCCACCTGAGTACTCAGTCTCCCCCAGCAGCCAAGAGCAGAAGTATGGGTGCAAGAATGGCACCATAGTGATAATTCCCCAGGACGTTCCTTCAGCTTCCAAAATTTTGTACCTACAGGCTTTCCTGAATCAGAGTATGTGTGTTCAGTCTATTTCCATTAATTTGCCCAAGGCCTTCTAGAACCATTTTGGCTCAGCCTTGTTTTGCCTCAGTCCACCATCAGGTTGCTTTCCTATTGCTATTACAGAAGACAGAGGGCAAAGCTGGATTTCCATGGCTTCACCCACACTGAGCAGAAAAAAAAGAAGCATGAGGAAGCACAGTGGAGACACAGCCAACTGGCATGGATGTGAACCAAACTAGCATAGTTATATTGGCTACCCTGTTTTATGTTCTTTGAACTTTTAGGACTTACTTGGGCATCTTGCTGCTTCACTTTTATGTGGGTAAGAAACCTGGCAGGAGAAGAGAGAGACAACGACTCTCATTTCACTGTGAGACTTGGTTGGGTTTTGTGGTTCCAGGTGAAACCCGAACAAAAGGAAGAGAGCCCCAAATCGTGCACTCCATGCATTTCAGACATCACTGCTAACTTTTATCCTAACCAGTCTCAAAACAAGACTATTCAGAAGAGGATGAGAACTCCTCTGCTTCAGTCTATGCTTGGAAGAAGGGGGTGGAGAAGGGGAGCAATACCCAGTCCCAGGGCTCTGACCCTGCATCCCTGCGTTGCTATGAACTGCTGCTGTCACCTAATTTAATACCATTGCAGTTTAGATGAGCACGTTGGTAAACAGAGCAGCAATGTAAGGGCAGCATCCTGTTTATATTTCACTGCAGGATGATTCACTTACGGTTCTTCAGCAGGGCAGAAGCTATAATCATGCAAAAGGTCAGCAGTTTCTGCTAGGGCTTTTGCATTTAGTCAGATAGTGTTTAGGTTAAAAAAAAATCCAGTGTTGATATAATCCTGCTGAACAGTCTTCATCTTTCCTGGAAATCAAGAGTTTGACGTAGATGGAACTTCTTTAATTTAAGGTATGGAAAACACTCCCCATGTTGCAAAAGAAAGTTGATTGTCTTTGAGTACAACAAATGTAATCTGCCTGCAACCATACCTTCTTGTGGACACTGGCAATACGCCATCTCTCACAGATCCCCAAAACCAGCATTGCCAGACTTGCAAGGTGAAGGAACAAGAAATCACCTGGAGCATTAATGGCCTCTGTTAAATGAGGCTGGGGGAAGCTCTGTCATTGTTTGGGTAAAAAATTACAGATGAGCAAATAATGTAAAGCACTTACCCTTCTATTATACAGCAGATGGCCTGCAGGATCAGGCATTTAACTTCAGCATCAAGATATCAAACACCACATCCAGCACAGTGGGAGCTAATCAGTTTCTGATGAGCTATGATTTCTTCATGCTTAGCGTTTGCCTGAAATTTCGTCTTCTACCCCAGTCACTGAGCTTTACCTTTCGCATGCATTATATACAGCTTTTCGTGGTTTGGCTTCACTGTGAAGGTAACACCACACACACAGGCAGTGCTTGTCCCTGGTCTGTGCAGGAACAGACTTTGTAAAATCTGTGCACGAGCTCCCAAATAAATTATTGATTTAGAAGTTGACACCAACTCTTAAATATAACAAACCCTCCCAAGGTGTATCCTATTCAAACACTAAACTTAGCTCACCTATACAAGAATACACAAGGAACAACCTTTCCCAGCTGTTGGAAGAGTCTGACCTTACAGTGCTACATGATTTATATTACAATCAAATAAACATGGCCTCTGAGAGGGTTAGAGGTACTTATTGCTTTCCAAATACTCCCTCACATACGCACAAGCCAAAAATGTCCTTAAATCAGTAACTACTTCAACAAGCCCTTGAGGAACTAGGATGTAATTATTACAGCACCAGCTCCTGATTAAGGACTTGTTTGAAAAAGGGCTCATTAATTTGCATGCACATCTGATTGACTGTGATGGAAGGGAGCCGTCAGAGTTATGCAGGACACTGGTTCCCCTACGCAGTGCTCAGAGCATCAAATACATGTCTATTAGAAGAATTGCCACCTGTTTGTTTTCCATCTCCTCTACATCTTAACCCCTAAAACCTCAGATCTCTCCTTTTCTTGCTGGCCTAATTAATACTAACAGTTCTATGCAAGTCTATCCAGATTGTAAAGAGGTTCATAAAAAATAAAGTGATTCAGGAAAGTCTGACCTGTTTCCAAAGAGTACATGACAGGAGAGAGGGAGGCCAGCATGGCTGGGGAAATAACTTGCTGCCTGTTTTCAACTCCATTCCACTGCTATATAAAATAGAGTCTTATTACAGCAATATGAAAAGTAACACTGTACAACTGTTAACATTATATTAAGGACTGCTCAGAAAAATGTGAAAATAGTTCAATTTTATAAGTACATTTTAATAAGCAGAAAGATTTAATCACAATTTTACCTGTACCTTGAAAAGGGAGGTTTATAAGCTTTATAAGCCAGGGGTGTGCAACTGAACTATCACAGGACAGTTGGCCAGAAACGCTGGAAACCAGAAGGAATGTAGCTAAAACTACTGCGCTACTTAAGCAAGACAAAGGCCGTTGGAACAGAAACAACAGGAATAATAAATACACAGGATTGCACAGGCCAATTTACCTGGCAACATTCTCCAGCATCAGCTAATGGTACCACAAACCCGAGGCAAGGACGGAGCCCCACCTGCAGAGAGGTCCAGGTGCCAGCAGAAAGGTTTCCATCTCCAGTTCCACCACCAACTCCAGCGCACACATGAGCAGTCACTTTGGCTCCAGTTTCCCATGCCTGCCTATAGCTGGTGGGAAGTACCTACAACCTCACTTTGAAAATGATACGTACCCTGGAACTGACTGTTTTGATGGAGCATTGTATGAAAAATGGGGAAAAGTTGTGCGGTGATGTCAGGAAGGCTCATTTTCTTCACGCCCTGGCACAGCAGAAATGCAGAGTGAACATGTTTGTCCTCCCAGTTACTTTGCACTTCTACCGTTCATATAATAATATTTCAGGTCAGACACTGGTGCTGCTTTCAAGCGAGTGGCACATGTTGCACACAAAATCCTTCATGTTCTTAATTACAGGTTGTGAGCTGTTTGGGGGCAATAGCTTTCGCCTCTCCCCTCTTTGAAGAGTGTTTGACATTACCAGGTCTTTAGGCACTGCAACTAACACACAAACTTTTCACCTGCTGCTGATTCCAACCATTCATAAGCTTTTTCCCAAACTCCAGAATGTTTTTGTTTTGTTTTGCTCTCCTAAATATCCACTTGCTTGTTTGTCTTGGCAAAAACATTCCTGTGTTCACAGTTAAACTTTCAAGAACCTGAAGGAATCCAAGGGACATCCACCTTTTTCTCCATAATCTCAAAGTGATCACGTCGGCAGCTGGTACCACTCTTCTAGACATGGGTTACGCAGTTCTTTCCAAGGACCATTTCTCCCCCTCCCTAAGGATTAATTCCGGCACTCCTGACAACAGAGTACTGTCTGATATCCAGACCCTGGAGAACAGTTTCATCTGAAAAAGGACCACATCTGAGGTGGACAAATGCCAGGTATTCAGGCCTTTTAAAATTTTTTCCTACAAACCTTGCACAAAGACAAAGAAAAGCCTGTTCCTCTGCCTTCCTATGCATTTCACTTCCATTTTGCTTCCCTTGCTTTGTTCTGTGTGCTTTTACGTTGGTGATAAACAGAGGATTGACAGCAGTGAACGTGGGCAGCTCTCTGCTGTCAGTAGTTATTTAGCACCTAGCAAGCACCAAAGCCTCAGCAGGGCAGCCACATTCGTACAACCTGGTGTTAGGGCTGAACCCTTTCCCAGCACCACTGCGGTTCTGGCAGAGCAGCAGCCAGAACCAACACCCCGCAAAGTCCAGGGTGGCTTTGCAGGTTTCTGCATGCAATAATAACTGGGACACACACGTGCTTCACTGTCCCTACTGCAGCAAGAAGAGGGAAAATCTCCCAGCAGCAGGATGGGCTGGCAGCTCTGAACATCACGTCCCTTCAGCAGAGACACAGGTCTGCAGAGCAGAGCTCAGTACCAGGGCACAACGCATTTCGGCACCCTGTAGCATGGGTCACACTGGCTGTACAACAGCACGGCATGGTGCTGCAGAGGCCACGGGGCCATGCACAGCCCCATTGCAGCCCCTTAAATTGTCTGCACCTGCGCCGCAATGGCACGCAACCCCAAGGGGCTGGCACCACTACAGAGAGGAGCCCAGGTGGCCCAGCCCTGGAGATGGCCTCCCAGCAGAAGGTAGGATCTGCAGGCAGCTCAGGGTCACGTTACCTCAGCAGGCAAGAGTAATCTTGACGAATTTGAACCCACTGCCCATTCTTAGAGATATTCAAAAGCCCTCTGGACATGGTCCTGGGCAACCAGCTCTAGGCGGCCCTGCTTGAGCAGGGAAGTTGGGCAAGACAACCTCCAGAGGTCCCTGCCAGCCTCCACCATTCTGTGACTCTGTGAAATCTTAGGACCTGTCAGTTCCTAATGAAGACAGTTGTGTAACTCTTGTTCATCTATATAAAAAATTTATAAAAATTACATTGCCAACTCCACCCAGTGCTCTTGTTGAGGATTGTAGAATCAGAATACAATAAGAGATTTTAAAACTCATAAAATGCAAATCAACATACTTAGATGAACATT
This sequence comes from Aquila chrysaetos chrysaetos, assembly GCF_900496995.4. Taxonomy (NCBI): domain Eukaryota; kingdom Metazoa; phylum Chordata; class Aves; order Accipitriformes; family Accipitridae; genus Aquila; species Aquila chrysaetos. Next base: position 67,394,365 of record NC_044030.1, read on the forward strand.
GCCAGCTGGTGTTAGGTCCAAGAAAATCTTGCCTTTCTATATAAATATGGTTTTAGTCAGAGCCCAGTAGGAATGGAAATATTTTCTTGAGGAGTAGAAAAAAAATGGTTTAATCAAGCTGTCTTTTCATGGCTGCAAATCAAATATTATTCTGGTGCATGGGAGCTTTGCGGTTTATATAACCTGCCTGTAGGAATACTAGAGAGATCTGGAAAGTAAAGTGAAAATTGTTCAAATCAATATGAACATGAAAATGCTCAAAATCAATAAGACGTAAAGTGAGTGATTTTCATTGCTCAATAAACAGGGAAGAAAATGAAGCTTTAACACCTGCAGGTAATGAATTACAGCAATACTGGTTAAAGAAAAAAAAATTACTTTGTCCCCACCCTTTTATTTTATTGATGTGACCAGTACTGAAGGTTAAGAAAGAATATAATAAATAACATCAGCACAAAGCTAAATATTATAAAAGGGTATCTGCATTCCATTTAGGAAAGATCTGATACATGAAAGCCGAGAGCTGCTGATTGCTGGTTTTCTTTCTCAAATGTAAACCCATGCACATTGTAAGGTCTATAAAACCAACAAACAAACATAATAAGTTCTTCTAACTAAGTGTTCACTTTAACCCCAGAATATATTAATCTGTATGTGCAAACACAGTGTGAGAAGAGCTCTCTGTTCCTCAAGTACACGCTATGGTTTTTAGACATAAGGTAAATAACCTTTGGAAAGACTGCCTCCAATTTCCCTGCATAGTAAACCAATTCACTGCTCAAGCATTAATATAACTCACATACTTCAGAAGAAAAAGAATTGGCTTTCTTGAAAAGTCCTGAAAAGTGGAACCATTTGTCCTGCACTCAGTGGGCACACTTGGCAACTGTAACCGCAGAAGTGACTCCCAGCCACAGCCTCATGCCCTGCAATGTTCCTTATGCCTGGGGAGAGCATGGCAGAGAGACAGACCAGCCTCCTCACTTTGCAGAGAACCGCCTGACATGATCAAAAGTTACCTTGTGGTTTAGTATATCCTGAAAAATGTTAGTGGCCAGCACGAGAAGTATCGACTGAAGAGCTGTTTTTAGAAAGATCTGTAGGTATTACGCTGGCACAGGTGCCACCTGCAGGTTATTAAACAGGCAGCGCAGGAAGGACACAGCACAATCTCTCCTAATCTGCTCTTCCAGGTCCTCACTCAGATTTACTCAGTCCATACCTACCACACTTGAAAATAACATGTGAGCACTACAGCCTCAGCAGAAGGTTTATATTTTGCTTCACCAAGGCAGGGTTTTAATCAGTAACAAACATAGACACTAACTTGTTATGACTCTTGGGAGGTAGCGCTAGCCTGGATGGAAGATAAGGGCATATTCTGCTTACACAAGGCAGCACATGCTGCAGACGGGTGCTCCTCTGAACCTCCTCATGTTTCTTCAAACCAGGTGCCTTCAGCAAAAGCTGTGTCTGCCCGCTGCAGTGACCTATGTATCTTTGGATACCTCAGCCTTAGTGCCTATAACAACATTCTAAACTTCTGAGCAGTGTGTCCTTTAGCAGGGAAGGCAGAAACAATGAAACATCCATGGAAAACGACATGGTTGAAAAAGAAATTAAGGACTGAAACAGGATCTGTTCTTGGAGTCCTCATACAGCTTAAAAAAAATTGTATGTATATGCATATACACACACATATGCATTGGCTTTAAAGAGTTTTCTGTGGGGTAAGGATTAAAAATCAGCATATATACTCATCAGTATATTTTTGATTTTTTTAATAGATTTCCATCTCCAACAGAAAGTTCCAAAAGGTTTAACAAGAAAAAACTCAAGTCTTCAGCTGAAGACTTGAAACTCTCATCTCCAGAACATATTGCATCCTACATCACATCATACAGTGACATATATGAGATGGTTGCTCAGTTCTATATTTCACCTGCTTTATTGTCCGGTTCCTCTAGAAAAGAGAGAGTGGTGAGTACACCCAGTGTCTTCACTCAAATACCTACTGCCCTGGGAGCCTGATCTCTCACATTTTGGTCTACTTTATGTATTATTCTTTTACCTGTAGAGCAGGATAAGCTACAAAATATTCTTTCCTAGAAAGATGAAAGATTTGGGCCCATCTTACAGGCAATAAATATAATTTTATGGGACTGGAGCTCTTAGACTTCCTTCTGCTGTGCAGCTCTGACTCGAGCAGTGCCGCACAGCAATGCTACCTGCTTACAGCAACATGATGCACCATGTACGCCCCAACTTGTGCAGCATCGCTGTAATCATCAATGTGTGAAAGATGTAATCTTCTCTGCCTCTGGCATAATCAGGAGAAATCCTTAGATTTGAAACACTGCATGATATTGCTGCTGAGCAAAAGGAGAACAGGAATGCCCAAGCTCTTACAGGGCAAAAAAATAATTGAAGAAGTGTTGAAAGATAAGGATATAGGGCTTCTTTCAAATGACTGTTTGCAGGTGCGTTTTGGCTTCTTTTTAAAGGAGTGAAAATCTAGGCCCTGATTTAAATGGTGAACAAAGTGAAGGTTTGCATGACAGGTATAGCAAAACCCCTGGATTATCACCTTAACTCAAGTTGAGGCATGGGCAGATGGGGCAATAGTTCCTCTACTACAGAAGTAACATGATAGAGACCTGTGGATTTATTTCTCCCCTCTTGGATGGACACCTTCTGCTGTTTTCCAAGGAGTTGGAGACAGCAGGAGGCAGGTTTATTTCATTTGGACCTATCCCAGGATAAAAGCCCAGCCTCTCCTCCTTCAGTCACAGGCTCCATGAATCCCCAAAGTCTTACCATAAAAGAGCTTTGTACTGTGTAAGTGCTTGACTTCCATTACACATGTAGCCTTTGATTTTTATATATAAAAGTCCTTAAGCAGCTTCCTAGCCCCACACATCTCTATTCCATACAGCAGAAGGATGTGCCCAGAACTGCAAACTAACATGTGACCAAGGAACTAGAGGGCATTTAACCCAGGACGCAAACACCTGCAGCATCTCTTACACAGTTAGTATGACAACAGAAGAAACTAGTGTGAAGTGTTGTCTTCCTCCTCGAGCAAGAGAGGCAGAGTATCACCTAATACCCCAGAGACAGGCTGGCATGTTAATACATCTTATTCCCTAACTCCCTTAGGTCTGGATAGTTACAATAAAATTGCTTTTAATTAAAAGTCTAAAACAATGTTGTGAAGTCTTGTTTTCAACCATAGTGAGTATCTTTTACTCCCACTGATGAACAGAAATGGCATTGCTCTCCATCTTTGAAAAATTAAGCAATTATGTTAAGATATAGTCACTTCATGCTAGCCACCCAGATTTCAAGATTTTGCCCAAAAGCCACAAAAAAAACTTGTTATTAAGTGCTAATGGCTCATTTCCAACAAGCAATGGATCAGCATCAGAACTGCAGTGCAGGCAAGAGATAAAAACTTATAAAAATCCAGTGGAAAATAAAACTCCTTTAAAAGAGCTGCAAGTTGCAGACTGTAAAAAGCCATCTCAGCCCAACTCTGACAAGAAGTAGTCTAGCTGCAAATACACAAATGAGAGCACGTCTCAACTATATCTTTTCTGTCCTCTAGTGTCAGCTTTTTGTGACGAACAGAATCAGAATAAGCTTTTTCCTGTTGTCAATTTTAACTGCTTTTTTTTAGGGAAAGAAATCCCTGTCTTATTGTGAACACTGAACACTGGTAGAGACACCTCTGAAAAGAGGCCAAGTTTTGACTGAAAAACATCAGCCTTCCCCAAACCCAACCGCAAAGTTTTAGACAGCGTCGCTGCAGCACATGAATGCAACCGGCAATCTTCAAATAGGAGATTTACTTCGGGGGAGAATCGCAGCAGAACAGAGAATGCAACCGATTTTGCCCCCAGCTTTTCTTTAAACAAATGTTCATGTATGCACAGAGCATGCAGGTAAAAATATAACAGAACTGACTTTCCCTCCTTGATTTACAATACACCTATACATGGAGGCTGCTCTGCCTAAGAACATCTCTAGCCAAACTCCAACCTACAACACACAGTTATTTCAGTCGTTTCACAAGTATAGTCATAAATTATACCAAAGTAGAGCAGTTCTATGAACAGTACAATTGTTTCTGCGTTTAGTGGCTGGTATAGTAAAGTATAAAAAAAATCTAGAATACTTAAACTAGTTTAGAAAAACAAAACCAGATTAACTAATAATAGTTGCACAAAGTCTATGAGTAGAGCAGGAACAGAGACCAGAGTGAGCCAAAGATCTCCAGCACCCTCTTCTGGTTCCTGGAGCCCACAGGCACGACGGCAGCTAGAAACCTCCCTTCTGCTCAAGTGACATTGATGGACCCAGTTAATACACACCTAGATAGAAGTTAACAGGATGCCAGTGCCTTCAGCAGCACTAGAGCAAACAATATAGGTCATCCTACTGTGTTGAAAATTTCAGGAAGAAATTTTCAACTGTTGTAATATTGTTCCCGTGAGTCTCTGTATCCATTCTTTGTGTTACTGCACTTGCTAGAAGCCATAGATTCAGGGCCAGAACATTGATGTACCGGACAACGTACAGACACTGGGAAAAACTGCTTACAAGACACTGATGGGAAAGCAGAGACAATTCACATGCAATGTGCTCCAAGAGCTAGGTAGAGGTCAGAGTAGCCTGAGTTGTCAAGGTTCCTTATTTTGCTTCATTTCACTTTGGAAGGTTGAGGTGGAGGCAGGGAAGTTGGGGGTGTCAGACGCCATCTCTAGGAAGGAAGGTAACAATGAAATTTCACTGACGTCCAAAGACAGCATGGAAGAAAGTATAAGGATGCCCTTTTCAAACCTGACCACATGGATGACAATCCAGCATCACTGGCCAGAGGCCAGTGCCAGATGCCATCTTCTTGAAGTCAAGTGAGAAGTGACGCATGGAGTGGGAGTGCCTACATCTCAGGGGGCTCAAAAGCATGTTAAATGTAATCAGGGACAGGAGATACATGGGAGGAGCCAGAGAGGATCAAAGATGAGAGAAGAGCCTGTGCAGCATCACTCTGAGACAGGTGGGGCAGCAAGGTGCTGAGGCCAGAGGTGACACTGCTGACTCAAGAACTGGGCAGATGAGAAGACCCCCAGTGAAGAGTCTTGAGATACATGGGCAGAATAGGTTATACCTTAGAGATGTCATACAGTGAAGATCTGCAACAGCTAGAGGTGGTTATGAGAACCCAAAGATTGTAAAAGACAGGAAGAAGCACAAGTTAATAATTAGGAAAGTAAGTGAAGAGTGAAATGGTCAGAAGATACTATTTAAAAGTAAGAAAATAGAAACCAGACCATTGATTGGGAAGTTTGTTCTCTTGGCTAAGCAATACTGCTTCTGCACCATGTGGAGCCATTTGCTTTTCTTCCTGTCACACCAGTATTTTAAGTCATTGGTGTCAATAGCTCTGAGGTCTGGCCCACACAACATTGAGCAGCTTTTTCCTCTTGGGGGTCAGATACATCAAACAATCAGCAGCAGCTCACCGCTGTTCTCTCTGGCCACACCATGGTCTCTTCTCCCTGGAGTCACTAGAGCTCCCCCAAAACCCAGACTTCCATCATTTTGCACAGAGCTAAGGCACGGAAAGCACCTTTGAGGGCCAACCATGCAGAGGCCCTGGCCAAGCAGCTGAAGGAGAAGGTCACCTGGCCTGGCCAAGGACTGACATTACCCTAGGACCTTGCCAAAGTAAGCCAAAGATAAAATGACCTGTCTGTCCCTGCATGGTCAAGCTTTCATGCATGATGGGAGGGATAATACCATCCCAGTGCCAGTCACAGAAGAGCTTTGCAGGAGGACCAGGCTCATGCTGAAGAAGTTCCTGGGAAGAAGAACTTGCTCAAGAGCAGAGAGGACAGCCAGACACCCAGGCAGCAAGGCCCAGAGACTCCTCCCTGTGCTCCAAGCCAAGCTGCTATTCCCCACACCATTAATGACCAGGAAAACCATAAGCATAACCATTAACTCCACATATATTAATATATGACGATGACAGCAGCCACCATATTGCTGCTGCTGGGCACCCCTAATGCGAGCAAACACTATGAAATACCCTTCCTCAGTCCACACGCACTCCCTCCACAGCACTGCCTGCATGCCTGGCAGAGCACGGGCTTGCCCCACTCATGCTCACCATCCACCTCTCCACACCAGACCCTTCCCCTCACCTTGCAATAAAGCCAACAACACTATTTGTCCCCTGTCACCCTGCAGCTCTGCCAAGATTGCCACTGTTTCAAAGATAATAAAAAAAGGTTTCTTCTTTGCTGAGGCTTTCTACATATTGGTTAACTAAGTCTGTCCATCCTGGTTTGGCAAATCCTAAGTTACTTCACGTAGCAAAGATGGGTTTGCATCATTTTTTCTTAAGCAATTAACAGTGAAACTGTTGCAGAACTGGGCTCCTCTGCTCAGCTCCCATGCATCCCCCATCCACACACCTCCTTCAGACACTGCCCAGCAACTCACTGCTCATCCAGAACTATTTCATCCACATTTCCTCCACTCATCTCTACATTCAATCTTTGACAGGGCTTAAACACCATTAAAACACTCCAACACCAACATACCAGCTTGCAGGTCCTCACTGCCCACACCAGGCACTGGCTGTGCTACGAAACCTCAAAACTTCCAGCTCAGCCTGAAGCCGTAAGCCACTGCTTTCCATCAGTCCTCCTCTTTGCAGCTTCTCCTCCTCCAGGCGTGGATCTGAGACCCCCAAACCATGCTGAGCCCCCACCCACATGGCACCCATTGCTCCTGCAGCCAGTGCAGCACCAAGACCTCACTGGCCTCCTCACAGCTCTCCCTCCAAGGCCAGTTTGCTCCCCCAGCCCCACCAGGCAGCTCAAGCCTACCTGGGAGGTAACAAGCAGCTCCTGATCCACAGCTGCAGCACTGATGAAGAGCCTGTATTCAGCAGAGCCAAGCTGCCCATCCTTCATTTTACTCAGCTGTTTCTGCTAAACACTGAGCTCTTCCACCACCCAGCCCCACGAGCCATGCCTCTGCATAGTCCTGTCCACCCTTTGTTCTTACTATTTCTTTAGAAATTGTTTTCCACTCTTTATTAGAGCAGTTTCTGCTCCAGCCTTATCTCTCCACCCTCATTCCTTGAAGCCAGGTCTAGCTGTAATTGCTACCTGCCATTGGGCATCCAGGGGAAGAAGCCAGTGGGTCCTAGTGGGTGAAGTTGTCTTGATCTACACCCTGCTCCCTCAGCCCAAGTCGGGAAGCTTCTGGGCCTGTCCTTTTGCTACTGACTCACTGTTTCTGCACCACAAAATCTGTGAAAAATTCAAAGTTGAGGCCATCTGCCTTTCAGAAGGCTTAATAGCAGCCAGAAAAAAAAAAAAAAAAAAGCTGAAGAAAAATGCATATTTAACATACACTGTAGCTGCCCAGTTTTGACCTATGCATTAGTTAAGCCAGGCTTTGCATCATTCTTTTGATTTCATTTCAGTCAAGTACCAGCCTCACCTCCTTGGAGAGCTCAGGCCTTTCCCTACTTCTGCCCTACTCTAGTAATGATGCACCCCTTTAGTTAAGGGCATTTCTACACCCCAGGTTACTTGGACGATGCCCTCATCCTCACCCACAGGACCATGCCTGCGCCTAAAATCCCTTAAGGATTTTACAGAAGCTCCAGCTTTTTTCTAACCCCTTTTCAATCTTAATTTTCCCATTCATACAACAGGAAAGCATTCTAACATCAGGATCACCTTTGTTAAGCTGCAAGAGAAAGGTTATTCAAAGAAAATTGAGGTCAACCACTTGCAAGGTGAGAAATACAGAACCTGATTGAAGGCCAAGAAGCACAAGCCTGTGCAACCTTCAAGCCCTTGCAGGCATGCGTTACTTGTTAGCCTTTAATTGTGTAAGCACATACTATTGACGTGGCAGGACACCTGCCTTACTAAGTATTTGGTTTTTCCCTACTTAACACATGATCCATACTGTGCACGAAATGCAGAACTACAGCCCTCCTCTTAAGTGTGCCTGTGGTACTCTTGTACTGAGCCCTTCACCAACATTAACTTACCTTCATATCCTTGTCATTAGCCCACAGTATGGTCCATTTTCTCCAAGTAAATAAATTACCAAGATTAAGATAAAAATTTTCAGAAACATCCACTAAAATAAATATCTCACTTATTGTTAAACCTGGCACATCCTGACCAGCTTTATGCTCTCTCAATGTAAAGCAAATAAATATAAAAAGAGACAAGAAATAAGAGAACCACACCAAACCTCCACATGAACCATCTAAGGTTTTTACTTTCTTACAATGCAGCTGCATAATTTGAGTTCATCACATGCAGCAGATGTTGGCTGTAATCTTCTAACACAAGACTAGCCACTAAGAGACTAGGGAGGATTACTTCACTGGCATCAGAAGACAAGAGTCTCACTTTCAGCTACATAATCTGGATGGAAACATACTGCAGACCTTTCTTTTCAAAATTATGAGAGCTTGTGCCTGCTCCTATTTGCTCCCATTTATTCTTGCCACTGAAATTTATTTTCTCTCTTTTGCCATTGAGTTGTACCCAGTTTTACTTGCCTTCAGCCTACCTGCTGGGGTCTGCCATGCTGCAGTCGCAACCCCAGTGACCTGGTCAGCCTGGGAAAACTGGTCCCATAAAGTTAACTATTTGCGAGTTAAGTGACTGAGAACAGATCCTTGCAGTAGAAGCATAAGGTAACCATAACCACAGCCAGTATCACCAGTTCCACCTGCAACAATGTGTTCATTTTTCAGCAGTTTCATCAAACAAAAGACTAAAAATTAAATTATACTAATTTATCATTTAAGTGGAACATTAAGTTATTTCCACACTGCAGTTTCAGAATAACTAATTCATTAACCTCAATTAAGAAAATGTTTTTATTCTGTGCAAAGATTATTTGTATATGCCACTTTGGAGGTGGACAATGAAAAAAATCAGAGCAGAGAAAAATGCTCGTGTGAGGACTTAGTAAAATATCTGTGTACTTCACATTCATACTCGAGCTTCTTTTTGAAACAGCTTTCCAATGCAGACAGAAGTATTTCTCAGCTTTCGGTAATGAAGCATTTACTTCATTAAGTTAAGCTTAGCATAAACAGCAGCTTGAGTCACTAGGCCCACAGTACATGTCAATTCCTTACAGATGAGCTCATTTCAAACATTGTCCTTTCAAACAGTGTACCTTTGTTTTGGGGTTGCGTGGCAGGGTTTTGATAGTGGGACAGGGGGCTACAGGAGTGGCTCCTGTGAGAAGCTGCTAGAAGCTTCCCTGGCTCCAAGTCGGACCTGCTTCTGCCAAGGCTGAGCCCATCAGTGACACTGGTAGTGCCTCTGGGAGAATGTATTTAAGAGGGGAAACCTGCAGTGAGTGAGGGGATTAGAATGTGAGAGGAACCCCTCTGCAGATGCCGAGGTTGGTGAGGAAGGAGGGGGGGAAGGTGCGCCAGAGGAGGGGATGCCCCTGCAGCCCGTGGTGAGAGGGCAGGCTGTCCCCCCCAGCCCATGGAGGGGAGCGGGGGAGCAGATGCCCACCTGCAGCCCGGGAAGGACCCCACGCTGGAGCAGGGGGATGTCCCCCAAGACGGCCGTGACTCCATGGGAAAGCCCGCACTGGAGCGGTCTGTGACTGAAGGACTGCAGCCCATGGAAAGGACCCACGCTGGAGCAATTCGTGAAGAACTGCAGCCCATGGGAAGGACTCATGCCAGAGAAGTTTGTGAAGGACTGTCTCCCATGGGAGGGAGCCCACACTGGAGCAGGGGAAAAGTGCGGAGTCCTCCCCCTGAGGAGGAAGGAGTGACAGGGACAATGTGTGATGAACTGACCACAACCCCCATTCTCTGTTCCCCTTTCTATTTAAAGGTTAGTTCTAGAAATTTCGAACTGTAACATCAGGGTCTTTTGCCATCAATAACAACAGCTACACTACAAATGGCTAAAGAGCAGTTATGTGTGGAAGTAGAACAGTACAACAGTTCAATTAAGGAAAAGAGTTGTAGTGCACATTTTAGCCAACATGCTACATTGCCCTTTGTGCGTACAAAGTGGACTCAAGGATTTCCACTGTAAGAAAGAAATCACTTGGCAAACAAAACACTGTGTCAAGCTGCCCTTTTTTTCCCTCATGGACTTGGACATTTTAAGACAGAAGCTTTACAAGACATTACATAATTCTTTGTCTTTATTATTAAATGTGAAAGTCTGACTTGTTACATTGTCACATTGCTATTCAGAAATGCTTCAGTGATGAAGGAAGTCAATGCTGGGTCAACCTAAGTCCTCATTCTACAACATTCGTTTACAAAGAAGTTATAGTAGCTTTCAACACACCCAACACAACATTCCTTTCTTCAGAGAAAAGTAACATCATTCTTCCTCTAATGGGTAAGTTACTATATAAATTAGAAATTTTTTTTGGACAACACATCCCCAAATTTTTGTAAGATCAAAATGGTCTTCTACAGATGTTACAGAACTCTTCACACATCATCATCATCTGATGTATCAGTGCTGCTCGTCTCAGAATCCTCATTCTCCAGAGTGGGTTTGAAAATGCTGTTTTTCCAGGGGCTAAACTTAAAACCACAGATGATGCCATTTTTCAAAATGCCATTTTTCCGAAGGCCATTTTTTTGTAACTGAAATGAGAAAACAAGATGTATTTAAGAGAAGGAAAAAGCTAAACACAACAATCTGTTGCATTTCAACATTCTCTACATCTTCGTCTCTGGGCTACATTAGATCCACAGCACTACCTTTTCATATATACACAAAGGAAAACTCCCCTGAGCGCCTTCACTTCTGGGCCAGCCACCGGTATCCAAGCGCCTCCAATTGTGCTAAGCTCCTGCAGTCAATGAGAGCTTACCCTCTTCTCACCCACTTCCTCAGACATCTTGCCCCAGTGATCCCTCCTCCCACATGGTGTCTCCTGCAAGGTAGTCCCTTTTTCCACAGTGCTGCAAACATCTGTGCTAAGAAGGGCAGGGTCTGCAATAAGGAAGGGGCCTAGAAGAGGAGAAGCAGCAGGGAGGAATGGGTATCCCAATCTGTCTACCTGATGCAGTTGGAAAGTCAAAAACACTGGAGAGAAAGGAAACAACTGATTCTACAACAAAAAAGGAATTACTGCATTTCCACACATAGTGCAAAAGCTGGGCAATAAGCCAAGCATTTAAGAGTTTAATATTCCATATGCTCTAATTGTGGCTAGACTTACAGAAGTATCAAATGTTCAGATTTAACACTGCACAAGATTCTCCCTTCCAGCTCCTCCTCACTGACCCCATCAGGTATATACAAAATTCCTAATTTAAAAAAAAAAAAAAAAATCAAGTCTAGATTGCCTTTTCAGACTTTGTTACTATTGAATTAAATATGTCTCAATTTCCAGCAGAGAAAATTCAGATTTTGGAGAACCAAGGAAATTGCATAAAAACCTTGAAAGAAAATTCCCTTTCCTCAGGCCAAGCTGAGGAGCTGGAAAGCCTGTACAATTCTACTCCCAGCAATGCTGACACTACTCAGAAGCACTCCCTTACCCTTCCCTTGATATTTCGAAAAAAGGCCCTACCTACAATAAGCACTGGTCCCCTATTCTTTTAAAGCAACTATTCTTCCTAAAGCACAATACTGAAATGGTACTGAAACAGCAATACCCCTAATCATCAAAATTACTGCAGGTCCTTCTCAAAGCTAGGCATTTAGGGTAGCAAACTACAAGTTCATAATGGAACATTAACTTAGTGTTACCTGTTCACTAATGACTCTGAATTCCCTCATTTCATCCTCTGTTAGTGGAGCACATGTTTCATCATTTTCACAATCTTCCTGCCAGCCCATCTCCTTTAACAACCTTTAAATTAAAAAGGACAACATTAAGGAATTTGCTACTTACACTCAAGACATTTCAAGCTCTGCCTACATATATGTGTAAAGATCTGTAACAAATGGATTAATCAGTCCATAATTTTTTTAAACAAACTCTTACATAAAAGTAGGTTAAAAGCCTTACAAAAGATATATAAAGCATAGAAGTTGAGAAGTTCTCAGGTCCTTCACAGATGACCCTGCTTTATCACTACCCATGGCAAAAACTGTACCTTCATTTTAAGGCAATACATCTCTGTCAGGTGGAAAAGAAAGAATGTATTTCCTTTGCATAACTGCTCTGGTGGAGCAGCAGCGTACCCCCTTGAAAACGGTATGAAGAGACAAAAAGACTTACACTGAGGGAATCAGCAGGTTTTCCTGGATAACAGAGCAGCCATGAGGAATACTGGTGGTGCTCCTCCATGGGAACCAATTCAGGATGCAATGGCCTCATACAGTTTCTTTTTTCTAGCACATGCTAATCTCAAAGCCAGGACAGGTTTCTTTGCAATTGAGTCTCACCCAACAGCAGATGCTGCTATTTCAGCACAGACAGACTACAACTAGGAGTGGGTTTTGAGATGAGGGGAGGAAAGGAAACAAGAGACAGATTCCTCTCGTGACTAAAGCTAGAGATATCCAGAGGTGCAATAATCAATGTGTTTTAGCTAGTGCCAAAAGTGGGACAGCAGTATCTGAGCAGGAAGACAAGTGGTTTTACATGTGAAGACACCATGTAAACAGGGATTATCTGAGGGTGAAGGCACCGTGACATTTAACAACAAAGATAGTAAGTTCTCTTGCTGCACAGTTTTTGCCAAAAGGATTAGCACCTTCTTCAGGCAAACCATGCACCTGTTGACTTCAAATGTTAAAGAAGGTTAAAGCTATTTCACAAAAAATAAAGAGGTTTCTAAATTATGTGCCAGAACTGACACAACAGACTGACCCTTAGAGCTGAAGAACAGTGAATACATTAAAACTGGGAACTAAGATGTTACACAGTTAATGTCATGTGCCAGGTACTTCACTTAGCCAGATGGCATCAAAAAATGCCCTTCAACATAACTCTCCCCACAAAGAACTCTAGGTCCCAATACAATGGATGTGCATTGGGCAAACTTGCAGATGACCAATGACACCAATGACTGTTGTTAAAACCACAATAAAAGCCTGAAACTGCAGAAGAAGGGGAGAACAGCTCTACTCTGTTCAAAAAAGTTTACAGGACAGTAACAGAAATGGAAGTTACATCCTCTGTAGTATTTGGGCCAAATTGGATGATAAGACAGCCAGGAACAATTAAATCCTCAGGAAGCAGCAGAAATAATACACAAGTCATCCAAAACTCTCTTTTAAGAGAATGTGTGCATTTGTATAGACATACGGAAAGAGACTCGCAATGCCAGATGCAGTTTAATGATAGTTATACTTTTGGCAAAAGTAATTTGAGTTAGAAAGTTTTACTGCAAGCAAGCTAAGATGTTAACAGTAGTACGTACAATAAAGTGAATAGTTACAGAGCTCCTGTTAATGTAAATAAAATTTAGCAGAATGGTTAATTAGCTCTTAAGCAACATTGTCTGAAGTTAGCAAGACCACTGCCTTTAAAGCAACACTAGACTTCTAGAATGGTTAAAAGCGTGAACTACGTAGAAAAATTAAACTCCAGATTAGTAAACTTGACTCCAACAGGATGACTGTGTGTCAGAAACTTCCACAGCAGAAGGGAAGCCCAAGATACATTTTGTACAAGATGTGCCAATATTGTTACTAGGTATGCACAAGTATCCTGTGAGTGAAGCTGATCTCTTCATTTACCACAAAAAGGTTTACCATAACATCTGTCTACATGTATGCAGAGGTCACAGCCAAAGGGCTGGGACAGTATAGAGACAGACTCTCTGGGATACCACAAAGGAAAAACACTTGCCCAGAAACCCTGTGAAGGTCATTCAATGTTATTTGAAGTGAAAAATGAGACTTAGATTTGACTCCTATCTTCTAGTCAAAAATCAGCAGCAGCAGCCTCTAGGGGCCAAAGATTTGTCTCCATAGCCAATGGCAGAAAAAAAGGAACAGAGCAGGGTGCATTTCATTTTTCGTACTCATGAGGGATAAGAGGTCATGAAAGTTTCCTCCGCAGGTACTACAAAAAGGAAAGTTCTCCAGTCCAATGTATACATATAATCTATCACCAAAAAAAAAAAAAAAAAAAAAAAAAAAAATCTATCACTGCAATTCTGTAGTTGCCAGAAACAGTAAGAATCTGACAGAGCTCATGACAAGCTCATTCTAGACTGAGTTGTCATTTCCCAGCAGCATCATTCTCACCTCTGCCAGTTGCTACTGCAGTTACTTTTATGAGATATTAGAATTGTTACAATCCTTTTTTGAAGCTACTTTCTCCCTTTCCAGTGCATTTTCTTGTGATACCAATGACAGTGTCAACTAGTCAGCTACAGAAATAATTACTTTAACAATGAGGAAAAATTTGCTGGAGTTTTACATAAGATGCAGCATTTAAAGTATTATTAATACAAATAGCAATTACATGCACTGTTCCTTCTAGACGTGCAGACCAAAATCAGAGGGATGAAGTCACTATGCAATTTGCTTTATTTCTTTATAAGGTAATACTTCAAATTTTTAGTAAAGCAAGTTTAAGTCAATACACAAGTCTGGCAGAAACAAAGTATATTCCATGTTAAATTAGTACATGTTTAAAAGTTAAACTTTGACAGTACTTATTAAACATTTTATGTGTTGTCAGTTTTCAGATTCTGACTTCTGAAATAGTAAGAATTTATGACATGCTCACTTACCATGAAGGAACACTCTTTATATTATATAAAGTACATACCTATGCTCTGCCTCAAGTGAGCTTGAAAGAACATCTGCCCGAGGGAAAGCTGAAGATCGAATGACCTGTTGAGATGTAATTGAAGCACTGCCATTCTCCTGCGGAATTTCATTTTCAAAGTTTCGGTTTATATCTCTCTCATGATGAGGGCTGTTGCTGTTACGCAAGTTAAAGGACTCATCATCCTGCTAAAAATAATTATATATTACAAAATTCAAAAGTAAATTCCATTCACAAGTAAGTGTCTGCAAGGGCTGCAATTCAGTGATTCCATTTAATTTAAATTAAGTTTAAATGGAGACACTCTATACTACTTCAGGGGTAATTCTGTTCATACTTCTGGATTTTGCAATACCTGGATACTACAGAAATCTTAACTTATGCCACTGATCAAATGATGTAGAAAGCAACTCCCACGCTCTGCCTCAAACATTTTTCTATGAAGTTTCAGATGTATCTTAAAATACAAACTTATTTAAGCTGCCTTTCATACTTGCAGAAATAACAGGTTACCTGTTGAACTTACAAACAATGTTCCTAATTAAGTATCAGAGCCATGTGTGTCAAGAGAAGTTTGAAAGCATAAGAGTTTTCAAGTTTACTTAGTGTAAGGGGGAGGTCATAGCCACCCTACCTCAACCAGCAAATTCATCTGCCACAAGTTCAGAAAGACTGGATACTGCTCTTTAAATTCAGACAACAATTTCCCCTACATACATGCACGCACCACAGCTTCTCAGGATGTTCTTAACAGCAACTGTAACTTACTAGCCATGAAATAAGAACTAGGAAAAAAGTTTATTTAGAAAGCAGACTGTTCAGGTTCACTCCAATATTAAAAGCTCTTTAATCCTATAAATCAGAGATGTTTCTTTTTATTCTACTCATTCAGCACCCTGTAATTCTTATTTAGTATTGAGCCAAATAGCCTCAGAAGTCTCACCAACTGCAAAAACAAAGAGGAGAGTACAATCATTATCTAGTTAACACCCTTTTCACAACGAAATCCCTAAACTGGGCATGTAACAGCATTATCCATAGCAGGAAACAATCACTCCATCAGCCAGTTCTGCACTTGTAAGAAACCATACCGCATAGTCCAAGATCAAGACCACCATCATTTCCCTCCTACTCAGTGTTGTCTGCTGCCAGAAATTTTAGAATGCTCAGCAAGAATTTAAGAACAAGTATCCCAGTAAACGTAAATTCAGCTGTTAAATCATATGCCTGAAGAATGCATCTCAGATTATCAACAAAATTCATAAAAATATTAAACAATTTTAATATATATAGGGCAAAATAGCTTCTTCCAAACATGATTCAGCTGCTGATTATGATTTGCCTTATTATTTCAGAGGTGAAATCTGTTAATATAGGCCTCAAAATTCCATCAAGAGGATCATACTATAGAAACTGTTGTGCAGTTATCTCCCCATCCACTCAGTTGCACACCATGTCTTCTACTGATGATCATTAAAACGAATGTTGGAGGTAGGATGGCTATTAGTTACATGATTTGTTTAACATCCTTCCACACCTGTTAGTGAAGCGGCAATGACAGGGAAAAGGAAGCATGCACTTCCAACAACTACTCCAGGCTACATGTTACATATACCTGTACAAGGACACTGCAACTTCCACTACTAAAAGCCTTTGGTTTTTGTTTTTTTTTTTTAAATACACTTGCTCCTGAAAATCAGCTGCATACAATGGGACAAGCAAATGCATTTGACATACGTATCAAAGATATTATCAACTCAAAACAATTTCAGGAACAGAAACCGCCACAAAGTTCATGTACTATTTTCATAATTCTGAAGCTCAAGACAGTGTTTCCCAGTATCTTTTCCATCTTAAGTCAAAATCTATGTGTATTTCTTAAACACACATGAACAACATTACTCCCAAGATCCATCTCAGTGTGCTCAGCCACAGAATGCCTAATGGAAAGATGTAGACCTTTCTTAGCTCACACACAGAGCTAAGTTGTACAGTCCCATTACAGCAAGTTTTATTTTGCCTGAAATAGGAACAGGGTCAGAAAAGTCAATCTTACTCTTATAAGCAATGCACACTGGCACTGTTTCTTTTCTCACATCTCTGAATCCAAATAAACCTTCCTGAAGCCCACTCATTTATCTGGCTGATTTGTAATTTATAATGTTTTTTTGTTTTGTTAAAACACTTTAAACCACTCATTTACAGCAAACAGGCTTGTAATCACCTCATCCTGAGTAACACAATAATTATCTTCACTTGGACTATGTATGATAACTATGCTTATGGTTTGTTGGTGGCTGGTAGCACTAGCACAAATATTCTCTGGTGGCAGCCAAGCACTGCATAAACTGATCCAGATTGAAAGAAACGTGACACATATTATATACAGACAGTATAGACCTCCAAGTTGCAATTACAAAGTAAAACCAGGTTCTTTATGTATGCATAAATTGAACTGTTGGTCTTATGACTAGACCAAGAATAGAGAACTCCTGACAATCTCATTCTAATTAGAAACAAAATGGTTTGAGAAGTAGAACCAAGTTTTTCCATTAATTGTTTTGTAGGATAACTAATAGCCAAGGTATGAAACACTATCCTCCACAAGTCTATGGGACCAGATGGGATCCACCCAAGGGCACTGAGGGAGCTGGTGGAAGTGCTCACCAAGACACTTTCCATCATTTACCAGCAGTCCTGGCTAACCGGGGAGGTCCCAGTTTAGAGACTAGCAAACGTGATGCCCATCTACAAGAGGGGCCTGAAGGAGGATCAGGGGAACTACAGGCCTGTCAGCCTGACCTTGGTGCTGGGAAAGGTTATGGAGCAGATCATCCTGAGTGCCATCACACGGCACAGGACAACCAGGTGATCAGGCCCAGTCAGCATGGGTTTATGAAAGGCAGGTCCTGCTTGACTGACCTGATCTCCTATGATAAGATGGCCCGCTTACTGGATAAGGGAAACACATTTGATGTTGTCTACGTGGACATCAATAAAGACTTTGACACTGTTTCCCACAGCATTCTCCTGGAGAAACTGGTTGCTTGTGGCTTGGACAAGCATACTCTTCGCTGGGTGAAAGACTGGCTGGATGGCTGAGCCCAAAGAGTGGTGGTGAATGGAGTTAAATCCAGTTGGTGATCGGTCACAAGTGGTGTTCCCCAGGGCTCAGTACTGGGGCCAGTTCTGTTTAACATCTTTATCAGTGATCTGGATGAGGGGATCGAGCGCTCGCTCAGTAAGTTTGCAGATGACACCAAGTTGGGCAGGAGAGTTGATCTGCTTGAGGGTAGGAAGGCTCTACAGAGGGATCTGGACAGGCTGGATCGATGGGCCGAGGTCAATTGTATGAGGTTCAACAAGGCCAACTGCCGGGTCCTGCACTTCAGTCACAACAACCCCATGCAGCACTGCAGGCTTGGGGAAGAGTGGCTGGAAAACTGCCCAGCAGAGAAAGACCTGGGGGTGCTGGTCGACAGCCGGCTGAATATGAGCCAGCAGTGTGCCCAGGTGGCCAAGAAGGCCAACGGCATCCTGGCCTGTATCAGAAATAGTGTGGCCAGCAGGAGCAGGGAGGTGATTGTTCCCCTGTACTCGGCACTGGTGAGGCCGCACCTCGAGTACTGTGTTCAGTTTTGGGCCCCTCACTACAGGAAAGACACTGAGGTGGTGGAGCGTGTCCAGAGAAGGGCAACCAAGTTGGTGAGGGGCCTGGAGCACAAGTCTTATGAGGAGCAGCTGAGGGAACCGGGGTTGTTTAGTCTGGAGAAGAGGAGGCTGAGGGGAGACCTTATAGCTCTCTACAACTACCTGAAAGGGGGTTGTAGCGAGGTGGGTGTCTGTCTCTTCTCCGAGGTAACAAGCGATAGGACAAGAGGAAACAGCTTCAAGTTGCACCAGGTGAGGTTTAGATTGGATGTTAGGAAAAATTTCTCTACTGAAAGGGGTTGTCGAGCATTGGAACAGGCTGCCCAGGGAAGTGGTTGAGTCACCATCCCTGGAGGTATTTAAAAGACATGTAGATGTGGCACTTAAGGACATGGTTTAGTGGTAGACTTGGTAGTATTAGATTAACAGTTGGACTCAATGACCTTAAGGGTCTTTTCCAACCTAAACAATTCTATGATTACGTTATTGTAGTAAGCTTAGTTTATTCTTTTTATTGTTGCTAAAGACACAGATGTACCTGAGTTATGTATGAACAGATACTGCAGAAAGAAAGAAACTTGTAAGAAGCACTGGAGGAAGAATAGTACTTGGAAAAACTTTTTAAAATTCATCAAAATATAATTCTTTTCCTTCACTTAAAGATCCAAGCCCATGACTTAACAGCTGTTTACAGCAAAATAAGAAGCAGTTTATGGTCCATCTGAAAACTACTAATGCTGGATCTACAACAGGTATCAACAAAACTACCTTCTTTTGCCCAGCATGATTCTTGTCTTCATGTTCCTTTTCCACTCTGTCTTGTTTCAATGCTTTCAAAAATTCACTCTTCTTATCAGTCCGCATTCTTGTCAATTTTGTTAAACGAGGCTGACCAACTTTGTCAACAGGGGATGAAGAATTTGACCAGTTACACTAATGAAGGGAGTCAGAGAAAAAAAAAGAATATTAGAAGTTTATTCATTTAGAAAACTTTGAATGAAAGACAAAAAGACTCCCTGGCACCTGTAGTTTCAGGTTTCACATACATCCATGGTCAAAAACAGAGGGAAGACGTTTCTATTTCAATATATATAGTTCCCACATGTAAACCCAGAGATGCAGATTTATGGAGCACTGCTAACGACCTTCTGAAGTGCATCATACCATTAGCAGTTTTGAAGTTTAAACCTACCAGGTTATACTTCCTAATGCAGCATTTTTACCCCAAATCAAACCTACAAAGCAAACTGTGCAGTACTTAAAGGCCAGTGATGTGCCTTCCATATTTCTCACACATTAACTTCCAAAAAAAATTATTTAATGCAATTCTGCATAGAACTTACTGATCCCCTTATCTAGCCAAATTAAATGTTTTATAGATTTGATAAAAAACTACAGATACTGCTTTATGTCTTTCACTGCATTTTGTGATAGAGAAAATACCTTGGCCGTTGATTTGAAAGGACTGAAATTGCCAACACCATATGCAGATCCATGAGGAAATGGATTCCCAACTTTATTTTCTTTTGCTTGGCTTTTCCACTGTGTAGGCTAAACAAAAATTTAAACAGAAGTTTAAAGAGTCAATAACTACAATAGAATTATTTTCAGGAATCTTCAGAAAAATGATTAAGCAAAAGCAAATGATAACTACAACCACAATTTAGTGCAAACACCTGTTTTCTTGTGGAAAAGAGACTGTTTATGAGCAATTCATCTGCTCACAAA
This sequence comes from Aquila chrysaetos chrysaetos, assembly GCF_900496995.4. Classification (NCBI taxonomy): domain Eukaryota; kingdom Metazoa; phylum Chordata; class Aves; order Accipitriformes; family Accipitridae; genus Aquila; species Aquila chrysaetos. The sequence continues at coordinate 67,414,531 of NC_044030.1, forward strand.
ATATATACAAAAGGCATTGTTTTACCGTAAGTTAAAAACATCCTTTTTGCTCTTACACTTCTCAGAAAAGATAAATAAGAAACAAAGAGAGATCCAATTACAGTATAGCTTAAAAAGAAAAATGAGAAAAAGTTGTTTCCATTCACTTTTGGGGTGTGCTGCACTTAGCAAGAGTTGAAAGCATAATACTCTAGGAACAGTACTCTCAGGGGTGAAATAAGCACATTTAGAACTACAGCATGATTTTTTTCAGCATTCTGTTCACACCACTGGTATCCAAGACTCACCTTTGTGGTTGGAGTGACAAGTTTAGGGACTAATCCTTTATAAACACTTGTACCAGGTCCATTCCTTACTGGATGTGAATGAAGACTTCCTACTACTGGGAATCCAGATATCTGCAGTTCTTTTGTACTGCCCTTTTTAATGACCAGCATTCTCTGCGATCTAGATTTAGGATTCAAAGGGTACCCTGGAAAAAAAAGAAGGGTACATATATATGTGTGCATGTGTATACAATCTTAAGTCTCTAGTTCATAAGGCACTGGATAGCCATATGGTCCACAGCAAACAGGCATAAATCAGGAACTTAGTCCAGTGTTAGTTCCACAAATAACACACTGTCCAAACCTGGATAAACACAGGTTCTGATCCATTTTCTAGCACTGCCATTTGTAAAATATTTCACTTGGCAATTCAGGAATTTTACTTTCAGAAAGTAAAGATATTCTTCAAAGACGACAGCTATGCAGTTCTTGTTTGCAAATCTAAAATCCAAATACTATTATTTGTTGGTAGTTACCTAATCTTCAAAAGACATTATGGTTTTCATATTTCCCTTTAAGGTTACTAAAAAGTAATTACTTATATATTTATTAACAGCTCAGTTTAAAGCCAAATACTCCACAACAAGGCTCTATAAACATGAGACAAGATGTGCACTACTCTAGACCACAGCAATGACCAGTTTCTCTATCTCCATGCCTCTGAAGGGCATAACAGAACATCTGAGGCTTACAACATTTCCATGTTCAAGAGTACTAATTAAGAGACACACAGCCAGCTGTCATACTAAGTAACTGACATTTAGCAGTTTTAAACAACACCTATTAAAAACAGTTCTGAAATTTTCAAAAAGTGAAAATACTTTATTTTTTGCACATGTATTCCAATGTCGCATTAACAGCCTTTTCCAAGATTATCTCCTCTCCCTGCAAGCATTTCTACTTCACAGTCACCATATCCTACATTTAAAAAAAAAAAAACTATCTTAAAAGCTGTGACGGTCGGACAAATTATAGTCAATGTTTCAAACATTCGTTAAAGAACTTTGGTGGAGAAAACGGCCTCTGTAAAAATGCTGGAGTTTTGTGAACAGGACAATGTGGCCGGAGGAGAGGGCCCCCCGGAGGGTGGGACCGCGCTTCTCCAAAGCCACAATTCCTTATCTTAAGTGACCAGGAGAAGGAACACAGCATATGCACCTGGAGGAGGAGGCCCCACGGAGGATGGGACTGTGCTTCTATCTTAAGCGGTCATGCCAGCAGAAAAAGAGAGGCAACTCTGCGATGAACCCCCCCCCCCCCCCCCCAAAGCTCTCCGACCGATTCCAGAGAACCCCGGGAATGGGACTGCGCATGTCGAGACCATCGACTAACACGCTATAAAAGAAGGGAGAACAAGTTCTCAGCACGCGCCCTCCAGAACTGGATCTCTACGCTGGCTGGACCAACGCTGGACCCAGGACTGGTGAAACCCTTTCCTTCTCTCTTTCTTTCTTTCTTTCTCTCTTTCTCTCCCTCCCTCTTTTTCTTCTCTCTTTTCCACAGTCCCTACACCTCATCCTTTTAAACATAAACCGTTGACCAAGTCTGAGACTAGAAGTGGACCTAGCCGCCCCTGGGCTCCTCTCTGAGAAGGAGTCCAGAAAGCAAGGGGGTCTGCTCTGAACCTCGTGACTCAACGGGAGGGCTCTCCTTCTGACACAGTTTCATGTTCCCTTTTCCATTTCATTTTTCTATACTTCCCTTCTCTTCTCAAACAGCGGCTTAACGACATGTTGCAAGGTTCATATTGATAAGTTCACTTGTACTTGGGCAAGGTTATCTAGGTTGAATAAATGTTGATTGTTGTTTGAACTCCCCTGGTGTCGTTTCACCTTAATTCTGACAAAGGAAATCCACGAACCTGAGTCGCTCCAACTCTGGGACGCGACATCTTAATTGGTGTCACGGACAGGATTTCCCTTGTTGGAAGGGAGTTTCTAATGAGATACCAGACCTCCACTCAGAGAACGAGCGGGGAGGATCTGGGAAGGATCTCTCAACAATAAGTTGGGAGGGATCCGAGCAGCGGCAGACACAGGGGCCCGGGAAATATCTGTGTCTGACTGTTCCCCTGTTTTAGAGAGGCTAACTGCCTATAGGGGATTTCCCTTGTTGGAAGGGAGATTCTAATGGGATACCGGACCTCCACCCGGAGAACGGGCGGGGAGGATCTGGGAAGGATCTCTCAACAATAAGTCGGGAGAGATCCGAGCAGTGGCAGGCATGGTGACCCGGGAAATATCTGTGTCTGACTGTTCCCCTGTTTTAGAGAGGCTAACTGCATATAAAGCCCGCCCTTCCCCACAAGGAGTAGCCTGGGCACGAGACCACTGGCATGACTCAAAAGCCATTGTAGGAAGAATTGAGAAGCTAGCAAAAGGCGGCAGGTTTCGCCCGGGAAAAGGGAAGGCTGTAGTGTGTGCAGTTTTAGGGGCCGCACTCATAGCAGCCCAGGAAGACAGACAGGAAACAATGAAAGCTGAGCAGGCAGATAAGGAGAAGATTCAGTCCCTGCAGGATTTAGTTAAAGTCCTGCAAGAGCAATTAACTGCTGAGTGTAATACAACACAGCGGCTTCATGCTGCCTTGGCTGATGCATTAGATCGGGAAAGAATTTTACGAGCCGAGGTGGATGAACGATCTGACCCAGACTTAGACCTGCAAGGTCTAGAGGTAGTTCAGGTGAAACAGCAAAAATCTTTATACCCAAATCAAGAGTTAGAAGGTACCAGAAAAGTTTTTTACCCTGAGGATGAAGAGATAGCAATGAGGCCATTAATTAAAACAGAAACCATAGACAATGGCCAAAATGGTGGAGCACCACACGTGACCATTAAGACGATACCATATTCCGCCACTGAATTATCTAAAATTCAGGAAAAGTATATCCGACTAGCAAAGGAGACTGAAACAGAATATGTGTGGAGGGTGTCATTAACTGGTGGCGACCGGATTTTATTTTCAGAAGATGAAGCCCAAGGATATTGGGGGCCTGGAGTGTTCCTAACTACCGATGATCCTAGGGAACCATGGTCTCTGACGCAGCGGGCAGCTTACTGGGCAGGGGGAATAGACCAAATGGAACGAGGAGAACCAACACGGATAGACACCCCTTCTATAAATCAGTTGACTGAGAGCTTACAGAAAACTGCTTGTCTCCAATTAATGCATGATAGGCGATTAGTGCCACAACAGTCCTCTCCAATGTTGTTAAATGCCAATCCCGATAGAATGACTCCTCTAATCCGAGGTTTACCAGATTCTTTGAAATTATATGCTGTCCAGCTGCAGGATAGATTACGTGATACGATAGCACCTAGAGGAGGCAGGCGGAATGCAGGAGGGGTCCTGACCTGGGGAGAAGTGGCACAGGAATTGGTTAACTATGGCCGGAGAATGGGTGTCACAAGGGGAGAAAGCAGGGCTAAGCCTGCTATCTGCCGAATAGAAGGACCTGGCCAACCTCCCCCATCTAAGACTGTAAACACCAAAAAGCCGTATGGGGGTCAGTGGAACTTGCTGTGGGCAGAAGGGATAGAAAAGGGAATTCCCCGGGACGTGATGGATGGCTTGCCCACCTCTGTCCTAGAAAAGTTGGTCCTAGCGTGGAAAGACAAGAACAAGGAGCCTCCTCATACTGAGTTAAACATTCGAGGCTATAAAGGGGCGAATCCGCAGTTGCTGGCAACTCCCACTCCCCAAACGCCTACTGCCCCAGAGGAAGGTATTACTGTCCGCAGGACGGGAAACTAGACAGGCTGTCCCCAGTAAGTGAGCCAGGGGACAGCCAGTGGGTTTATTTAAGGAGGCTCACTGAAAATAAGACAGGAGACCTGATGATTGCTTTTCCCCCTGGTCTCTTTAAGACCCCAGTAACTTTTCTAGTTGATACGGGTGCTCAAATGTCAGCACTCCGGGCAGATGTTGCTTCCCGCAATGGAATAATTGCAGATAAGAAGCAGATATGGGTCACAGACGTTTTTGGAAGCTCCCAACCACAGCCGACAGCTAAAGTTAAATGCTGGCTGCGAGGGGATTCATCCCCTGTTGAGGTTACTATGATACTAGGTCCTCTACCCACCAATATTCTAGGACTTGACCTCTTAAAGGGCCGGTCATGGGTAGACTCTAAGGGAAGAGAATGGAAATTTGGGTGTCCCGCAATCTCTGTGAGGCTTTTGCAGTCTGCACCAACTCTCCCCCCTTCAAAGATAGTTAATGTCAAGCCTTATGCTTTGCCTTTGGGAGCAAGGGAAGGGATCACTTCAGTGATAACTGAGTTACGGGAACAGGGGATAGTTATTCCTACGCATTCACCCTATAATTCCCCAGTATGGCCGGTCCGCAAGCCAAATGGGAAGTGGCGACTGACAATTGACTATCGACGCCTGAACGCTAATACTGGCCCATTAACAGCTGCAGTCCCCAATATAGCAGAATTGCAACCATACAAGAACAGGGTCACCAGATTTTAGCAACCATTGATGTGAAAGACATGTTCTTTATGGTTCCCTTGCAAGAAACAGATAGGGACCGCTTTGCCTTTACCTGGGAGGGTGTACAATATACATTTACATGGCTTCCCCAAGGCTATTGCCACTCACCAACCATTGCTCACTATGCATTAGCCCAGAAACTAAATCAGATCACTCCTAAAGATGGAGTAAAAGTATATCAATATATTGACGATGTGCTAATTGGAGGACCAGATACCACTGTGGTGGGACAAACCCAGAGAGAAATCATTAGTCACTTGGAGAATTTAGGGCTCCAAATTCCTGCCGAAAAGGTACAACTCCCATCACCTGAAGTAAAATTTTTAGGTATCTGGTGGAAAGGAGGGACTGTGTGTATACCACCCGAAACCTTGTCCACCCTCGAACAAGTGAAAATGCCTGAAAATAAGAAAGAATTGCAGCATGCCCTAGGCTTGCTAATGTTTTGGAGAAAACACATCCCTGACTTTTCTATCATAGCTCGCCCTTTATATGATTTAACCCGTAAAAGAACTGCTTGGGACTGGACACCTGTCCATGAAGAGGCTCTGAAATTATTAATTTTTGAAGCAGGGATTTACCAGGCCTTAGGGCCAATACATCCAACAGACCCACTCCACATAGAATGGGGTTTTGCAATTCATGGGTTATCTATACATATGTGGCAACGTGGCCCTGAAGGTCCTACCCGTCCTATAGGATTTTTCTCGCGTAGCTTTAAGGATGCTGAAAAACGGTATTCAGTTTGGGAGAAAGGACTCTTTGTGGTTAACCTAGCCTTACAGGAAGCTGAGAGAATTATACGACAGCAGCCCATCATCTTACGAGGACCCTTTAAGATCCTGAAACCAATATTGGCTGGAACTCCTCCCCCTGTAGGAGTAGCTCAGCGAGAAACAGTAAGGAAGTGGTATGCCCAGTTAGACCACTACTGTCACACTAGACAGATAGAGGAGGGAACACCCAAATACAGGAATGCTCCAAATACAGGATCCCCCTTCTGATCACCCAGATACAGAACCCCCTCCATCGTACATCAAAGTGGCTCCTCATTTTAAACCCCATTTAACAAATGTGTGGTTCACTGATGCTTCTGCAAAAAGGGAAGGAAAGACGTGGAAGTATCGAGCAGTAGCATTACATATTGATTCAGGGGAGCATATGATAACTGAGGGAGAGGGTAGTGCCCAAGCAGGGGAGTTAGTTGCTGTGTGGAGTGTAGTCGTTAAGGAAGCTGAGACAACAGAACCAGTATACATTTATACTGACTCCTATGCGGTGTTTAAGGGATGTACTGAATGGTTACCGTTTTGGGAACAAAACCAATGGGAAGTAAACCAAGTGCCAGTGTGGCAACGAGACAAATGGGAAGAAATACTGAATATCGCCAAGCAGAGATCTTTCTTGGTAGGCTGGGTTGCTGCACACCAGGCAGGAAATAACCCGGCTCACCTCCTAAATAACCAAGTAGATTCCTTAACACGTCTAGCCAGTCTTGCCATCGATGGTGAAGCAGAGAAATGGGAACACCTTCTGGAGTGGCTGCACGTGAAGCGTGGCCATTCAGGAAGTAAAGACCTGTACAAAGAGGCTATTAGTAGAGGATGGGCTGTTACACGAGAATTATGTAATACTGTTATTTCTGCATGCGGTCAATGTCGAGTTCATTTGGAAAAATATAACCCTTTAAAGGAGCAACCCCTACATTTAAGGACAAACAAAGGTTTATGGCAAACGTGGCAAATTGACTATATTGGCCCCTTTCGGGTATCAGAGGGAAAACGATATGTGTTAGTAAGAGTAGAGGTGGTATCAGGACTAACACAAGCTGAAGCTGTATCCAGAGCCACAGGAGAAAATACAGTGAAAAGTCTTAAAGTATGGTTTAGCTGCTTACCCAAGCCTCAATCAATTCAATCTGATAATGGGAGCCATTTCACTGCTGGAGTGGTGCAAGAATGGGCTAAGGGTGAGGAAATCCAGTGGGTTTTTCACACCCCTTACTACCCTCAAGCTAATGGTATTGTGGAGAGAACAAACGGACTTCTAAAACGAGCTCTGAGGCCCCATGACCCAGGGTGGGCCTTGCGAGTACCAGAAGCAGTATACTGAGTCAATAGCCGGTCGGGGGCAAATGGCTGCCCCCGACTCCTAGCATTCTGTCCCACACCTCCTTCTATTGTTCCAGGGACGAAAAGTGGCAAAGACCCTGCACACTTGCTCCACTATGCTGGACAACCAGTATTAGTGGAACTGCCCACTGTGGGGCAAGTACCCCTAACCCTAAAGACGCCCCTTAACCTTTATTCCTGGGTAGCCACAGATGCCCATGGGAAAGAGCATCGTATCAATACCCGATGGATTGTCCCATCCTTCTAAGTGGACCTTCATGTCCTGAATTAAAGTTGTTCCGATGTTAAATGGCTGATAAGAATATGTTTTTTCTGTATCCCACTGGCTGGATTCTAACAAGCATATCAGTTAAGATGCACAATATAACCCCAACCCTCTGCTATAGTACTAAAACCATAGCTGCTTGATGGCCTGCTTATGTTTTTGTTACTCTGACTAGTGATGCTGTGTTGACTTCTCAGAATTCCTGAGTTGGGGGGAGGACACAGAGAGCTTGGCAGCAGACAATGTTGGAGTTCTTGCAGCGGCACCTGCGCCACGTAAGAACAAGAGGTTGCTATAAACTTATTAGCCTTTTTACGCACGATGAACACATTCTGCTGATCTACGGATACTTTAATCAGAGCAATTCCAGTCAAGAGAGCTTGAAATTTAAGGCTAGTTTGTATGCATCTATAATACGTAACACATCCTGCACATGGCCTGTAGGAGGTTGTTTTACAGAAGCTGCATGAGCGCCTCGGAGAGTGCACCTCAGCCTCTCGGATGGATCCCAACCACTAGCAACACTGCTTGACATCTCCTCCAATCCTATCCCTTTAATGATTGTTTATTTTTGTATATATTTTGCAGGTTATCAGAAGCCCACGGCAGGACTTATGTTTTCACTTGATGAGTGGGCCATTATCTGTATTGTTTGGTTGATTTTGGTTGTGATATTCTTATGGTACAACAGGGAAAGATGGTTTGGAACTCCTTCCTCCTTGCCTTTCTTACTTTTGGTGCATCTGGACAAGGAGAAAGGGCCTCCAATTTGGCTTGGGAAGTGATACAAGGATTCATACATGTCTGGAATAGAACAGATCAGGGGATCTGTATTCAGATTCCTACTTCTGCCGAGCAGGGGATTAGATTCGGTTTGATACCCATGAGGCTCAATATTGGAAAATATAATATGAGCAATAGCATTATAGGGTTAGTAGATGCTCCGTTTGAGTATCAATATCGAAGTGATTATACCTCCTCTGGCAGATGGTGGCGAGATGAAGCAGCCTTCTATGAGATCCCTCGGGACATGGGGTGGCCTGACTTAATAAACAAAACTTGTAAGCAATGGAGATTGGAGGTCAGTCGTGAAATTGGTATTAGTCATAGCCCGCCGTGTCCTCCAGGATTCAAGGAAGCCTATTCCAGACGATTCCCACCTTCTCCATCCTGGTGGAGAATAACAGGATGCCCTTCCTATCACAATATATCTTGTAATTTAGTGCCTTTTTGGCCTGCTTCCCCGGAAATTACCCCTTTTGAATTACAGTATAATGTAAGATGGGATTCAGCTTGGTGTGTTCACATACCTGACAGGAAGGGACAATATCCTTCAGTGAATAGCGCCCACACTGCTTGGGGATGGTCAGTGAAACACATGTTAAAAAACCAACCTCTTCACTTATTAAAGAAAGAATTTGTGGGCACGCCCAACCCCAATGATGCCCATTTGTTAAACTGTACCCACATTATAGATTGTACCACAGGCGCTGGCAATCCCATCGAAACATGGATCAGTTTGGAAGTTAGAACCTTAATTCGAGATATGTGCACCTGTTGGGGATATCCTAATTTTGGATACCGAAACCGGGACAACCAATGTAATCAGATCACCAATAATGTTAATATCTGGCTAAAATGTGGAATTCCCATTAAGCACTTCCCAAGACATAAAATAGAAGAAGATAATCAAATACCCCGGGGAGACGCAGCTACTTGTCAAAACGCTTTGTATGCCGCCCCTGAGGGGACCGTCTGGGGGTGCTCAGATGGGAAAATGTACTCGCACTTGAATGTTATCAAACAGGCTGGATTGCGGTGTGGTTTGGGAATTCCTACTATGTGTCCCAGGCGAATCTTTGAATATACCACACCACCTATTCACAGGAAAAAACGAGAACTTGATGACCCAAGTAGCACCCAGAAGTGGATTCAAAGCATTCTAAAACCTGATTATTATACCTGGGGACAGAAAGTATCGTTAGAGCTAGAAGCATTCTTTGCACCATCTGGGTATATTGTTCGGCATCAATGGGTGCTAGAAAACCTAACTTGGCAAGTACATGTATTAAGTAATTGGACTCGATATGCCTTTGGGGAACTAAATCTGCAAGTGCAACAAGTATCAAAAATGGCGTTACAGAATCGTTTAGCCTTAGATATGTTATTGTTAAAAGAACAAGGTGTGTGTGGTATGTTAAACTTGACTGAATCCGAATGTTGTATTACCATTCATAATGCCACAACCTCAATTGAAGAAGCCAGGGCAAAGATGAAGGAGATTGCCGACCAGACAGGGGAACTCTTCCATGCAATGCAACCAGCTGACTGGTTTGATGGCTGGAGTCCCAACTCATGGCTACATTCCATTTTGGGATCCTTGGGACTGACGGGATGGGGAAAATGGCTTGTAAATATTGGACTTATGATATTAATTGGATTTACATGTTTAATAGCAGGCCTTGCCATAGTAAGATGTATGATTAGCCGCTTGCTATCCTCAGCTGTCTCTCTCTCTTCTCCTACTGTCCGCTATGTTAAAATTACCACAGAAGAAGATGATATGAACGAGAATCAAAGTACAGCGACTGTTTGAGCCACGGGGTGGTGTGACGGTCGGACAAATTATAGTCAATGTCTCAAACATTCGTTAAAGAACTTTGGTGGAGAAAACGGCCTCTGTAAAAATGCTGGAGTTTTGTGAACAGGACAATGTGGCCGGAGGAGAGGGCCCCCCGGAGGGTGGGACCGCGCTTCTCCAAAGCCACAATTCCTTATCTTAAGTGACCAGGAGAAGGAACACAGCATATGCACCTGGAGGAGGAGGCCCCACGGAGGATGGGACTGTGCTTCTATCTTAAGCGGTCATGCCAGCAGAAAAAGAGAGGCAACTCTGTGATGAACGCCCCCCCCCCCCCCCCCCCAAAGCTCTCCGACCGATTCCAGAGAACCCCGGGAATGGGACTGCGCATGTCGAGACCATCGACTAACACGCTATAAAAGAAGGGAGAACAAGTTCTCAGCACGCGCCCTCCAGAACTGGATCTCTACGCTGGCTGGACCAACACTGGACCCAGGACTGGTGAAACCCTTTCCTTCTCTCTTTCTTTCTTTCTCTCTTTCTCTCCCTCCCTCTTTTTCTTCTCTCTTTTCCACAGTCCCTACACCTCATCCTTTTAAACATAAACCGTTGACCAAGTCTGAGACTAGAAGTGGACCTAGCCGCCCCTGGGCTCCTCTCTGAGAAGGAGTCCAGAAAGCAAGGGGGTCTGCTCTGAACCTCGTGACTCAACGGGAGGGCTCTCCTTCTGACACAGTTTCATGTTCCCTTTTCCATTTCATTTTTCTATACTTCCCTTCTCTTCTCAAACAGCGGCTTAACGACATGTTGCAAGGTTCATATTGATAAGTTCACTTGTACTTGGGCAAGGTTATCTAGGTTGAATAAATGTTGATTGTTGTTTGAACTCCCCTGGTGTCGTTTCACCTTAATTCTGACAAAGGAAATCCACGAACCTGAGTCGCTCCAACTCTGGGACACAACAAAAGCATAACTGACTTTAGCTTTGTTTAGCAAGTAAATGTTACAAAACATTTGTGATAACTGTATACTTAGCTCTCATTAAACTTTACGAAAGACTTTTCATAATACTTGCACGCTCCCATCACTCACACACAAGGTAAAATGGAATCTAACAGAAGCATACATTGTTAACAGGCATTAGAAAAGGATGGTTACATTCCTCCTGTCCTGAATATTGTTTGCTTTAAAAGGGAATAATAACAGCCTTAATTTCTGTTTTTCAATTACAAAACAAAATTTGCAATAGCAGAGCTGTAATAAAGTAAGATACCAAGCTGTAGCTGTAACAAGCCACTGCACTGTAGCTTACAGGTTGGACTAGATGATCTTTAAAGGTCCCTTCCAAACCAAACCATCCTGTGATTTTATGTAACTAACAGAACTGTTCCTTCCTTTGCTTGTGAAGAATGATATCCAGAAAACCTGGAAAGCTTTCCCTCCTTCAGATTAAACTGAGCCACATCATGCAGCAGCCACAGCTAGAGTGCTGCAAAGGTTGTGAAACATTCAAATTGCTATGTAATTTTTTTCCCGACTTGCTTAGGAAAGAATTTAGTTATTTTTGCTCTTTTATTGAAAGATAACTGTATTTCCTGAATTTCACATGAAAGCTGCTAAACACACAAAACCAGAAAGCAGTCCAATTATTTAGGCTCCTGCAAAAGTTCTTAGCAATTAGATATTTATATTGAGGGGCTGGCCTACATCTAGTGTTACCTAAGAGTGCAAAACGTACTGGGGAAGTATGAGAAATAGCCCCAGCAAATTAAAGCACTATTTAAAATAAGCAACAAGTTTCAGATCTCAGTCTTAGCAACAGTTTAAGTAGTAGCTTTTATGCTTAATTAAAGTTATTTCTTCATAAAGAGAAAGGTTCTTGTTTTGAGTAAGTTTATTACTTTACAATCTGTGCAGTCTGAAGCTGCCACCTTCTTAAGGGTGAACAATTGACTTCATAAAGCCCACAGAATTGTAAAGTGGTAGCCAAATTTAATCAGGTAAATAAGAGAAAACAATCCCAAACTACAGTTCAGTTCAAGGCCTGCTCTCAGGATTGGATTTGTTACAAGTAATTCATAAACAAGACCAACAGCTTAAGACATTTGCTTCCAGGAAAAGACCTTAGACCTCTGCAAGCTAGCCTGCTCTTCCCAGTCCTTACAGGTTTCTCTTCAAACTCTTCCAACAGCTCTAATCAGTCAGAAGCATTCTTTTACAAAATCTTCAGCTAGCAATCACATCACTAGTTTAGGTTACCCACCTTTATTGCACTTCCTCTTGAAGATAAAGATGAAGATAAATTCTTGACATCCTTACAAAAAAGATGTATTCTTATTCTGGAAAAGAATCCTAGCTGCGGCTGCATCTACAGACCAACAGATTGACATTCAAATAGAAGTGTTACCTCTCTAACAAAAAGATACCTACATTGTAATAATATTGAAGTTTCCTCAATCTCAACCTATACCTTTATAATTTAAATCTATACCTTTATAATTCTAAAAATATTCCTATGTTTCAAATAAAACAACTTCAGATCTCCACTACATTTTTTACATTTAAAAACATCAGAAATACTCACCCCACACACCAGCAGCTGAAGATTTATTCTGGTTTGGTTCCCTCTCATATTCAGGGTTCAAAGACGGCTGAAAGATATTTTTTTAATAATAGTAAAACTAAGACTTGAATTCTGGGACCAATGAAATAAAGAATCACAATAATATCAGCAGTATGATCTCTGCTGTCAAAGTTTTTTAAATGGAGACAGACTAGACACTTTCCCTGTGACCCAAATAGGTCAATGCTCACTTGTTGCTCTTCTCCAATAAAACATCTCAGGCAGCAGTCAATAGCATTACATGAACTATCTAGAGAAAACAAAAACCAGCGATGTATGGTTCTTCAAAGAGGAAGCGCACCCTTCCTCTCACATTCTACGATTCTAGGTTGAAGCATGGGATCTCAAAGGGCCATTGGCAGGAAGATCACTTTGTTAGTACTTCAGATTTCCAGTAAGGTAATTGTGTAGAATTTAATACATACACATACCACAGCAAACTGGAACATAACTGTAGTTTCACTTAAACACTTAAGTGACAATAATAAACATATAATGATAAAAACTGTATATAAAAGGAGAAACAAGCTAGTGGGCAAATGACTAACACCCTCTGACCTATGGGAAGGGTGATCCCTTATATGACGATCTTAAACTCATGAAATCTCATGAAGTAGCTTGTAATAGACAAAATGGCACTTGCAGAAACAATGAAACCTTGTTTATTATAGTTACAATTAACTTACAAAATCCTCAGCCTCAAACTGTTTGGGTACTTCCTTGTCTTCACTTTTCCCAGTTTCATTACTAGGTACATTGTTTTCATGCAGTCCATGGCCTTTTCCACAGTGGAAAGCACTGGCACGAGCACGGGAACCTCCACCATGGTATCCCCCACGATGGTTTATATTTTCTGTACAATTTCTGCCTTGTGAACGCCAACCATTCCTCTCTTTTCTCCAAAAATGTCCTTAGATTTTTAAAGAAATGCAATTAGAAACAATTTTAAAAGAATATTCTACTTTTGTAAAATTCTTAGAGAAGTTAAATCAGCAGCTCTATACTCTGGGATGCGATAGCATAGTAAACTTAAGTTTCCATTCACATAAGCAGCAGGGAAAAAAATCTTACAAAACAGTGCCAGACAAAGAGGCTAGTAGTCCAACATTAAGACAAGTCAACCTCCTTTTCTGGCTGCTCATTTATATGTTGTTGGCTATAATATTAACACTTTTACTCTTCTTAAGAGAGAAATACACCTGGCAACTTTCAAACACTTTCAACACTATTTTAACCAGCCCCTGATCATCACATCCTCTCCCAGAAGATCTGTCTTTCCATTACCTCTATTTTACTACAGAATAAGAATTCAGTAGTATAGTAGTGGTACCATAGTAGAGCTATTATCATCAGACTTCTTTTCTAGCTGGAGTGCTACAAAGCAATAATGTAAACATATTCAAAATGTTCCCATGAAAGCTAAATTATACCTCCATTAGGCCGTCCAATGTTAGGATCAAACCCATCTGAAGAGTTGTGTCTTCTGCGATTTGCTTCATAATGATTCTCTGCCCACGAAAAATTTTCAGAATGTTTCTCAAACTTCAGTGATGACTGTAAATGAGCACAAGTGGTAGACCTGAGATATCTGATTAATAACAAAGCTGAATTATCAGAACTGTAACATGCACATTACTCATGGTATATACAGTTCATTTATAAAATTACTTTGAATGACAGACAATGCAGCAGTCCTCAAGTATGCAAGTATCTTCAGAGCTGTGTCACCATCTCCCAGGCTAGCAAAGTGGAAGCTGTATCTTCTGCTCCAGGACACTGAAAGAGCACTGAGGACCACGCTTGTGACACAAGGTAAAAAACCCAAATGTCTATTTTGTTTTGGCAGCAGAACAGAGCACAGGTGACATGTGTTGCAGCAGAGGAAAAATAAAAAAAAAGTAAGAAAGGACAGGAGATCACAGTGTGGAAGGCAGAAAAGAAGTCTGGGATCTTGATTTGGGTGTTCAGAGACTACACATGTGCATTCCATAAAAAGCAAGGAGTAACTTCCACTGGAGGCAGCTGTACCCAAAAAAGGGCCAATTTATTAGTCTTGCCATTATAACTTAATACGGCAAATGCAACTAGTTATGAAATACAAATAAAACCTAGAGTCGAAAGGGTACAGATTCACAAATATACTTCAAATTACCAGCTTACAAATAGGCACTCTAGAAATTTTAAAGAAATAAATCTTTAATATGTCAGTAGAAAGTACTTTATAAACTAAAACCTTATATTGAGAACAGCACTCAGAAATAAAAATACATCCTGACTAGAACTCATACCTAAGGGAATTAAACCAAAAAAGATCATCTCTTACTGCAGCTGTCTTCCCTATTCCTTCTATCTGGCTTTACTATTTTAACACTGTGACATTTCTTTTGCTGTTACACGTTAAAAATTCAAGAATACATTTTCACTCTGCAAAAGTAGTGCTTAGCCTTACTGTTGTTCACACCACACATCTCCCCAGTGAGCCACGGCAAAGGGCTGCCGCACAGCCAGCGTTTGATGCAAATGAAGCACAGCCCCCTTCCCTCTCAGCAGACTTACTGTGTGCATATATGTCCATTGTATTGCACACGTACAAGAGATCCAACACCTCCCAGGGCCACAAGAGCTACAAATGCATAAATGCACAGCTGTGTGGAAATGTACTGTGTCAGCAAATTAAGCCTACTGATTCCAGGGAGTATCAACTCTACTGCACTTGAACTATCAACTTTGCTGCCTGAAGTCCACGCTCTCTCCAGACTGAGTAACATTCAGGAAAAAAAGTACAGTAGCAATGGTGTATGTCTGAAAATGAAAGCCCCAAGTTTATTTCAACAGGTATTATCCACTAACATCTAATCAAATTATACTAATATTTAAAGTACTCCACTGATCAAGGGCAGGGGCAGGGGGGGAGGGGAATCACAGTAATAGGTTTAACTACTTTGGAAAACATGTTGGAGAAAATTATTTCCTCCTTCCCATGTTCCCTGCCCCCGCAAGAAACAAATCACACACAGCAAATGATACCCAAGTTCTACTGACAATGCCCCAGCAGAGCTCAAGGTGCTGTTCAAAACTCACTGCTTAAAATTCAAACTCAAGTAAGCAAAAGATACGTTTAAAATACAAAGCATGTATTTCCAAACCATACAAAAGTCAAATGAAAAGGGATTGCCTTTTCAATTTGAGACCTAGGAAGTGAATTACTTTCTTGACAAACTTGGAAAGAAGAAACCAAAAACCACCAGAAACTATCAAAAGGTCTAGGTAGTTAAAAAATTATCATAATGAATCTCAATATTTAAGTAAAAAAATAAATCCTTATAAACAAATTTTGTATAATCTGCCAAAAATTTCAGAAAGCTCCAGATCTGTTGATCATAGATGAAATTTTAGAAGATAGCTTCATGTATTCACATTTACATATGACAACCTTCTAACACTGCCTTTGGAGTTTGACTTTAATTTTTTTGTATGAACTTTGAAGAATAATCACGTTTTCATGAAGTATAACTGACAGCAGTTTATATAAAATGTTTGAGTTGGACGTGATACAAGGAATCTAAAAATCTCTAAATTGTGTGCAAATATCATGCAGTTTGCATTTTCCCCACATGATGGAGGCATCAGTCTATCAAGCCTCTTGTAGCAGAGACAACAGTAAACTTTGTAATCAACAGGAAATCTATTGGCAGTTTCTGGAAGTTGAGAAATTATTTGACTAGGTTTAGCCATCCAAGAAAGAAAGCAAGCAACATAGATTTTTGAACTATAAGAAGTAGTCTTATTGTTTAACATGAAGTAAAAGTAAGCTTGCAAAAACTGAGTTTACCAGTCTGTCTGCAATCTCCCCATACAAGTTTTACAACAATCCTTTACGAAAAGTTTCATCCATATCCCAAAATGGCTTCACTATTCACAACAACTTCCCATTTCCATCTACCCAACTGCAATACTGCACTGACACAAATAGAGTAGTTCCAGACCTGAATGAGAGCTACTGAGCAATGGATACCCAGCTATTTAAGTGGGCTTTGCTACATAAGTGACAGGGAGATGATATAAAAGCTTATACTTAAGAGGAAATCATCAGCAATAGGTGAGATAGATTTCAGTCAAGCTGTAATCTACATCAGTGACAATAAGAAAGCTCATTCACAATCCCAGCCTCATGGCATCAGGTTTTTCAGTGCTAGCCTTTACCTATATATGGAAAAGCCTTGGCTACCCAGGATCAGGGGGGAAAACAAAGCTCCTAAAGATGCAATTCCTAAAAGTGCCTCTTCAGGGAAATAGAAACTGACAGGGCAGAGTTCAGTTTCTCCTTCTCAAGTCTAAATGTTGTTGATACCATAGCCTCACCCCAGCTCCATTCTGCATGAAACACGAGACACCCCACCTTCCTCACCTCATCCTTCCTCTTCATCTCCATCCCTCTTACCTGCTCTTCTCTTCAGCTGTTTTGTTGATACATGGGAATCAGAAATAAAAATCTATTCTAGGCAATGGAGGGGATAGGGAGTGTCATGGTTTAACCCCAGCCAGCAACTAAGCACCACGCAGCTGCTCACTCAATTCCACCCCCCACCCAGTGGGATGGGGGAGAAAAATCAGAAAAAAAAAAAAAAGTAAAACTTGTGGGTTGAGATAAGAACGGTCCAATACAATATAAAAAGAAGAAACTAATAATGATAGTGATAACACTAATAAAGTGACAGCAGTAACGATAAAAGGATTGGAATATACAAATGATGCACAGTGCAATTGCTCTCCACCAGCCAATCGACGTCCAGTTAGTCCCAGAGCAGCGATCCCCCCGCCCCTCCCTCCCCCCAGTTCCTATACTAGACGTGACACCACATGGTATGGAATACCCTGTTGGCCAGTTTGGGTGAGGTGCCCTGGCTCTGTCCTGTGCCAACTTCTTGTGCCCCTCCAGCTTTCTCGCTGGCAGGGCACGAGAAGCTGAAAAATCCTTGACTAAACATTACTTGGCAACAACTGAGATCATCAGTGTTAACAACATTCTTCTAGTACTGAACTCGAAACATAGCACGGCATCAGCTACTAGGAAGACAATTAACTCTATCCCAGTGGAAACCAGGACAGGGAGCTGCAACATTTGAGACCTGTCTTGTAGAGGAATGACAGGACAAGGCTTATTCTGTAATCTAAGAATTACTACACATCAGATAGGACCAGAAAGACTTTGCAAGTGTTTAATACTGAACATGCTATATATTACAGAACGCTGATCATTAAGAGAGGTGGTAACACAAGGAAATAAGCTGCATTTCAAACAATGAAGCACAAAGACTATAATGGAGAAAGCAGACAGCTACAGAGTTTTTAAGACATGCAAGAAAGTCTAACTAAACTCTTTGAGGCAAAGAATCATACAAAAGAACAGGATCCACAACATATGCTTACGATGAAATTTCCCACAATCCAGGAATGAGGTGACAAATACAACCCATACCTCAGACATATTCAAGTGGTACTGGAGTAGTTCTGAAACATACTTTTACCCTGCTATATTGACACTTTGAGCATGCAGGAAAAGCTCTTCCAGGAGGTTCTTGAAATACGTGGTGAAGATTGTTTTGTAATTGTGAGACCATATTAAACTAAGCTCTGATTACTCTGCAATTGAAAATGTATTAAATTGGAAAAACAGATCCAAAGAGTTGAATATATCAGAAGTCAAGTAGAATAAAAACAAACAGATCACAGGAACCATCCTGCAACAGATAGGCCTGATGTTCCCAGAACAGCAACTGAGAGTTGCTGACAGACTGTAACAAACAAAGAAGCTAGGTAGGTCAGTGTAGAAGAAAGATAAATAGAGCAATGTGAATAAGGACATTCAACTACTTGACTAAAAAAATGCATGTGTGTGTGTAGACATATATAAGCAAAGCAATGGGAACACAACTAATACTGATGGCTAACTGTGCATTTAACAATAGCACAAGCCTATTTCTGTAAGTTTATAAAGGCTAAACATTTTCCATGGACATGAAAGACAGCAGGAAACTTACACAAATACATTAAAGTAAGGCAATGCCTCTCTCATAGCTGCAGATACTGATACCACATTCAAAAGATTATCATGAAGACAGATCTACAAATAGGGAAATAAATCACAGGAGTTTGAATACCCAGTGCTGTCTCTGCATTCGTACAAATTGAAAAGAGTAGAAGGATAGGCCAGAAAAAAAACATTTATGAGACAGACATACTCACTACTTCCTATTATTTACAAGTATTTACAAATCCTAACGATTCAGAGATTGCTATTTCCTGTTTCCAAGCTAACTGTCCTATTGTATAGAGTAACAATAGTCTAGATGAAACAACCACAGTGAAGATGCACAACTATTTGAAAGTGCCACACTCCACCAGTAGTAACAAGCATCCCACCAGCAACTGAATAGCCATTTCAGAAGGTCTATTTCAAAAGCATTCTATCATCCACGTGATTTAAAAAAAAAAAAATACTAACAGTTCTGTAAAATTTATAAGATGCAGAGAGAAATTAGAAGCAAGAACATCAAGCACGTGCCTCTGCCTTGGTACTTCTAGCACAAAATGCAATAATTCATTTTAAACTCCTGATGAAGGCAATCTTAATACAACAGCAGCTCTGATAATACAGCCAAGCACATGCTTCTTTCCATGCACTCAGCTCTCAAGCAAAAAACTCTACTGGAGGTATGAGCTTGACAACCGCAGTACAACTACTTAAATCACAACAAGACTAGCTAGATATCATCTGTTATCACCCTATTCATAAAGAGATTTGCATTTTTACTACAATCGAGGTTATGACATTCAGACTGCTCTAATAATGAGAGTGCCTGTTCAAAACAAAAACAAAGAACATACTCTTGTTGATGATGGTGGAGTAGGAAAATTAAGCCAGGCTGGAGCAAAGTCATGCTGCGCCATTTAGGTCCAGTCTCTCCAAATCAATGAAACAAGGCTTCAGCACCTCATGGCAAGTCCCTGTAATTGGAAAAAGAAGAAATGAGTACTTCTCAGATGCTTATGTTACAAGAGGATTACACTTATGGTGTTTTGATCACTATTTCCCTTCTGTGTTCTGGTATTATTTTCCTCACACAGATCTGGTTTAGAATCTAACTATCCTCATCTCATTTATAGCATCACATTTGTGCTTTTATTACCAAAGTGTCACACTAATCAAATATATCACAGGTATAATGAAAATACAACTGTAACATACCTTCCTTTACTTCCTCTTACAAATGGGATGAAGCATCTTGCACAAGGACTGATCCAGAAAACTGTGACAAAATTAGCTTGTTGAAATACTTTCTGGTACTATCTAGAACGGATTTCAGGAGCTACTTCATTAGCTTCCTAGAAGAAGCTGATTTTATTAATTATTCCCTAAAAGTTAGTCTCAAAGGCCATATTAAGGCTCCTTATGAAAAAACTAGATGCTCAGGGCCACCACAAACCCCGTATTATCTCTAGATTCAGTGAAAAGAGAGTCTACATGTCCAGAAACAGTGTCAAAATCCAGTAAAATTCTCTAGTTTGAAAATGGGCTAGAGAAAGTAATGGCTTAAGATTAAAACCCAAGAATACGTTTTCTACCCCACACTCTCCCCACAGGTAGGAAAACATCTCTCAATATGCAAAAGAATGCAAGAAAATGTGAACTATATTACCCGAAGCTGAACTATAGCACAGAAAGGAAAATGGATGAAACATTGCCTGAATCATAGGGGCATCTGAATCATGTTCTGCAGCTAGACACTGCAAAATCATCAGTGATTCAAAAAGATTTTAAGTATGACATACACACTACTAGAAATTCAGCTAGTGAAAACATAATAAACACCCACATTCATTTCACAGGGAGACCCAAATAAAAGTGTATTCCACATCTCTGCACAACAGAGCGCAGATCTGTTAGTCAGCATAGACATAGTTCACTAATCTAAGGTCGCTGCAACACGAGTAAGTATTAGTAAGAGCTGTGGAATCTGAACTTGATAACTGATAATTATTGTTGTATTCTGGCCTGAACCAGGATATTGCAGACTTCCAGTGACAGATGAGAATGTTCCAGCTTCTAAAAGGAAGTCAAACGGATTTGTAAGTGTTAAACTGCACTTAGTTCAGCTGATAGTTTCTTTTTATGCTGTGAGCTCATACTTAGGTTTTTAGGTACCTCTGCTATCAGAGTTAAACTCTAAGGTAAGATGCACAAAGTCTACTATCATTAAATAGAGACAAGTTTAAAGGTATGTCACACCCAAATAGCTTGCTGAAGTCATCCAAAACTATCTTCTAAATTAACCTCAACAAAAATTCCAGAGAAACTTTCTGAAGAATCCAATTATTTCAGACTACTAAAAAACAAGTGAAAGAAGTTCTAATGAATCACAGAACCATCCAAAAAATGGCTTCTCTTTCTAACAGGAACCAAGTTCACTTTTAGTGATTAATCATGTTCAGCAATGACATAGAAACAGAAAAGGGTATATGTTTACAGATGAACCAATACAAGACATGCTAAATTAAGAAACAGCAAATTAAATGTGAGCAGACTGCAGCAAGAAAAAAATTTTTTTCTCCTTCCCCCCAGGCACAGTTCTCGTCTCCAAGCAGGAGAATCATGAAATCTTTAGAAAGGATCAAGACAGGTATTAATACTGGAAGATCAGCACAACCACAACAACAAAATCTTCAGACCAAGGCACTTACAGTCTGAAAAACAAAGGGAGAGATTAGGTTTATACTGAGTAAGAACATAACAAAGGATCCAAGAAGTATTACCAAGTTATTGGTAAATCAGCTATTAGGTATGGGACAACAAAGGCACTAACAATGTGATTTCTTAATAAATTCATCTTACTGTTCTTAAAAAACTAGTCAAGCTTCCTAACACTACTGCTTATACAACTGCCATGAAAAGAGTTTATTCATAACTCACTAACATCCCTACCTTTTACCTTTTGCACATAAATCAAGGGTTAGGCGAGATTTGGCGATCATCAAGTATCTGAGGACTGGAAAGGTCTGTTTTTTTACAGAGCTCTGTCCACAGCTCACTGATACTGGGTGTATATTTCTTCCTGCAAAAATTATTCTAGAAGCAGATTCAGGTCTTCCTCATGTTCTCAGTTCTTCAACTAAATGCTCTAAAAAGGTTTTTCATAGTGCTGCTCTGTCAGATGAGTCAATCCCTTTCCTACAAAGGGGTATAGTGAAGCAGTAAAGACAGACACCTGGGCCAAAACTACACAATAGTCAGACTGCGAAGTCAGCAGCAGAATATCGGTAAATTTCAATAAGCCCATAAAAGAAAAACCACTTTCAGGCCTAATTCTTCCAGCTAGTTTTGATAAAAGAAGAACAGTAAAAAAAGCACAGATGTATTTTTAGAACACTACCTGACTGGCTTTACAGTTAAAGACTACCAAGAAAAGCAACTGTTGAGGATACTGACCTCCACACCACCAGAATCAAGAAAACACTTTCTCTCATCTGCTTGTACATATTATTGGTCTGGCAATTAGACATGGGAAAATCAAGTATTTTCATTATTAAACCTTACTAACTTTCAATAGGCACAAACACCCTAGCCATAATTGAATTGGGAAACAAAGAACAGATCAGGAAAGGACAAATATTAACATATTTTCAAAAACTGTATTTTAGAGTATATAGCCTACCCAGCTTTAAGGTGGCAACTCCATGTTCTACCTTCATAAATACTCTTACAGATGCTATCTTTGTGACTTTGCCAAGAAGTTTGTCCTAGAACATATTTTAATATAAAAACATTTTCATTACAAGCATGAGCTCCATTTTGATGATCTGGCAAATATTCAATAGCTCTAGGATACTCTTCATTCTCAGAAGATATTTTTGGTAAATTGAAAACAGATCACAAAAAGTGAGAATGGGATGCAGCAAAACCAGTCTGCTGCCACAGGCAGGATTTACTATGCTCAAACCCTTCATGATCACCTAGGTTGCCAAACACCAGTTTGTTCCTTGCTTGCTTTCCAGCTTAAAACAGGTCAACAACTGAGACTACCATGTTATTCTGCAACATGTCCCATCACTAGAAAGGTTCCTTCTACCAGGTCTGACCTTAGTCTTTTTTCCTGCTAGTCAAGTCCATTACCTAAGCTATCCCCAGCAGTCAGAGACATTTCTGCATTGTGTCCCCCAAAGTCTTGCAACCTCTATTCAGATTTGTACTATCTACAGATTTAACAACCATACGCTCTATTTCATGATGGAAGTTATTAATAAAAATACTGAAGAGACTTCTTTGGAAATGTACTTGACACAGCCTTCCAGCTTGACATCAAACAAGAGCTGCCTTTATAAAGGCTGAAGAGCCACTAAGGCAAATAGGTAACACTGATCCACAATGTACTTTAGAAGAACACTTCTGCCTTTCAGAAACATAGGACTACTTTTAAAATAAATAAATTTTTTTAAAAAATGAAACAAACAAAAAAAAAATTAAAGTATTTGAATAGAATGAAAATCAGTAGTATGCACCCATACAAGCATTTACAAGAAACTGCTTTAATTATACGGACAGACAGGAAGAACGCATTTGTCTGCTAGCAAGCCTTCTCTTAGGTACACATCACACAATAGATCAACTGCTGTTCACTAACACTGATAAAACAGCTGTTGTACTCCCAGCATTAATACAGCTATCAGAAGTAAGCTTACTGAGGTATACCACAGATCCGAACACAATTCCACTGCTTTCAGAAACTCTCTCGGTAACAAAAGAGGAGGCCCAAAATTTATCACTGGATGTTTAAGTCACCATTCCCTAGCAGCACAAACTCAAAATAAATATGCCATTCTTTAACCAAAGTGTCATAAAAGCTAACTTGGCTCAGGTTGTCTATTACTGAAGCAGAGCTGCACAATTCTGCAGCTCTAAATTCTACAAAATGTAGAAAGGTAAGAAAGATACTGAAATACTGCTACCCTCACTCATGCTATTAACACTCAAATGCATTTAAGTTTCTTTAATCAGACTGGTCAAAATATTCACTCTCATCTCAGCAATAGCCTCTAGTGTCTGATTCAAGTACTGTGTAGTGACTTCAGAAAGTCTTCCAAAGCCCATAAATTTAGATAAAATTTATGTTTTGCTGTGTTGTGGATAGTAGAATAGTTTACAGCAAAGAAAAAAAACTGTTCTTAAATGTTACTTCTTGTGGGGGATCAGAGAGAAATCTGTAAAGCATTTTGTTTCAGGTAACTTGCAATAATTATTCCAATACCCAATTACATAAAATTTAATTCTATAGTTTTGTGAAGTATGATCTTCAATAATAAGGCAGTGAATGCCAAGGAATAATGAACAGCTGGTTCCAAGTGATGTACAGTGAAGAGACTTGTCATAAACGTAACTCAGTCATCCACTCTGAGACACATTAGCAGCCGAAGTAAGAACACTGCACCAAGTATGCTTAACCAACATCCAAAAAAAGTTGGGATGGTGTTTTTTATAGTTGAGTCAATAAGGTCCTTTTGTGACAGAAAATGTTTTTCACCACTGTTAAAGCAGCTGGAAACACTACTTTTTAAACAAACTTATTTGTGTCAGCTGAAGAGCATTCAGGAAAATTTAATATATTACCTTTGTTTTAGAAAAAGAAACAACATGCTGAGAAAAGGGAAGCAGAAAGCCAGTGCATGAATCAGGAGTCAAGACATCTGTGAAAAGGCTAAGAAAAAACACCTAGAGTCAACTCCCAAAACTCTCCAAAAAACAAAAATTGAACTCAAACAACTATCATTAGTTTAGCTTGTGCTTACCAAATTAAATTAAGAAATCAAATATTAAACAGTATAGCCTATTTTCCCCTGCCCTGGTTTCCGATGGGATAGAGTTAATTTTCTTCTCAGTACCTGGTGCTACTGAGCACCAGCTCAGTACTACTGAGCTCAGTACTACTCAGCTCAGTGTGCTACTGAACAGTGTGTTTTGGATTTGCTGTGAGAATAATGTTGATAACACACTGATGTTTTAGTTGTTCCTAAGTAGCACTGATCCTAAGTTACGGATTTTTCAGTTTCCCATGCTCTGCCAGCACGCAGGTACACAAGAAGCTGGGAGGGAGCATGGCCAGGACAGCTGACCCAAACTAGCCAGAAGAATATTCCATACCATAGAACATCATTCTCAGTATATGAATTGGGGCGAGTTGGCCAGGAGGTGTGGATCACTGCTCAGGCATCGGTCAGCAGGTGGCGGGCAACTGCATTGTGCATCACTTGTCTTTTCTTGGGGTTTATTTATTTATTATATTCCTTTTTCATTATTATTATTATTATTATTATCATTATTATTTTCTATTATTATTATTGTTAGTATACCATTTTATTTTACTTTAAGTATTAAATCGTTCTTATCTCAATCCATGAGTTTTACTTCTTTTTTCCCCAATTTTCCTCCCCATACTACTGGGAGGGGGGAGTGAGCGAGCAGCTGTGTGCTGCCTACTTGCTGGCTGGGTTTAAACCATGACATCCCTGCACTACTACATTCTTCTTTCTTAAATAATCACAGAAAAAGATACAAGTAAAATCACACTTAGAATAACAGCACAGAATTCTAAAATTTTACTTGGTGTAATAATGAACTATTTTGGTGATCAGGCACAAGAAAAGTCTTAAGAAAACTACTTGGCTTGCTTTGCCTCACAAAATGAGGATGTAGGATGTATTTAAACAGTGCTTATAGATATTTGACGGAGTAAATTCCACCAAGAAGAGAGATGACTTAATCCAAAACACCATAAGAATCACAAGAAGATACCAACCATAGTAGATTTAGGCTGGACACAGAGTCCTGAAGATCAGAAGAACAAGATTCTGGAACAACTTTAAGACTTAAGACAAATACTTGAACCTGTCAATTTCTATTATGGTCTAAGTCAGAAACTAATAATTGTAACTGAAAAGTTTAACGTGTAGCACAATGCATGTACACAAAGATAACACTGTAATAATTAATCCACTTTTTCCCCCATCTTAGGTGGTAACTGATGAGAACACTGTTTCCCCAGCAAGTTTTTTCCCCTCTCTCCCTTGCTACTTGAAATCAATATAGTGTTTAAAAACCAAACTTTTTAAGCATGAAGACCACACACTACAACCAAAGTATAAATCACATCCTTTTTTTTTTTTCTGCAATAACACAGATAGAATTCGATATGGTAAAGCAGAAAACACCCTGTATTCATGAACTTTCGGATTAGCTTACTTCCAGACTACTTTAGCAAAGTGCTTCTTCAAGCTTTATCTTATATTACAATTTTCACATTACCTGCAAGCTTTAGTTCACTATTGCTGGGACAAAATACAGAATCACCAAATTGACTAACATTTAAGTTTTGTTTTCAAAGCTTGTTTGTAAGCTAAAAACCCGCATGCAGTTAGCACATAAAACAGGGGCATGAAATATATAGATCAAGGAGATCCAGCTGAACAAACTATCCAAAACAGTGTTCTGGAATACATCTCAGGTTTAACAAACACAGTTTCTCGCATTTCAATAAAATTTGCATAATTTCTTGCACTAAAAATAATTTATTTTAAAATCTTCCCCACCTAGCCCCATGTTCACCAAGGGGGTGGGGGATGGGGGGGTGGAGAGGGAGGGAAGGGATGGTTGCTCACTCTCATACCATTTGTCCTAAATTAGGGACTCCTGCCACCACAACTGTGTAGCTTACAGATTTCACCCTCCTTCACTCCAGAACAATTTCACCAAACAGGCAGGCTGGCAATACATGGCAGTAGTTTCTAATCACTAGTGAAGCATGAGAGCATTACAGGCTAAGCATAGTCCAGAACCCTAGCAAGCATCTATTAGTCCAGCTTGTATCTCTGTGTAGCACATCAAAAGTGGAAATACAGTGCAGTTGCATACCAGACTCATAACAGACAGAGTAACTGTAGAGTGACTACAGACAGAATTGGGTGCATTTATTAACTCACTTAGCTGCAACACCAAACCAGGAAGCAGTCATGCTGCCAAAAGTTATGGAGCAAAAGGATAAGGTGAGAAGACAGACCTAGATTTTTATTTTCCATGCCAGGCATCTATAAAATGCTTGAAACAATTAGACCTGACAAAGCTTTAAAATAAAAAAAAAAAAAAAGCTCCAACTCAAACACTGGAATACTTATGATCTAACCTCACTTCTTTCATATATTAGAAATTTGTATGATATCTCCTGCACTGCTCCTGCTAACACAGTGGAATGACCGTAATTTCCTTTACAAATGTCTTCAACCTGGCCTTAAACATATCAAGAAAACAAAGGCTACTGAGGTCTGGAATAAACTGGTTACACAAAAAATAATTTAAGTGATCACTCCTGCTCCCTTATAAAGACAATCCTTTATCCAGAATTTCTTCTGACATCACTTCCATTCATCAAATCTTTCCAGCATCAGAAATCCTCTCTCTCTCTATTTGTCTACTTACACAACACTAAAAATAGCCAGACAGTATCTCTGGAAGTGCATAATACTCTTCAGGAGTTGGAAAAGGTGATTCCCATGAGAATTCCTCTCAAGGGAATCTCCGCACTGGCTGTGTAAGTGGACAAGAGAGCCCACAGATGGCAGGGGAAGGAGGCAGAGGGATAGGGTGGGAAAGAAATTATCTTTTGGGATATTGCAAGGGCAAAGAGCAGAGCAAGCAGATGTAATCAAAGCATTCTGAATTTTAGTTCCATGTTTTGTTTTCTATAAACAAGTCAAATAAGAAAAAATGAGCCTGATTATTAAAGTACAGAATCTTGAATGGGCTGTGGCCTATAAGGTAATATGCATTCTGTGATTTTTTGAAACTATTTTCATTATTTGCTTTAAATAGCTCTAACTAGAGGAAATGCATTTAGTACCGCATCTTTAATATATTTAGTTATAAAGACTGTAACAATTTTGCAACTCATAAGACTCAAGTGTAAAAACATGTAACTCTACCTTTTATTTTCCCAGTTCCACACCCATTGCAGATTACAGGAGGAATGTCTCAACAACACAACTCTTCAATTTATCACAGACAAGGTTATGAACTTTAAGCATCACTTTGTAACGAAGCATTGCTACCTTGTACCATTCTTCTAAGGGCATACTGTATACTTGTCCCAACAGTTTGTAGTCCCATCAGTAGCATTAACAAAGATAAAGTCTCCCTCACTGTTTTCACCTTCACAGTATTTTACATGAGAAAAATATGAGTTTGATAGCTTACCAATTTTAAATCTGGAAATTATCTTCTGAAAATTAAACTATAATATCCAGAGAATGTTCTGAAAGACTGAGAACCAACTTGCACTTCCTTAGAAGATCAAAAAGAGTATCAGCCTCTCCCTATAAGAAAGATGCTCCAATCCCTTAATCATCTTTGTGGTCCTCTGCTGAACTCGCTCCACTAAGTCCATATCTTTCCTGTACCAGGGAGCCTATAATGGGATACAGGGCTCCACATGTGGCCTCACCAGGGCTGAGTAGAGGAGAAAGACAAGCTCCCCTCAACCTGTTGGGAACACTCTTCCTAACGCAGCCCAGGGAGATGTTGGCCTTATTTGTTATGAGGATGCATTGCTGGCTCATGGTTGGCATGCTGACCAACAGAACCCCCAGGTCCTTCCCTGCAGTCCTGCTTACCAGCTAGTCAGCCCCCAGCATGTACTGGCATATGCAGCTACAACTCCCCAAAGGCAGGACTTTGCATTTTCCCTTTGCTGCACGTCACGAGGATCCTCTGTCCAGTTCTCCGTCCTGTCCAGGCTCCTCTGAGTGGCAGCACAAATATCTAGTGTATCAGCCACTCCTCCCCATTTTGTGTCATCTGCAAACTTGCTGAGGGTAAACTCTGTCTCATTGTCCAGGACTTCAATGAAGATGTTAAATAGTACAGGCTCCAGTATTGAACCCTGAGGTACAATAATGGCTTCCTCCAAATGGCCTTTGTGTCACTGATCACAACCCTGACCAGCTGGGCCTGGCCATTCAGCCAGGTTTTGATACACCTCATCATTCTCTCCTCTACACATACTTTGTCAGCTTCTCTATGAGGATGTCATGGAAGACGTCCATGACATCAAAAGCCTTACTGAAGTCAAGATAAACACCATCCATTGCTCTCTGTTCATCTACCAGGCTAGTCACCTCGTTGTAGAGGCCTATTAGCTTGGTTAAGCATGATTTCCCCTTCATAAAGCCATTCTGATGGCTCCCACTCACCTTCCTGTCCTTCAAGTGTTTGGAAATGGTTTCCAGGATTAGTTGCTGTACCACCTTCCCGTGGACTGAAGCGAGGCTGAGCAGCCTGTAGCTCCCTGGCTCCTCCCTTCTTACCTTTCTTGATGACAGGATTGACGTTTGCTCTCTTCTAGTACTTAAAAGCCTCTCTCAACAACTGTGAGACCTCTCAAAGATAATAAGGAATGGCCTTGCAATGACATCATCCAGCTCCCTCTGCACTCATGGGAGCACCCTGTCAAGCCCATGGATTTAAGTGTATCTTATTTAAGTGTTCCCTAACCTGATCCTTTCTCCAGGGAGGGAGGAGAAAAAAGCACAGCAGAACTTTAAGATGATAAGGACATGAGATCAGAGACAGTCCCCACCCAATTTTAAGGGCATGTTGTCTAACTTGTCTAACAAGTATTTAGCTGGCAGAGGAAAGACAGTCCCCCTGGTGTTGAGGAGATCCAACTTCAGGGAGGTCTCTTCAAGTGTACAAAACAAAAATACCTCCCTAGCCCAGAAAGCTGTCTTCAATATTTAAGACAGGTTTCATTACTGTTGGCAAGATACATTTGGTAACACTATTTGCCTGAACTACCAGAATAAATAAAAACAGCTTTGCTTTTTCATAATGTCCCAACACAAAGAAACAGATAAAAATGGTGACATCAATATAATAAGGAAAAGGCTGGTCAGCATAACAGTAAAATAGCCAAACCACCTACAATCTAAAAATTTAGTTTACTAAAAGTTTGTTATGCATTTGGCATCTTACGGGTTTACCATTAATAAATACATCCAATTTAAATGGAGCTGACCAAAATTTAATAGGAGAAACAAATTTTAAAATAATGCTAAAAATTAGGGGAAAAAAAAAAAAGACAGCTAAACCCATCTCACCAGAAGCTAGAAACAAGGAAAAACAGTTCTGCATTTTCAGCTTCTATACTTCTCGTGCTCTGTGAATAGCCTGTGTTATTTTACAGGAAGCAGTTTCCGTGACACTGGGTATTTCAGAGACTGCCAGAAGATGATTAAAATAAAGGCAATATAAACTCAAACAGCCAGGAATACTTGAAGCTTGTGAGTGGAGTAGCAAAGTTATTAACAGGAAAAAAAAAAAAATAAGAAAGCTTCAAGCCATGAATTCCCAAAGTTAGAAGGCAGGTATGCATTCAGATTTCTTGATGCTCCCTGAAGACCAGTTTAGAAATTCAACCTATTGATTTTCATAGAGAAACCCAGGAACAGAATAAATGTTAAAAGCACATGCATATATGCATATTCATAGTTTTCAGGAAAGTGTAAGATGAGCATGTACGCATATCTAAGTGGCACATACCTATGATCTTTTAGCTGACACCTCACAGATTACTATTACCGTAAGTACAGCACACCACAAACTACATGTGGGAACCTTAACTCCACCCCTCAGCTACACACTTGTATGAAAACCCACCCTTACCTTGTCACCATAATTTTTAGTATAATATTTATAAATGGGCTAAAAGAAGGTTGTAAGCCATCAGAATTGAAGTATAGTATAGTGTTGTTATAACAGTAGAAAAAATAAAAGGTTATATACTATTCATTGTCTCAAGTTTGTTACTACTGCTGCTGCTTTGCTTCCTTGGTAATGAGCTACAGCAAGTATATCAAATCCTTATTAAGTCAGGAAGACAAACAAAGCATATATATGAATTTCAGAAGGGTCCAATAAGCAAGTCTGTATGACATCTTAGAAAAGAGTGACGATCTAATAAGAAGTGAAAGGCAGCACACAATTTTCTAGGAGGGAATTAAAAATGATTGTTTACTATCAGAGATATGCCAAACACCAACTGTAGCGCATTTCATAACAACAAAAAGAGAAAGCTATTTGCCAAGGTAATTTTTATTTTTTTTTTTCCCCCTGAAGAAGCATCATCAGCCAGCAAAATTCTAACTAAAACAGAGCAACTCCGGAATAAATGAGCTACAGAATAAATTGACCCTTCAAGTCTCCCACCTTGGGCCAGCTTAAAATGTTTATTTCACCTATTTAGCATCAGCCATAGAAAAATTAAAAAGTTTTGCCTGAATTAGGAAAAGAAACTAGATATACAAGTCCCAGCCATAAGACTACAGCGTCTCTCCTCTTCATAAACAGAAACATTCAGGATTTTTCTCAAACTAAGCAGGCCTTTCAAATAATCCACTCCAAAAGTTTTTCATTCTACCACAAGACACACTGTCTTTTAAACAAAAAAATTTATTGTGATAACAGATCCTTCCTTGTTATCTCTAGTCAAGAATAGCACTAATTTGAAGTTGACAAGTGCAAGCTTTAAACACTTTTGTTTAAACCCTATATATCTCAATTTTCATTCACCTTTTAAAGACACAGCTTATTAGAGATCTTCCTTACT
This sequence comes from Aquila chrysaetos chrysaetos, assembly GCF_900496995.4. Taxonomy (NCBI): domain Eukaryota; kingdom Metazoa; phylum Chordata; class Aves; order Accipitriformes; family Accipitridae; genus Aquila; species Aquila chrysaetos. Next base: position 67,445,658 of record NC_044030.1, read on the forward strand.
CTGTGATTCATTTAGTTTGAACAGAGTAAAATAATCTAATTTCAAGTTATTTTGCTGGCCAAAATTTGCATGTTAGTAAAACAGAAAATAATATTCAAACTCTAACACAAGCTTTATGGTGTTTTTGAAAATGGTAGCATTTCTACTGATCACAAATTGCTACAAAAGCATGACAACTACTTGAACTGAAGACTATTTATTTCCTTTCTTTTCTCTCCATGTAAATGCACAGCCACAATAACAGAATAAGCTTAAATCTCTACAACCAACCTCTTAACATTTTGAAGGGAAAGTGTGCATGTGTTCCTCCCACTACATTTCAATGTAGAAGAGGTTTTACAGACATGTAATTTACAAACAATGTTAACTTTGGGTATGGTAATTCTCTCAAGTTCTTTGGTCTTCTAAAATTTATTGGCAAAGACTCACACCTCCAATAAAAGAAAAGGGAGCTGAACCTTTAAAGGTCTTCTATCCCACTGGTTCAACAGACATTAACATGTTCTGAACAATTCAGCTGAAGCCTCTTCTTTCTGAACTGTGCTAGTGCAGAGCGGGGTAAAATCTCCTGGTTTTGTCTCGGTGTCCCCACCATCCAATACAGAACTGTTCTGATGAGTATTCTAGCACTGGACAACAAGGAATAATAGAAGAAAATACCCATACTTTTTTTTAATTTACCTTCTTGCCTCATCTTTTAAGAAGAAGTATGACAACTAAGGCTTCCTGCAGAACACTGAGGAAGGAGTGAGGTCCTCTGCCAAATCTTCCAAAAGTCTTATGACATGCCTAGGTATGAGAAGTGTATGGAGTCAAACTGCAACGGTCAATTTTTTAACCATTTAAAGCCAACACATTCTCTAGTACAGCCACAGCCCTAAAACCTAGTTTTAGAGTGACTTAACAAAACAAACAAACAAAAAAAAAATAACGAAAACCCACCTTCATTTCTACTTAGAGCTTGAGTTCCTTATGTGAGGATTAATCAACTAAAGCACACTTTGTTTTGCATGAGGATCTATAATGTCAGCAAACTTGAGGGTACACTGGTGTTCTAAAAATCCCAACCACTGCTCTTTATCGTATAGTCCTCTTTCTATATATAGATACAGTTCACAAGCAACAGGGTTTATATCACTTCTGTGAATCAAGTATTAATGTCACAACAATAAAAACATCTTTTAGGAAATGTTTTAGAAACAGTCAAAGTTAATGAGAGAGCTTCGAATAACTTAATCATCATTTTTATCAAAAAAAGTTTTTCCTTCTTGCACTGTACCAAAATGTAAATTAAAAAAAAAAAAAACAAAACAAAACAAAAAAAACCTATTACATAACACAGAATAACTTCATATTTGCAGGTAAACTACAACCAGGTTCCTTCTGCTTGAAACCCTACACACTTGCAGTACTATTTAGCAGAAAGCTAGATAAATGCTAACCTCCTGCCCTTTGCAAGGTTCAAAGTCCAAAAGCTGAAGTGTTAGCCCAATAACATCACCACCCGGTTCAGCATACATTATGTAACAAAATCACCAGGAATTCTCTTGTACTTTGGAGTCTTCACAAGGATCTAAAGGAAAAGCAGTTGGAAAAGGTAGCAGTTTTGACATATCCTGAACATATAAAGCACTAAAAACAATTCTGTGTATTTCGGATGTCTCCCTGTTTACCCAAAATATGAAAGGAGATGATTGTGGAAGAGTTGATAGCACCACATAGGGTATTACCATCAGTTACTGTGTAATACTACTGCTCAAACACACACAGTAACAAAAGCCAAAACAGAAAGCATGCCAAGTCTCATTCAAGTTCGTTTATAATAAGGTCAGCAAATAGTTCTCCTTGCAGGACAGAATTTACTCCTAGTACTAAAATAAATAAAAGCAACTTCCCCAGAAATTATTAATGAACTATGACTGTCACACTGTTTTATCCACACATTTTAAACAGAAGAATCTCATTAGAATGGAGGGGGGGGGGAAAAGGAGCATAAAGTACATTAACTTGTGAAGTACTAACAAAGCTAAATATCTACACAATTTACCTATATCACTTTACAGATGTAATTCCACTTAAGCTTTGCTGCAAGTTTAAACTCTGCTTACTCTTAAAAGGTTCCACCAACAGTTTTTTCACACAGCACAGCAGCCTACACCGTTCAAGACAATTTCTCAATACAAATGTACCCAGTTTAGGATTCTACCCGAATAAACTCATCCGTAGAAAAGCCAAGCTGCTGACAGTTATTCCAGTACAAGAGCTATGGTTACATCAATCCTTAAGTACAAGCTCTTTGGGGCAAGGACCTTATCTTCATAGTTGTCTGCAAACCACTTAACAGACTGTCAGCACTATACAAATGAAAACCTAAAGAAAGCATTAAAGTGGACCAGCATGCTAGACATTTTCTCCCCAGTGGGCCTCACCCAAGTATGAATTTTGCTTAGGGTACAAGGGCACAGCTGGAAAACACGCCTGAATCCTTGTCAAATACATCTGCATGCAAGTAAGAACAACTGCACTTCCCAAGTGCAAACAGGGTGAAAAGAAAAAGAATTATCCTACCAGCAGACAGAGAGAAGTAAAGACAGAATTAATGTAATGAAGTTAAAAAGCAAACTCTTCAAAACATCCAGAAGGGAAAGAGTCCAGATAAAGATGTCACCCAAAACAGTAAGTGGGGGATGCAGCTCCTTGATTTCCGCGAGAGCGTCTTGTCAAGAGGTAAAAGTATCTCACAGCACTGCAAGTTAATAGCTTGAAAAAAGAGACACATCACTTTTCCCACAAGTTAAGAAGGAAGTACTTGTATTACTATTGTTTATGACCATACAACAGACAAAAATCAAATTAAATGGCCTGAACTCTTTCCATTTACCAAATGCTTTCAAACAAAACACAGATTAATACAAATAAAGGAATGAGGAAGATCATTCTTCTCTGTTGGTTTGGTTCCTTCACATGTGGCTCAGTTCATTCAGTGAATCCCCAGCCACACTGAGACTCTATGTAGAAGAGCCCACAAGCCACAGCCACAAGAGATTACAGAAACAGCCTCCTATTCATGTTCCACATCTTCCATTTTTTCAAAACAACAAAACTGAAATAGAAGTTAAAATAACAAAACAGCATGGCCATCCAAATAAAGCAAAATACTCAAGTGAGATCAACTTTCAGATACTGACAAGACAACACACAGAATAGAACTACTTCAGTGAGCCTGAGAATTTAAAAAACTTATTTAGATGCAAGTCTTTCATTTGTGGTCAAAATAACAAGTTACAGGGGGAAAAAACACTGTAGTAATCTTTAGATACAGTTTCACATGCTTAACTTAACTTTTTCTCCAAGGCTTTAACACAAGCCACCTTGCCAAACATCTTTGCATTGCCCTTAGAGAAAAACATTTCTTTTTTTCGTTAGCACACTACTACTAATACTTCAGTATTGCAGAAGCTCTGAAAATGTTTTTAAAAAGGTGGCTACTACAGTAAATGTGTCACCTTTACCAGACACTCAGTTTACAGTCTACGCAATAATGCTTTAATTATTTAAAGCTTTATGAATAATCAAGGTGGGGTAGGGGGGGAGAGAACTTAAGTAAAATTACCACTGACTTTTGAATTAAGTTGTTCTGTCCATCTTAATTTTCTTTGAGGCAGTAGCAATTCAGCTGAATGCAAATCTACAAAAACATAGTGTAAACATATTAATTTCAACACAAACTATATCTCTCTTCAGAAACATTTAACCATTATCGGAGAAAGGGGACAGCAATAAATCTAAAAATAACACACAAAATTAGTTAGTTCACCTCTAAACTTTGTTTTAAATCCTTCCAAAAAGGTGAAGGTTTTTTGTAATGTCATACTTGTAAACCAGTCAGACTCATTCATTCTCATTCCAGAATAGGAAATTACTCTGAAGCCAACCTTAAAATAACAACACATTAAAAAGCTAGTTTGCACAGGCAGTAAACTAGTTTTCGGTAAAAAATATCTGGCTTCCATAAGTGACAAAGAACAGTGGAAGGAAATTAAAAAAAAAAAAAAAAAAACACAGACAAAAAAACCACCCTACATTTTAAGTACTTTCATGCTGCAAAAACATCTAAAACAAATGGAAAGACTAAGATGTGCAAGCCATCCAGCAGACCTGTTCAATAATTATAGCAGCTCATTGTTGAGATTACAATATTAACGTGAAGATTAAGTTACCAAAGGATTCAGTCTAGATGTACCTATTTTTTAAACTCCCAGGAAAGTCACACTCCTACCTACACATTTCTCCTTGTACATGTATTCTTCAAATTCTTAAAGAATTATTCCATTAATTATTAAAAACAGCAAGTAAAAATTCGATTCTGCAAGCTCATTTCAACATTCTCAAAAAACAACCACCTCAAGGCAGTAAATGTTACTGGTTTAACCACTCTACTGATAAAATGTATATTCAACTGTAAATTGATTTATGAACAATACACCACTTACCTAATCCAAGAGGACCACACAAGGTGTTAGTACTGTGTGATTTATATATTTCCAGTTTGTTTTCCTTGAGATAATATCCAGAGTTCTTGTTGATACTACATTCGTAGCTGTTTGACATAGATTTGACCTCACAGAAATCGGCTACCGATCCTTCTTGCTTACAGATTCCACAGGGCTACTTCCAAAATTTGCCAACTCTGTCTTAAAAAGCTTTTTTTTTCTCTGACAAGTTCTTCTCTTTTCTATTCCACGGACATATCACTATAAGAAGCATCAGCTCCAGGTGAAATAAATACACTTTTTACACCACAAACTGTGAAGCCAAAAATCCAAATTTCACATCTGAACTCTGGAACATTTCCTAGCTTCAGGTAACAGAGGCATTTGTAAACAACAGCTATCTGGATACCTCCATACTGCTTATTGGCAACAACATTTTTCAACAAAAATATTAAATAAAACATAAAAGAAAAAATGATAAACAAACAGCTATTAGATTCTTCATTTAGAAAATAGGTCTCACTACAAAACGACAGAAGGCTATGTCAGAAAATCTAAAAAATAAGATAAGGGGAAAAATACCTGCCATGAAACTTTTCAGCAATGTCTACACAGTGACTCAGGCTGCATTTAACCTGGAGCCAGTTGACAAAACTGGTTATGTCTATGACTCAGACGGAATGTTGCCTAGAAGAAAGAAGTATCTAAAAGTAAGAAAGCACTTTATTTTGGCAGCTGAAGTATTCAGAACTTGGTAAGTTTAGCCATGTATCCATGCCATGTGGACAAAAGCGTCCAAGGGTGAGGTGCTCGGCACTGCTAGAAAGAAAAAGCTTGCGACTTCGAACTTCCCATTCACTTCTCAGATGCCTACTGATTGTTTCAGAAGGCTTTTCAGGACGAAGCACTTGGACAAATAATCCCAGAACCGTGTCCGGTATTTCTCCCCTTCCACAAGAAGCAACTGCTGCAGGTCGGTTTCCACCTTTTTTCCTCCCTACCAGCTGAAGCAAAAGGCTGCAAACATCCAGGATTCTCTCCCTCTGTAATCCAAACTGCCTACGGTAAAAAGAACCAGAACAATCAGTCTTCCCTTTCGAAATCCGAACTGGCGTTAGACAAACACATAAACCTGAGTCTTAAAAAGCAAACACACATGCAACCAGGGAACCGAACGCGAGTACAGAACCCTCGGCTAAACCTCCGCTCACATCCCGGAGAAAGCAGCAGGCGCGTTTTTCGGAGAACGCAGCCTATAGCGAAAACGTTCTCCTGCGTCTCATCCCCGAGAGGAGGGGAAAAAAAAAAAAAAAAAAAAAAAAAAGAAGAAAAAAAAAAGGCGGGGGGGGGGGGCGCAGAAAGGGGCATTTCTCATTTTATTGGAGAGGACGAACAGGTCTGCAGAGAGCACCCGGGAGGGAGGCGCTGACCTGGGCCGGGGACACCGAGCGGAAGCGCAGAAGGAGCCGGCGGGAGCCGCCGGGGGAAGCCCCAGCCCGCCCCGGGGGAAGCCTCGCCTCGCCGCTCCGCGCCCGCCAAGTGCGCGGGCAGACCCCCCCCCAGCTCCCCGGCCACGACCGGCCTTTTGTTGCGGCGCCGCGGCGGGCACCAGGAAGGGCTCCGCCGGCCCGCGCTGGGCGCTCGCCCTGCCTTCCCGGGGGGCCGCGCCGCCCCCGCCGGCCCGGGGGCGGCTCCCCCTGCCCTCCCCGGGGGCGGGCCTGGCCGCGCGGCGGGGGAGGGAACGGGGCGGCCCGGCGCCCCGCACGCCAGTGCCCGCCCCGGCCCCTCCGCGCCGCTGGCCCGCCGCCGCCGCCAGACCGCCCCTGTGGGGGGGGGGGGGGGCGGGGAGGGGGTGCCCCGGGCCCGGCCGCGGCCCCCCCCCCCCCCCCCGAGAGCCGCGGGGGCCACGGGCGCGAGAGCGCCGCACGCGCACACCTCCCGCGCGCGCGCACGCACACGCGCGCACACACAGACACACACACACACACATACACACACACACACACCCCGCTCGCCTCGCTCCCAAAATGGCGCCGCTCTGAGCCGCAATGCTCTGCGCGCACAAGTCTCGCGAGAGCCCCCATCGCGACCCCGCGGGAGCCCGGGGCGGGGCTTCCCGGCCGCCGCCGAGGGTGCGACCCCGCCCCGCCGGCGGGAGCCCCCCTGCCGTGACGTCACGGAACAATCCCGAACGTTCCGCGCGGGGCGGCGGGGGAATCCCCAGCGCGCGCCCCGCCCGCGGGAGTCCCCGGCGCCGCCGTAATTAACCGCGCAGCGGCGCAGCCCCGCCGCCCGCGCGGCGCCACCCCTACCGGCACCGGCGGTGCCACGCCGAGGTGCCCGAACGGGTCACCGAAACCGCGACGCGGGCTCAGGCCGGGCGCCGCGGGGCCCCGGCGGAAGGTGCGCTGCGCCTCGCCCGTGGGCCGGGGCGGTCGGTGCCGGGGAGAGCCCCGCCGCCCCCGCGGCGAGGCGGGGGTGCAGCGGGCGCCCGGCAGCGCGGGTCCCCACCGCTGCCGGCGGAGCTGGGCCGCGGAGCCGAGCAGGGCGCGCCCGGGCGGCGGGGTTAGATCGCGGCGCCGGCGGGGCCGGCGGCGAGCGAAAGAGCCCACGAGGGCCGCCGCAGCGGACGACCGCGACATCGGCGTCCTCACTGAGCCGAGAGCAACGGCTTCGGTTTACAAGCAAACGGGTGGGAGTACGCTCAACGACCACGCCGTCGTTCGGCGCGTGCCTTTTTCGGAAGGGGCGTGACGGGTTTCTACAGCCTGGGAAGCAAATGTCTGGATTAACGCATTCACTAGCCCGTGGTTTTGGAGCCTGCGTTTGAGTCTGGATTTTCCTTCCACGGCCGTTTCCACTACGAGATTTAAATTATTGTAGGAGCTGAAATTATGCACTGATTTTTCACAAAAACGTCTCAAAGCCCTGACAAACAGTAGGATTTTAAAATGCATTTTTGCAGGCATCTATATGCTGTCAAAATGACCCATTTTCATCATTTGATAAAATTACTAGCAAGCCACAATTACTGGCAAAAGTACCCAAAGTCAACAACTGAGAAACATAGAAAGCAGAAAAATACATGAGAAATTCATCTTTTAAAACCTGACAGAAGCTCTGAAACTGCTATGGTCACATCTACCTTCAACTCAACTCTGAGTAGCCAACCCCAATTCCACTTTCTAACAGCAACGGTGCGTTTTTTTCTGGGTTCCCATCACAACCTTGACCGCACTGCAATCTCCTTTCTCCACCTCACCTGTGAAACTGTTTGTCCTGTTATTCACCTTGACCTGCGCTGCAGAAGTCAGGCTTCCCAGGCAGGGTGACGGACCATACCCCCAGCCCCACTGCTATTTTCAGAGTCCGTTGCCAAGCCTGAAGCCACAAACAGGAAAGGCAGGGCCATGCTCTGCCACCTGGCCCGACTGTGAACCACAGCGCCGGCCAAGGAGCCAAGTCTGATGCGTCTACATGTGGTCACTAGGACCGTAGTACCGAAACTGCCCACACTCTCAAGTTCCATTATTAAAATTGTTTTCAGAATACGAATTTCTAACCTACATACTGATCAATTTAACCTGCATCAGACATATGCTGCGGTAGCAGCTAGAAGCTAATGGGTTTGTTCCGTCAGGAAAAGTCACCTAAAACATCTCAGGACTCACTATGCTGCGTGATTCAGACACATGTCATACCAAGAAAGCTCTGACCAGAGGGTTCACATACAAGTCCCAAAGCAACATATACAATCCTAAAATATGATGGGTAACAGTACCTAGGAAAACAAGACAAGAGGTAAACCCAAAGCAGTACAAAAACAAAGTGTACAGAGTCAATTAATCATCTCCAGGCCACCTTGACAACAGACACTTAAGGCTATATTAATGATCTGAAATGACCTTTCAATTCATTTGAGCAAGTTACAGCTAAAGCCTCCACACTGCACAGCTATTCTGAGCATCTTCTGGCTTTGCAATGCATTACATACAATGGGTATCAAAAGAGAAACACAATAAGTAGCAGGAGATTGTAAATTTATCTGTATCAGTCCTCCTAATAGGTTTCTCTTTGTGTTGCTTCGTACACAGTCCTATTTCCTTCCGGTGACAATAACCACATCAATTTTAGTAACCACAGGAAAAGCTGTGATAGTCATTGGGGAAATTACTTTAAAGTAGTAATGGGAAATGGGTTTCATTTATATCTCTAATTGTTCCATAAAAGAAGGTTTAATGCCATTTCCACTTCATGAAAAGCAAGGTTTTGACCCAACAAACAGCTGAAGTGATGTCCTTAACTGAGGTCAGTGGCAAACCTCACACTGGATTCAAACCAAGAGCTCTCCTCTTTTAACACACTTGAGTTTACACGTCACAAGCATTCAAGCAGTTCCAGCAAAGTCAACAGGACATTATTAGCGTGCATTCCTTAGTTTAAAGGAATTAATTTGCAAGCCTACTGGCATATGAATTTGGTTTGTGAAGAGGTTCCTGCCATGCATAGCCTAACTATACCAGCTGGTTCTCCTGGTATACACAGAGTTTATACAACAAAACAATGTTTCTGCTAATACAGGTTGATTTGCCTATGTGGAGAAGAATTAAACTACACTGATAAAACCATACATATTCCATTACTGATGAAGAAACCCTGGATAAAAATAGTCATTGTCTGTCATGAAGAGCAAGAGGAAAGACAGAAGATTGTCAGAATGGCAAATCTGCGAAGCAGTATTTATAGCATTTTTTTTGGTTGTAAAACTTGTTATTTGATCTTCTGAACCCAAACTGTACCTGGATCTTCAGAAGTACATAGAGCACAGAAGAGAGTGAGGGCATTAAAGCAATTGATATTTAAGAGAAACAGCTTCTGAAACTAGTTGGGCTGAGCAGAACAGGTCTGTTTTGGAAAACTGCTATAGGAGGTTATGGCAACATCTACACTGGAAATTAATATGGCGGGGGGGAGGATATATCCATATGAACCATTCTCTTTTGTTAAGCAAGCTCAGAGAAGTAGGCCAAGATTTTTGCCACAGATGCCCACACATGTTTTTTAAAGTCTTTTCAATGAACCATGATATAAACAAAGGATAGCTCATGTGGAATTTAGACAACAGTTGAGACTTAAGAACAAGCTAAGAATTACTGGTTTGGAATGACTGAGGTACCTCTGGGTAGTTTGATGAAAAGAGAAGAAAAAACACATTTAGCACTTTAATCCAAATTTAGTATTCTGAATACTATATGTAATTTAAGGTTCTGTTTGGTGTAGATCAGACTGCAGACTGCAAGATGACCGAAGAGAAAGATAGCTCAGGCCATATTCAGGGACTGCCTACATCAGTATATGAAAACATTGAAGAAATACAATGAAACAAAAATGTGTGGGAAATGCTGAGGTGTAAGAAATTAATCAAGAAACATTTTAACTCCCACCAAATACTAACTATCCCTATTTAAATACAAGTCTCAGAACTCAATTTTTGTGTCACTCCATGAAGATGTACAAAACACTTGACCTTGTAGTAAAAACCCAGTGTGCCCAGTATACAATCAATTTGAACCAAAGAATCAGGCAGAAGGCCAAAATCAAAATTTTCTTCAAACAGGTTTAAAATCTGATTAATACAGATTTGATCCAGAAAGCTTCTAATGCAATGAGCCCAATATTTAAAAACTAGAAAGAAAACATCCACCTAACATTAATAATAAAAACCCAACTCTAATGTATGTTCTTCTCAGCAGAGGAGTATTTGTACAATCAGATCCCAAACACAGTTCTAATAAACACTCCTTATTGCAGAGTTTTAAATATCTTTCAGCTTCATGTTCACAATATGAAACATTTTAAGTAACAAAATTAACAGAATGGAAGCATTATACAAAAGTGCATAGCAGCATCTAGTCATTACAATTTGCAGTAACACGATGAACACTGGTATAAAGTATCTGGGCTTGTCTATTTATATGTATTATCCCTTCCACGAAAGGAAGGTAAAATGACTTTTCCAATTGCTTCAGGATTTCAGTGGGTCTACCTATACAAGTAAGATAATGTGATTTGACTGTATTAAAGAATTGACCGTTATTATTTGCATCATAGGATGTATAATCTCTAGTTATTCAATTTTTCAAGAGTTCTGAGCATCTCCATGTCCAAGGCACTTTAATACAATTAGCAAGTACCAAACAGGTCTGAAAATTAAAACATAAGTGCTTGTTGAGTCATTCTTTTCTGAAGAACTTTAATATTAAAGTTACCACTGACTTTGATGAGCAGCGTCAAAGAGCAGCATTCTGGGCAAAGACTTCAATAAAGCTGTAGGTAACAGTTCATATTTTGAAGCAATACCTAGGTATTAATTTTGAATGACACAATTATAAATTTGACCTCTATTATTGAAAGTAATTGACCATTTTCTCTCTCTCAAGATAATGGCTGCTTCTACCTGAAAGAGTCAACATCTTAGTGACACTAGTGAAAAGCCAGGATAAGAACTCAGAGGCCATTCTTTTGTTTATACTAATTGGAGGTAAAAAGATCATTAAGAATCAAACTTTTGAAAGAGCACCTTCTCCCTATCTAGTTTTTCACCTATATTGTAATTGAAAACAGCCTGACTAGTAGCTTTTATCCTTCTAACAATAAAAGCATCCATCTCCAAGAATGCATTTCAGAAATGTTGGGCAGTATTAAAACAAGGGTTATTTGAAACTATTTTAATGGTTTATCTCCATTAAGTAGTATTCCTTTCATGTAAGTTAACCAGCTAATGAACTGGGTCTAGAAGGGTACAACTGTTCTTCAGATATGTCCCAGATGAATGTTATCTACATGATATCTACTCTGTTGAAGGAAAAAGTCACATTATACACCTTCTCTAAAATAATAAGCAAGTAAATCCTAAAGGTACTCAACTTCTGCCCTGTTCCACCCTTCTGCCCACCTTCCACCCATGCAAGGAAAGTGAAAAAACAGCAAGCAAATAACCACTGTTCTACATTTCAGAAAGAACTCAAAATAATAACTATGAATAACAAGAAAGAGTTCAGATGAAAAGGAACAAGTTGAAGGAATTACAAACAGAACATACAGTATCAAGTGACTAATTTTTCATAAGATGTTTGTATTTACCCTACCCTTTTCTCTCTAAAATGAAATTCCTGTATCTTCCCTAAAATGAAACTAGCTAACTTGTGAACTTACAGCATGTTAATTTTGAAGTAAGGAGATCAGATGACCAGCATGATGATAGGATCTTGCACATACTTAAATATGAGCAGATCTCATTTCAATGCAGGTTCATTTCATAGACAAATCTATTTGCTTTATCCTTTTTCTTTAAAAAAAAAAAATCTGTATTGACACCAACTTGACATCTTATTTCCCCCAGTTTTAATGACTAGATTAATTTAGAAACTTTTCACATCCAAGTAAAGTGAAGACAACAATTTTTGTAAGGTTTTTCTGCCAGTTTTGCCTACCATCAATGTATACATTACCATGTTTTTTAAGAGTGTGTGTAGTTACTACAGGGGCTTACCTTAGGAAACTGGACCCAGAGATCTGTTGTTTCTCTACACAGACAGACTTGCTGAAGGAATTGGATGTACAAAAGTCTGTCAGTGTCTTCCCAACTATATTAACTGACCTAATTAATAGAATAATCTGTCCTGTCCCATATCCCCCCCAAAAAGACACAAATTTATACCACTTTTTTAGATCTGTTTGCTAGAACCACTGGAAGCCTAGATTTTGTCATATATACTAAACATCGTGGGGTATAACTCACAGTTAAAAGATCTCCTTAGTTTTGTGGCATGATCCCCCAAAAGAACTATTATCAAGATTGATAGAATGGGCTCAGCTGTTGCAGTTCCTTACCTTGATTAGCAATCAGCCTTGGGGGGGGGGGGGGAAGCATCACATGACAAAAACAAGATTCACTTACAAGTATTTTCAAGAAAGACTAAAACCAGCTTTCTGACTAGCAGAATGTTTCTTCCACCTTTAAACCAGGCTGAAATGCCCCAGCAAATCTTAAGTATCCTAAGAACATTAAATGCAAAAGGCTAAAGAGGGATATCTGCCTCATTCTCAGCTGATCCTCTTTCTCTATTTTTCCCTTCACAGACAAAACCAGGCAGCACAGGTTTCTACTATCTGTTGTATGGCTCTGTCATCTGAAACCTTGCACCCAAAAACGAAACCAAAACAACAAACAAACAAAAAACACCAAAAAAAGCGACACAAGGAAATTAGTAGTATGAAGGGCTGTGAATAGGGTCAAAAGCAAATGAAATTTTTTCTTAGACTTATCTTCCTGGAGCTGCATTATGCTGTTTTACAGATCCCTCCGAACAAATTTTAGATGCTCTCTTTTGTTCGTTCAGAATTGAAAATTTAGAGATACAGTTCTCTCCTACTGGACACCCACCCAACATAAGGGATACTTACACTCTTACATTGTGACATTTTTGTATGTTGCTATTAGAAACTCTTGATATTTGTAAATAAGTGGAAAATAACTCTAAATTTGAAACCCCTGAAATACAAATTTCATGAAGGTGGTGCAATAGCTTCAAATCAGCATTGTCTTGTTTTGATTTTCACTTCTGCCAGAGATCCTGCATTAGGCTTTGATTGAGGTTTTTTTTTTTTTAAAAAAATCTTTTCTGTGCCTTAGTTTTCACATTTGCAGAATATAAACACTTGTGTATCTTTGTGAACTTTTAAAAAGACAATGATGATACTTTCTGTAAGCTTGCTAATTATAATAAATTGGCTCAAAAGAAATAGGCAAAACACCCTCAAAACACAAGTACATGGCTTCCTGTTTAGGAAATACTCCTTCTCAGTCCTTCCAAAGCAATGATACCCTATTACACTATACTAACTTTGCCAGTATGGCTAATAGCATTTCCTTACTAAGTAAAAGCAAGTTTCCTGTAAATATTTTTCAAATTATGGTGGCTATTGTGTATGCATATAAAATATTTTGAGACACCAAAAAGCATGATGGCTTTTTTCTTCATACAATGTGACATTTCTGCAGATGCTATAAAATGCAAACTAGTGAGGTTTAATACTATACTTAGGAGAAATTGTTTCTCATCATATTCTTAATTGTTTACAATTTAATCACATGCCTACCCTTTCATTAAGAACTCCTACACTCCTCCTTGCCCAACAGTGCAGGCAAGGCATACAGGGGACGTATGTGGTCATCTGTTTTTCTATATGTAGCTGACCAACAGTTGTTTTCATTTACATTGCAAGTGAAGTCACATTTCAGTATGAAGACAATCAGAAAGCCACTTTCTCTAAGCCAGAAGCCCTTCCCAGGAAAGCTGGGCCCTCGAGGGAACATGGGGCTCATCCCTTTCACACCAGGATTATCCCATCCCTTCAGTGGTAAAACCAGGAGGGTTGTAGGGTACAGCCTAAGGTAGGTCCCTGATAACAAGCCTTCCCTAGACCACCTCTGAAATGCCTGAGGGAGCTGCTGTGGGCAGGAGCTTCGTGGGGGTGAGTCCCTGCTAAGGAACAGGCAAGGAGATGCCACCTGGGAAGTGAGAGGGTGCATTACAGGTGCTTGGAACAGATGGATAAGACTCTGGAGTCTAGAAAGAGGGAGAAACTCAATACAGGCTATGCAAGCAACATGTAAAAGAGGCCAGAGGGCAAACTGACCAAGATACCAGCTAGCTAGAAACCCCTTGGTGCTTTAAACTGAATGACAAATAAACCCAAACAAAAAGTGTCGTTCCATTTAAGAATGATTCAGAAGGAAATGCTCACTGAAAAGCTCCTTCTCCTGGTAGAGGGGAACTGAGGGAGTGACTTGGCCAGGAGAGTCAGGCTGCCTAAGTTCCTGCTACAATTACTAACCTTTTGTTTACAACTAGTTATAATTATACACAGATGAAATTGTTAAATTTACAAAAAAGAAACCATTAAAAAAATTCCCCTAAATAAAAATATTTGTTATGCTCACATTACACCATCTCTTATGTAATTACCAGTGCTGCCATTATATGCACATGCATCTGTAACAGGTAAAACATCTCCTTGCTGTAAATCTGCTGGCTGTTGGTAAGCTTCACCAAAAATAAGCTCTTCTGCCTATTACTACAATTAATTCTTTATTATTATTACTATGAAAAGTAAATAACTTAAAACTTTTTATCCATGTTCTTTAGGGAGAAATTTAACTTTCATTTTTATAAAAATAGCAGAATACTAAAAGCTTGGGAAGGAGCTAAGGCAAACTATTCCCTTTGAAAATTTGGCATGAGAGGTAAGCAAGCAAGGCTATTTTAAAAAGTCAAACTTCCTTACATTATACGGGAGTCCAGTTAGTACTGCAGAAAGCTGTGTTACTTGCACTCATGAAAATTAAAGCATTGGGAGACAGACACAAAGGGGATTTAAAAACTTTCTTCGCGTATTCATCCTCTATTGCAAAACCGATCCTCAGAACCATGGTATCTGCACAACAAGCAATGTAGTAAGTGATGTGCCTAATATGTATATGGGGTTCCTTCTGTCCCCCCACCTCGAAGCTCAGAGATTTGTTGGAGATTGCGACTTGTATTTTTACAATTTTACCTTTACAATTCTATCTTTCCCAGTAAGTTAAATAGCACTGGCACATAGTCATCCATAACATCAAACTGTTAGGATGGTCCATGCATGCTTTGTGCCCTGCTCCCACAAGCCTGCTTCTTCAGTACCCTGCAGGAGTCGTTGTGTTCAACAGTCCATCTGCAACAGGCAGTCTCTGAAGGAAGCAGAGCTTTTGCTAGCAGAGGTGTGTGTAGTTCCATGCTTTTTGGTGGTTTTAATGTCTAGGAAATATCCCTGAGCATATTTATTTTACTAGTAGAGATACAGCAAAAGGGTCTAAGACCAGCTCCATTTCCTGAATAAGCAGGCTTTACTTTTTGTCATTACGCCTGCAGAAAAGGCTATTTGAGGCCATTATTCTAGGGCTTTGGGCAACAGGTTTGCTAGAAGAGTATGGACTGAAGTGAAAAAATATTGTAAACATTCACACCACCCAGATACAGATCAAGACTTCGAACATGGTTATGGTATTCTCTGATCACCATATATCTGTTGGATGTATCCATGATAGGATAGCATACAACTACGAGTGCAGAAAGTAAGACTTAATTTTATCATTCTTAAAGAGTAAAGGAGAAAAAAATGGTAGCGATCAAGAGATTTTCTTCTAGAGCTTCTGCACTCCTTATCTTACAACTCCTCACCTATAACTGTTCAGCTTCATTGCATTACTGGTTTTGGGGGTTTGTTTGTTTGGTTTGGGTTTTTTTAAGATGACTGGATTCTTCTCTTCTAATTCATTTTCGTTCTTTCAATTTTTTGACTGTTTCAATCAATTGAAACAAAAAAAATAATTCAAAATATTTTTTCCTTTTTTTTTATCTGAGAATAACTTAGATGATAAAATATAGTCAAAATATGGACACAAAATGTGTCCTCCCCCATTACTTCAGAAAGAACAGTTTAGGCAGACTTTTGTCCCATCTTCTTGATTCCAATTCAAGAGAAAAGACACCCTGAAATACAGAACTCCCCATGGTCTTTTATGTCCAGCAGCTATGGAAAACTGCATTTGCATTGATGTAACTATTTGATTCATTGTATGTATGCATACACATATTTTGTTCAGCTATCTCTAATTCTGAGTCCCTGTAAAATGGAAAGAGCAATCTCACATTGCCTTTCTGCTCAGGGAGGTGAGGCAGAGAGCAGAAGCCCACGTGTGAAAGCACTGGGCCCTGGTGGAAGCTCCATACCAATGCCATACCAGACTCCACAAAAGCACAAGGTAGTTCGGTTTCCAAGCTACACTTCAGGAGCATACCCACACTCTCACCCCTGTTTCTGGAGAAAAATGCTAACTGAGAAAGAGGTGGTACAATCACATCCTTGCTCCTTTCCACCCCCTTCAAACAAGCTTACACCAGTAACTTTGCCATCCTCACTCTTTATCTTGATCTGTACTCAGTGAAAACCACTGGGAGGTAAAACATGTTGTAACAGCATGGAACATAATTGCACTTATAGGTATTGCCATCTAAATCCAGTCCCCACGCAGATACAAGATTACAGCAGCTCTTTTCAAACCTTCGGGATCCAGATTTTCACCATCTTTTGTAGCTATTGGAATCTGAGAACATTTGTAAACTTTTCTGTATAGCTGCAATTTCCAAGTGCCGAACTGAATCTCAGGGAAAGACAGGGGAAAAAAAAATGCTTGTTTTTCCACTGTTATGCTCTAGATCCTGTTAAGTTTTACTTTTTTTTTTTCTTGTCTTGTAGCCCCCTGCTCACAACACCAAGCCCTAGGTTTTTTCCAGAATTCTTGCTGTAACTTATATGACAGCTCTGGAACACACCTCATGACCTGCTGTGGTAGAGGTATGAGTTCATACTATTTTATCAAAGTGGTCTGAATTATAATAAAAAAAACCAACCATCAGTTCTAAATCTGATAAGAGATTTTAAGTGGCAAATTAACAACGGAAGATTTTTCTGTAAAATTACATACAATTGAAAAACTTAATCATGTTGAACAGTTGAAAGACTGTGAGTAAACTACTTTGGAAGTTAGGAAATAGCTGCTTGCATCCAATTGGGGACAATTCCTGTTAAGAAAATGCGTATAGTAGCAAATATGTACTTTCCTGATTTGGAAGTTCTTCCTGCTGCACTTTCCATGCTATTTTGTTGGTAAGATGAACAGGCCTGTGTATGTGTTACACGTTCTGTGTTCATGAGAAGCTGTTTTGCCTTGCCCAAGCTGAGGCTTCAAGGGAACAGGGGTAGAAACTGGGTTTGGTGTATCTAGAGGGAATGAAACTGAAAAAAGGCTAAGGAGCATTAGCGGCATTCCAGACCAGTCAAAGATGGAAAGGATTAAATCTTCCTCCTTAATTTTTGGGTACATGCACTATGCTCTGACATAGCTTATCTGTCTGTCACTGATCATTTTTACCAGACAACTCCCTAATCTGCAAAACTTTGGAAAAAGGCAAAGACTGATCAGGGACCAGAGGATGAGGTATCGCTGGAGCTGCTGGTTACTGTGGCAACTTTCCTAAAAAAATACATTTCTGCAAAGCCTTGGGGGTTTTGTGTTGTCAACATCTCACCCCAGGTACATCAAGAGCAGGTATGTCTACATCTTAGGCTGCTGTGTAGTTTGAAGGTTCACAAACAGTTTATATACTGGAATTAGGCTAAACTTAGCAGTGGAGCACACAACAAGTTAAATTTACTCTGTTTCTCAGAGCAACAGGTCCCAGCAGAATAAATCAAACAGTACAGAGCTCCACTACTTAAGTACCTAAACTAGCTTGGGATCTCTACACTGTCTGCAAACCCAACTTAAGACACATCCAAAGAAGCCGTTCACTTCGCGATACAGCCTCGAGCCTCCCGAATTCCCCAGGTGGGGCACAGTCTGGGGCATTACTGCACCCGACTACTGCTGTGACACACACCACCCCTCCAGCAGAGCAATACTCGGTATAGCAAGTACGGCAGATGCTATTTTGGCCAGAAGTAGAAACATGTGACTCCAAAATCAAAAGCATGAGCCTTTATAGCCTGGGATGAAGAAACCAAGCTGAAAACGGCCCCATTCCCACTTCGTGCATACTGGGACCAAAAAATACCACTGAAAATCCAGAATAGATGTTACTCGTATGTAAAACGCCTCAACCTTTAGAGAGAAAAACCCACCGCCAAGTAATTTTCACTTTCTCCGTTTAAGCCACGGAAGGTCCGAAGGCTTTGACATTTCGTTTCCTGCTCCAAAAACCCGGGCCGCCGGGTACCAGTGTAACTGCTAGCCCTCCTCCACACCAGCACCGAGGAAGGGGCTCGGTGGCGAGCGAAGCGCAGGGGACGCACCCGGGTGCCCCGCTCCCGTACGGCATCCCCGGCCCCGGGACAGGGCGGCAAGCCGCGGCAGTCGGAGGCCCGCTGACCCCAGGCGGGAGGTGTCCGAGTTACCCGGGCGCCGGCCGGCCTCGGGGCCCCTGAGGCAGCACGGCGAGGGGGCCCCGCCGGCTCCCTCCCGCTCGCCTCGCCGCCGGAGCGGGCGGCCGCTGCCGGCCCGGGCTTTCCCGGGCGGGGCTGGCGGCCGGCCGCCGCCCCTCCGGCCTGCTCTGGGCGGCGGCGGGCACCGAGCGCCCTCTCCGGGCGGGGCAGGGCCGGGGCGGGCAGAGCGCCGTCGCCGGCCGGGGCGGGAGGCCGCGGCGCCGCCGGAGGTGGGGTCCCCGCGCTGCCCCTGCCCCGGCGCCGCCTCCTCCGCCCCAGCCCGGTCCCGCCGGCCCCCTCCGCTCCCTCCCCGGCCGGCTCCGGCTGGGGCTCGGCGGCTGCCATTGGCTTAGCGGCCCCATCCGGGCACTCGGCGCAGCGCTGTTCCTCAGCCCGATCGTCCCAATATGGCGGAGGTGAGCGGGGAAAGCGGGCTGGGGCGCCGGGGTTCGGCCGGCTCCGCGCGGGCCCCCGCCGCCGGCGGGCCCCCCGCGCCCGCCTCGACATCCCCGTAAGGCGCCTCCGGGGCGGCCCGGCGGCGCGGGGCGGGGGGAGCCGGCGGGGCGGGGGGGCGGCCGGCGGAGCCGCCGGCGCCGGGGCAGCGGGGAGCCTGCGCGACTAGGCCGCACGGCGGGCGCCGCGCAGCGCGGGTGCCGGGTTCGCAGCCCGCGGGCGGCCGACAGGCCGCGGCCGGGCGCGGAGGGGGGCGCGGCCGCCGCGCCGGGCGGCGCGGGCCGGGCCGGGCCGGCGGCGATGGAGGAGCGCCGGGCGGGAGGGAGGAGGAGCGAGCCCCGGGCTGGGAGCGGGGAAGAGGCGGCGGCCGGTCCGGCTGCCTCCGTCGCTGCCGCCCCCTGTCATGTCCCGCCCGACCGGGGCCGGAGGCAGCGGGAGCACCGGCCGGGCCGGGCGCGGCCCCTGGGGGGGGCTTCTGCCAGCGGAGGAGGAGGAGGAGGAGGAGGAGGGAAGGAGAGCGGCAGGCGGGGAGCGAGCGAGCGGGCGAGCGAGGGAAGGAAGGAGGGAGGCAGGGAGGGATGGGAGAGGGTGAAGGGGATGGAGGGGCTGGCAGGGCGGGACGCAGGGGCCGAGGCCGGCGGGGAGCGGCGGGGGAAGGGCGCAGCTCGGGGGGCGGAGGGGGGAGAGCATGAAACGAAGACCGCTGCCTGCTGCCGGGTCGGAGGGAACCCGCTCTCACCTCTCTTTCTCTCCTCCCCGCAGGCTTCCTTTGGGAGTTCGAGCCCAGGTTCGTCCTTGCCAACCTCAAGCACCCAGCCTGCTGCCAGCCCGCTACTGTCTCCCTTCTGCTCCTTCCCAAATTTATCCCCTCGTAGCTCTCCTAACGATTCATGTGCACGCAATTAACTGCCTGCCAGATTGTTAAGAGAAGGAGATGTGCGCTGTGGAGTCCTTCCCTTAACTCTGGTTGCAGTTAGTAATTGGCTGCTGGGAACCCAAAATGAAAACAAAGTTTTGTAGCACTTTTAAGTCAGTATCTCGGTAAAGCCATGTAGCCCGGAGAGAGACTGCTTCTCTTGTTGCTGATAACTACAGGCTTGTGTAAATTTTTAACTTCTTGGTAGAAGAGAAAACGCTTAAAATCATAATGCTAAGTAATTTGTAAGGCTTTAACTGCTCTTAAGGTTCTTCGGAATACTTTACACAAGCAAGCATAGTTGATATCAGCAGGGCTACTCTCGAAGAAGTATTTGGGAATTTGCTTGTGTGTAACTGCCTTCTGCATTGGCTGTTTGTCTTCTTTTTTAACTACTCTTACGAAATTTATTGAGCTTGTATTCTTGAATGTGGTTTTAAATATTTTAAATGGGATATTGAGCATTCAGAGCTACTAAAGAAGTGGGACTTTTTCATCTAAAGTCTGTGAATGGAATAGAACTTCCATTTGAGTTACTCAAACATAAGGTGGGTTAGAACAGCGATGAGAAGCAGTAATCTTGAGCACACATATATATAAATAGATTAAGGCAGTTGACACTTCTTTAAAACTGGATCAGGGTGTGATGGCCAACAGCAGGAAAATTCAACACATAATGTCATTATTGTAATTGGATTAGCGTTATCAGCTATACTGAAAGTTCTGTGAGACCATAACATGAATAACGTGAATAAAAAGCATTTTTGGCCTGAATGTTTCTCTACAGTATGATATTATGAACTTTCACAGTATTGTCTCAAGTGAGCTAAAAAGACAAAACTTACTTCCATTGCCTGCATATAAGGAATGAACATTTAGCATAATTGCTGAAAAATTAGTTTGATGCTTTAAGACTCTGAAGTCTTAGTATGTACAACAGTCTCTTTCAAGGCTGGAAGCAGTGCAAAGAGGGGTACGGCTTTATTTTTTTGAGAAGGATTGAAAATTTGTAGCTATTCCCTTCAAAACTTCTGAAGAAGTTCTTACATGGAAATAATTCTTAATAAGCCTTTTCTTTGCTGCTCGTAAGCCAAGGATTGCAACAGAGCACTAGTATGTAAAAACTAGAAGGGGAAGCCAGAAGTGAAAGAGAAATAGCCTAATCTGTTCATTTTCTCCATCCTGAAAGCCGTAAGAAAGTGAACATTAAAGAACAAAATGACCCTGTAATTCAGTGATTTTTATTGTAGAACACTGACTTTGCAGTGCAGAATATTCGCATCTTTAAAGCCTGTTGGATCTAATGATAACCTTTCTAAGAGTTGGCAAAATGCACTTAAAATAATAACAAAAACTATTACAGTACTTTTTTGATGACTTATGAGTATCCTTGAGCAATGAAAAAGTGTCTTTTGGACCACAGAGCTGTCACAGTGGCTTGTTAATTAATGTGATCCATTAGAAGCATTTTTTTTTTTCTGGTATATTTTCTTCAATATTTCTTGAAACTCTGCTATGTTTATTCTTTCTTCATAGATTCAGTGCTAAGAATTAAATTAGTTTTAATAAAAGATCCATCTGTGAGGCTAAACTAATCTGAGGCAAGTCTCGCTGTTTATTTTGCTGTTAGTAGGAAGCTGATTCATAATCTAAGTTAGCTGTTTATCAGTGAAAAACTGTGCTTGCTACCATATAAATCACGTAAATAGAATCAGAGTCTATAAATCACAGTCTTGCAGCATCTGAAATCTTGTGACGTGTGCGCTTTGTACCTTAATGATGATTTCAAGGATGTTTTGCACAATCTTTCATTCAGTAAAATACTAATTTGGGATTGTACTTTCTGAAACTTTGTTTTAGTAGTTTAGGTACTTCTAGCAATAACTCTATACTGCAAGAGACAAAACTGCACCTACTACTTACAAATATGAAAAGGGAAAGCCAGCTGAAACAGCTGAATTTGTCAAGTAGTTAGGAATTTGTTCCAGTTATTCCATTGAGGGTTCTGACCCTGTATGTAAAAGAATTCATGCAACCATATTTTTTTCTGTGATGTAATTTCATATGTTGGTATAGAAAAAAAATTACTGAAATTAGGTTTTTTTGATAGTTGGCTCTTTATCGTCTGAGGATCATGACTTTGACCCATCTGCTGAAATGCTGGTACATGATTATGATGATGAGCGAACTCTCGAAGAAGAGGAGATGATGGAAGAAAGCAAAAATTTCAGCTCTGAAATTGAAGATTTAGAAAAGGTAAGAGTGACTCGTGCTCTCATAAAAGTCCATACATGTTGTAACTTTTCTAGTGAAAAGAACACTCAACCTGTTCTTCAGTTTGTATTGTATAATGCTGTTTCCTGCAACATGCTTCTGCAGCTTGTTTAAAAAAAGAAAATAAAATCATGTTTAGTTAGCATATAGCAGTGCGTCCTCACCAAATGACTGAACTTTGCTTCTGAAAGATATCAGTGTTATGTTAAGTTCATATTCTTTTTCATTTAGTAGTCTTTTCACTTTGATAGAGAAATCACTGAAGCAGGTTTTAGTGTCCTATCATCTAATATCTCTTATGACTTCTAAGTTTTGTAAGTTGGATATAAGTTGAAGCTGTACACTTTGCATACTATTAAGTGACAGCTAGCTGTATTTCATTCTATTGGTTAGGTTTTGGTTTTCAATATGCAAACAAACAGTCCTGTTTTAGGCATGATGGATCACATTCATGTTCTATGTAAATGGTAGTGCTATGTCTTAGTTTCATCAGTTTGGCATTCGGTAGGTGTACACAATGACCAGCATGCTCCTTGGCTTTTCCTATTCCATTTTATGCTCTTTAATTACATGTTTTTCCTATTTACACCTCTTGTTCATCTGTGGCAGTGCATCACCCATTTTAAATGCTTGCTGAATGATGAACACCCACAAATTGATGTTGTTTGCATTATTGTTGGGTGAACCACTTACACCACTCAGCATAACTGCAGATTTTGGTCAACAGAGTTCCAGGAAAGTGTAATTTTTAGCATCAAACATGAGGCTGTGTTTTTGTAGTCTGTGTGAGAACAAATTTTCTAAATGTGGAGTTAACAGTGTTTATACTCCTGATTTTTTTTTTTTGTCCTGATACCTTTACGATTACATTTTTGCTGATTATGAACTTGCAATTATAATAGCGAAGCACCTCGCCAAGTCTGGTGGTTAAAATGGAGTTACTCCCCAAAATTATCTTATTGCTTCTATAATAGAAGGTAGAAGAATTGAGAGCCGCTCATCTTAAACACTTTATTACTTTAGGTCCCGATCCTGGAAAGACTTGGATGTGAGTTTACGTTTACCCATTGTGAAAAGTCTTTGCAGGACTAAGACCTTAGCTGATTAAAGAAAACAAGTAATTTAATCAGTGTATGAGTTCAACAAGAAATTTTTAAAGGTAATATAACTTTTAAAGGTATAAATATTGGAAAATATTTTTAATATTTTGATGGCTTGAATCAGGTAACTAAAAAAATCTCCACTGTTTATTTTATGAATTGAATTAGGATGCAGATATGATGATACTGAAATCAATCATTTGATCAAAAGCTGGTGGAAAAAACAAATTAGAAATCAAGCCTTTCTCTTGATTTTTGCTTTCTGTATCATTAGCTGTCTTTTTCCTATTACTTTCTCCACAGTCATTGTAAAATATATTGTGCAGGAGATGGAAAGGAGGGCTTAAAAGTTGCTATATGGGTTTACTTTTGTGGGGTTTTGCACACTTGCAGCTGTAACTGTAGGAATAAAGTCGTCAAGTTTTTCTGCATTTCTCTCTTGTAGGAGGCTTGTTAGTGTTTCTAGGATATCTTCTGTCTTGAAGAAGTATAGGCAAATCATGCTCTACAGTATGAATCAGATAAGGAGCAAATTTTTAATACTTACTCTTTAGTTTAATCCAGTAAACGATTTTCTACAACTGCTTGATGGGACTTCGCTATATGCCAAGAGACATGGTTATGAATTATTTCAGTCCTGTGCCTGAATCAAGATTCCTGCTTTCAATTAAGTTTTTATTTGTTTGTTTTTTACTTTTGTTCTTCAGAATATGTCTTATCCTTTTAGGCCTGAACTGTTTACAAGTATTTGGCAATATGTTGAAATGTTTGTAAATCCTCTTGTGTTAGGAAGGAAACATGCCATTGGAAGATTTACTGGCATTCTATGGCTATGAACCCACAATTCCAGTTATCGCGGGTTCCAGTGCCGATAGCTCTCCAAGTGAACTTGCAGATGAACTTCCAGATATGACTTTAGATAAAGTAAGTCAGAACCATTTTCCCCTGTATTATGGTTTAAATGCAGAAATCCAGGTGACCTTAAATTATATTTCACTATCTCTTAATGTTACAAAATATGTATCTTTGTTAATTTCCATATACAATATTATTCTGAATTCATTCTTTTTCAACAATATTGAGGATCTGATTCTAATCATAATTATCACACTTACAAATGCATAGCAACTTCAGTGGCACTATATTACTACAAATGAGAAATGAATAAGTTAACAGTTCTTCTAAAACACATTCTAAAACACAAATTGAACTTTCAATAGGTGGGGTTTTTTTTTAATAGAAGTGGGATTTTTTGATAGTGTATGCAATGTCCAGAAGTAATAATTCTGACTTCCAACACACATGTCAAGTATCAAAACGTCTGTGGATAACTTGAAAATGCACTCCTGAATGCCTTGGAATGTTGCTTTCAAATGCATATCATTTGGAAAGATCTCAACTTTGGGGAGTGAGAGAGAGATTGTTTTATGTGCAGAGACTACATGTGTTGCATTGCTGATGTAAAAACCTAAAACTTAAGGTTTTGTGATTTGCAAGTTCACTTTGAATTCTGAGATTTTAGTCTGATTTTTGGCTGTAAAGCATATGCAGCTTGTAGTTTGGATTATAAAGTATGTAGGTATAAGTATATGTCTTTTTTTTTTTTTTTTTTTTTTTTACTTTCTGTGAGTATGATGTAATGGTACAGTCCACAAAGTAGGATATAATGATGGCTCTGCACATCTGATTCTCATTAGGATTCACGATTGTGTTGAGGCTACAAAAATGTAGTCGGGTTGTTGTCTAATACAGTTCTTTCCCTTCCTAACCTCTCTACAGAGGGGTTCAAACATGTCTGCTAGTGGAGGAAGTGTGCTTTTTCTTTCGTAACATCTTTTTCTTTAACCTACAGAAACGTCAATTTTTTTGAATTTTGAGAAGATAACAGGTTGTCTATTGTCTGTAACTGTCCTCTCAGCAAAAGTCTACAAAAATGCCTGGCTGTTGTTTTTTTTTTTTTCCCCAGAGTTTAAGGGGTAGCAGCCTTTTAAAACTTCAGTATATCTGTGATGAAAAGAATGGCAGAATTCTACAGATTTGAGGAAGCTTCCACTGGCATTTTTCATGGGAAGCAGCTGGAGGAACATCTGAGATTGATGCTTGCAGAAGTTACTTCTTGTGCATTTGTTTTAATAGAAGACAAAGGGGAAATGAACACCTGTGTTCAACTCTGAAATTAATTGTTATATTTGTTCTTAGATTTAGGAGAAGCAAACTAGCTTTTTAATTAAGGGAGTATGGTCTGCTAAATTTACTTATGGTAAAATAATTCTTTTTAATTAAGGAGACTTACAATTTGCTGAATCTAAATGCTCCCCGTCTATACTTAATAGTCAGTCTGAGGTTTTATGTTTTTTATTTTAATGATACAGGAGGAAATAGCTAAAGACCTCTTGTCGGGTGATGATGAAGAAACACAGTCCTCTGCTGATGACTTGACACCATCAGTTACTTCACATGAGGCTACTGACTTCTTTCCTCGGCCCTTAAGATGTAGGAAACCTAATTTTTTAATAGTACTCAAAACCTCTTAGCATTATATGTAGCTTCCTAGCTTAAAATATCAAAACTGGTAGTGCTGACTTTACTGGGAATTGAGAAACAGTGCTTTGCAGGATGTTGTACATGAATGTTGTCTTTGGTTGGTATTACTGATTACCTGAAAGACTTATATTTGGTACTGTTCTCAAAGCACAAGTAAAATTAATTTCTCTACAAATACAATAACTTCATAATTAATAGTTAATGTGGTATTGAGGATCACCCTTAATTCATTTTCAATATGTTAGTGAATTACATGAATATGTAACCCATTCTTTTAAATTAGTGTTTCTCTACTAAAATTTTTGCTGCTGCTTTTAAGCCAGTGACTTCTCCGTGCAGCCTGTGGATGTGAACTGGGACGCGGTTTCTTTGTGATTATTTCCCTTCACACATTCAACTTCATGGGGTGAGCCAAAGTGGTTTTATATGGGATGGGGCCCATAAACCCATGACCACCAAAATTTCACTACCCATGGAGCTATTACGGGAAAGATCTGAGAACCAGTGGTTCAGTTATCCAACCTGGACGAGATATTCCTCATTGCCTGTTGCAGCTTATTTGTTCACTGGTGTACTAGAGTTAGAGCAATGTGGAGGATTTTTATCACAGTTTTGATTTGGCAAGTATCTTAAGCTATTCCTGGGGGATTTAATTCCTCTAGAGCAGGGGGATGATAAAGGGGATGTGCTGCCTCAGTCATCAGCAATTGTAGCCCTTTGCATGCTGCTGATTGTGTAATAAATATAAGACATTTGTATTGAAAGAGAGATATAAAAACCTTAAAAATTATAACACCCTTTTTTCAGTTAAGCAAACCACAAACTTGCTGGCACTTAAACATTGCTTGTGAACTGTTAATGAATATGACACTGAAAGTGTGGCAGCTTTATAGAAAAAAAAATTAGCCCCTCATCCTATTGAGGATTAAGAAACAGTGATCTTTGTTTTCAGCTGTCATGGTTTTCTATCAGAATGTTACTTTCTCTATTAGAACTTTTGGCTGGATATTTTAAAATCAAATATCCACCATTTCAGGGAGGGAGATGTCAGTTCTCTGTGCTGTTGGCAGTTTCACCTTTTTTTCTGATCTCTGTCAATTTCTCGGATACTAAGATAACATTAACTTTTAAGATAAACATGTCTAATACATAATATAGGCTATTTTAAATTTGCTTTAATTGGAAAAAATAATTGCCTATGATTATCCAGGCATATTGTTACTTCATGCATTTAGGTTAGCTTCTTGCGTTCTACTTCTAACAAGAAAAAGGGATAGACTGGTGATTGTAGTAACGACTACAGAAGAAGAGCCTCAGTCCATAGAGTCTTGGATATTGTCTCTGATGTTGACGATTCTGTTTAGTTGTGGCAAAGCTAAAATTGCAACCCTATTTATAAGCATATTTTTTCTGAAGTTTGAGAATACAAAATAGCTTTAATCATATCAGAACTGTGGATTCCATTCTGCCAGAAATTATACAGCTATAAAAACAGAATTACTTCAGAACCCAGTACCACAGTGTTGCAGATTCTAAACTACGAGTTCTTGTGTGGAGTACTGTATTTGAATTGCTTGGTGTGCTCTGCTGTATTTCTTCCTAATTAAAAAAAAAAAAAAAAAGGAATAAGCAGTCTTTTGCTGTCTTTTGCTTATTCCATTTTGTGTATCTCTCCTGTATCTTTACTCCATGCTGAGGCAGCCCTGTTTAAAGGAATGTTTTGAATGCCCATTAAAACTTCTGATGAAAGGTTTTAGTAGGTAATAAAGACATGCCTTCAACTTTACTTTCTTTGTGATTAACCTGAGGCTAAGTCATAGCCCTGGAAGTTTTCTGGTTTTCTCATACCTTTTCTGTAAGGTATAAGCGTTTTTTGAGAAAACTGATGAAGAATCATGATCTCATTTCCTTTTGACTGTTAGAAATACGGTAGATTGTTTCAGTTGAGGTGATGATAAATGTTTCCATTCTGCAGTATACAAGTACCAGTGCCTTCTGACTTCATGTTAGTTTGATAGAAATGTAGATTAACAGACTTCTGACAGAAATGTAGATCAACAGATTCATTTTAAGTGTCTCCCAGAATAAAAGCAAGGTGCCCCTTTCAAAAGTAAACGTTATCTTGTAGTTCTGTGTTTGAACTGAAAATTCTTCCTAGCTAAAACCAAACTTCTTTGTGTCTGAAGCAAACACTACATGTGATGGAGATAAGGAATCAGATGGTGAAGATCTAGAGGCAGACAATGGTAATTCATCTGAAGATTTGAGAAAGGTAATGATTGTGTCTTAAAAAAAAAAGTTAAAAGAACTTTATTGTTAAGAAAAATGCATTAAGATTTATAGTACATATCTAAAATAGTACCTTAATTCTGGAATTCTCCGCCAAATGCCAGGTTAATGGCATTTTTAATGCTTCCATTCCACAAAATATTAAGTTAATAACTTTCTCTTTTCATTTTTGTTACATCTTCAGGAAATAATGGTTGGTTCACAGTACCAGGCTGAAATTCCACCTTACCTTGGCAGATACAGTGATGATGAAAAGGGTAAGTTCTTCTGACTGTTTTACTTTTTATTTTATGTTTATACATAGCAGTTGATGGAAACATGTTATTTAAGTTTATAAGGTAAATTCAATGGCTTACTTAAAGTCTCAGAGACCTTAAAAAAAAAAAAGGGCACTAGAAAACTGAAGTAGAACAACCACAGAATTATATCTCAGAAATGTGATTCTTCAGCTTTGAGAGAACATTCTGAAGAAAACATTGGATGGTAGATTACAGTGTTAATTCTGAAGTATCTAGTAATATTAGGAGGCAACAAACTGTGGATCAGGAAGGAAATATTTTCATCAGAGTATCATAACTGGGCTATGAGCATGTAACTTAATTTACACTGAAGATCTTCAACACAGTATTTTTCTTTGCTTGTTTTTTGGCAAGCACAACAGTGTAGGTTACAAAATGGATATGGAAAATAAAGCAATAAACTATTTTAAATTTCCATAGCATAGAAGATGTGGTTTCTGATACACTGTCTTTTAAAAAATAGTATGTTTTAAGTATGATATTATTCCAGTGTAAATTTAGGTTAAAAACTGCAATTGTGCTAGAGTAGAAAAAAGAACTTACTTAATAGAGTTTTGTATCTTTAAAAACCTTCACTATGAGAAAAGTATAGCACATACAGCTGTGGAATTCAAAAAGCAAATAATGAAAGAAATTTGCTCATGCGTGGAACAGCTCTGAAATCAAGGAACAGTTTGGGGGATAACGTTAATAAATTAAGTGCATTCTGGTTTTTTTTCTGTAAATTTTCAATATTCTGTAAGTGACTTGTGTTCAAACTGTAACATTTCATGGGAATATTATTCACTTGAAGTATATCGAGTGTTTTCACCATTACTAACTGCTTTTTTGAATAATGATCCTTTGCAGTAGAGAAGAAGAATGTTTGGTATGGATGGAGCTAGAACCATTAGCAAGTGAACATGTCTTGTGTTGCTTCAGAGACCTAGGGAAGTCTGTTTTCTAAGATTCAAGCACGATGCTTATGGGTTCTAAGAAATGGAGGAGTAAGAACCAGATTTATCTGGATAGTCCTTTTACTATTTACACATCTTGATTTCTCCTTAGCCAAGAACTAGAGAAGTGCCAATGACCAGAGGATGACCGGGAAGGGGTTAATCTCACAACTTTCTCTGGAATGAGTTGGTGCTAGAGAGAACCAGTGAGAGTCTTGTCTGCTGGCATGGCCAAGAGCAAAGAGGTAGCTCCCAGATCAGAGGGCCCAAGGAGCTCCTTTTGCAACTATCAGTCATGGACTCCAGCTAGAAGTGCTGGGTTGTCTTGATTGATAAAGGAGGTTGAAGATGAGTGTCAGCAGTGCTTGGAGAGGTTGGACCTGGCTGTGGAGGTGAGGGAATCTGTGAAAGCCTCTTCTGTACTCCCTGAAGAGCTTGTGATGTCATCTGCAAATACAAGCCCCTGTTTGCCACCAAGTTGGGAGGAAGGGTTGATCTGCTCGAGGGTAGGAAGGCTCTACAGAGGGATCTGGACAGGCTGAATCGATGGGCTGAGGTCAGTTGTATGAGGTTCAGCAAGCCAAGTGCTGGGTCCTGCCCTTGAGTCACAACAACCCCATGCAGCACTACAGGCTTGGGGAAGAGTGGCTGGAAAGCTGCCCAGCAGAGAAAGACCTGGGGGTGCTGGTCGACAGCTGGCTGAATATGAGCCAGCAGTGTGCCCAGGTGGCCAAGAAGGCCAACGGCATCCTGGCCTGCATCAGGAATAGTGTGGCCAGCAGGAGCAGGGAAGTGATCATCCCCCTGTATTCGGCACTGGTGAGGCTGCACCTCGAGTACTGTGTTCAGTTTTGGGCCCCTCACTACAAGAAAGACATTGAGGTGGTGGAGCGTGTCCAGAGAAGGGCAACGAAGCTGATGAAGGGCCTGGAGCACAAGTCTTATGAGGAGTGGCTGAGGGAACCAGGGTTGTTTAGCCTGGAGAAAAGGAGGCTGAGGGGAGACCGTATTGCTCTCTACAACTACCTGAAAGGAGGTTGTAGTGAGGTGGGTACTGGTCTCTTTTATCAAGTAACTAGTGATAGGACGAGAGGAAATGGCCTCAAGTTGCACCAGGGGAGGTTTAGATTGGATGTTAGGAAAAATTTCTTTACTGAAAGGGTTGTCGAGCATTGGAACAGGCTGCCCAGGGAAGTGGTGGAGTCACCATCCCTGGAGGTGTTCAAAAAGTGTGTAGACATGGCACTTCAGGACATGGTTCAGTGGGCATGATGGTGTTGGGTTGACAGTTGGACTCGACGATCTTAAAGGTCTTTTCTAACCTAAACAATTCTGATTCTGTGATTCTATGATTTCTCCTATGTACTCCCAGCTACCAGAATTGTGCTAGAAGGCAGTTCTGTTCTTCTATAAACCTTACACTTGTAACATATCTATTTGAAAGTTTTCCATGTTCTTAAGCTGTAACAGAACTTTCAGAGGACACGTAATTTTATTCCTCACCTTAGCTTAATGTTGTTTCCTGCAGTTTTATAAGAGATTTGAGAATCTTCATCTATTCTACTGTAACAGCCATTATGCTTGTGTGTTTGAATTGAATAACTGTCTAATTCTGTATCACCAAAACAGTATGTGAAACATTACACGCAATGTTAATCACAACTGTTGATCAGAATAAAGTATTTATAGTTTAATCTAGAATTGAAACGTGCACAGACTGACAAAGGTTCAGCCCAGCTCTTGCATATTTCCAGTATATTGTCTTTCAAATAAGCTACTTAAGAGGTGCATGCATGATTTTAGTGTACTATGAAGGAGGAATATACATCCTGATTCCTTGTAAAGTATGCAACGTACAAGTTCTTAACAGCATTCAGTTGTTAGTGAATGGAAAAACAGATTACCACATCGAGACCTAGATGTCTGTTCTGTTAAGTTATCTTTGGCAAATTTTAGTTGAAAATGACCAATTAGCTGCCTCCTCTTGGTTTGTTTTTTTTTTTTTGACATGTAATATTTGAAATATTAAAGTAATACCCTACACTTTTACTGTAAACTATAGTTTATTTTTTGAAAACAGCTGAACAAAACTGTGAATGGATTTGCTAGTTAGTTTATATGGAGATGACGAATACATATGCATAACTTGACTTGAATCATCTAGCTGTCAACAAGCTGCTCCTGTGTAAAGACTCTTCATCTCAAGAGTTCAGTCTCTTATCTTCATGGAACCTGAATCTCTTCACCATGTCACACTGCAGAGTCTGTCTCTTAACTGAGGCTTTTGGGGAAAAAGTGAGCTGCAATTTAAAAGTGGCATGACAGTGCTTGATTTGATTACTTCTGTGTTCTTTGTCTTTGTGAAATAGCTCTTAATGTTACAGCCTTAAAAATGTCACACCTGGCATTAATGGATTTCTGTTTTAACAGCCTATGAAAATGAAGACCATTTACTTTGGAAACCTGATGTGATCTCAGAAAGTAAAGTTAAAGAATACCTTTTTGAAACCTCCTTAAGAACAGGAAATGAAAAAATGATTGGCAGAATTCCTGAAGGACTACATACACGGGACAATGAACAAGTATGTTTTATATCCTATTCCATTTGTAACACATTGCTTTGTAATTAACATGTGTTCTCTTTCTCTGCCTTCTGTTATAAAGGCAGCAATACTCAATTTCTTTTTTTTTTTTTTTTTAATTAGATGTTATTGGGGTCAGGATCTTATTTGTAATTTTAAGCACATGCTTAAAATTACAAGTATTCGAATGTTAGCAGTGTTGTGATCTGTGATGTTTTTGATTGCCACGCTGTTGACAAATCCAGCTTTTTTAATAATTGCATATAATGTTTTACACTTTCTTAATTAATCCTTGCCTTAACTTCTAGATGGCTTTGCTTTTGGTTGTTATTTTAAAATTTTCATCATCTATAAAGAAAAATTCTCTTTTTTATGTTAGCTATGCTAACTGAAAGGCTAGTTTTAGAGGTCTAGATTGGATATTTGCAAACATTGACTCTTTCTAAAGACTTTTTCTATTTTATAGGCGCTGTATGAACTTCTTAAAAGTAGCCATAATGTTAAAGAAGCAA
The DNA here is from genome assembly GCF_900496995.4 of Aquila chrysaetos chrysaetos. Classification (NCBI taxonomy): domain Eukaryota; kingdom Metazoa; phylum Chordata; class Aves; order Accipitriformes; family Accipitridae; genus Aquila; species Aquila chrysaetos. The sequence goes on from NC_044030.1 coordinate 67,478,140, forward strand.
TTGAGAGGTACTGCTCAAATGGAAAGGTGTCTCAGGGTAAGAGAGAATACCTGGTTTTTCAGAAATGTATGTTTGAAAAAAAAAAAAAAAAAAGGTTGCATAGAGAAGCCTTGAGTAAGAATCAGGTTGATGAGCACATCCCTTTCCATGATGCCTTTAGCACAAATTAGGTATAATCTGACTGTTGGCCAGCTGGAAATTCCTGCTAGAGAAGTTTGCAACTTGTATAGAGGTTGAGGATCAGTTTTCCACCTTCCCTTCGTTCCTCCTTTGCTGTTGTGACAATGGCACAGACTGAGGAGAGGGGTTGGGGGGAGCGGTGATTTTGCCTCCCGTGTGGCAGTTCTCACCCACATTACAGCATCTTTTTAAGATCATGATGAATTATAATCTGATGACATTTATACCAAAATCAGGAGAACACAGCTGGCTATATAAATAACCCCCACTCTCTTCCCCACTGTGCAAATGTTGTGCTATGCCAATCCTAAACTGGTTCTACTGTATAGTTCCATAGGTCTTCAGTAAAGCATGGAGAGCTTTGCTCAAGTTTACAGTGGAAAACAAGCTTCCATCTTGTTTGTCCCTGACTTTGTTACTCCCTTAAATGAAAGTCAGAGTTTATCATTTAGCAAAGACAGTTCTTTGTCCTGTATTTTAACATACGTGTTGCATAAAGCAGAAATGGAGTGTGAGCCCTGGTATAAACTGATAGTCTGACAGATATTCCCTACTCAGAATTGGATTCAAAGGGAACTTCAGTGTTTACAAGTTAGGTGCTGTGAAAGCTAAGTATCTAAGGTGAAGCTGAAGGGTACAATAAGGACTATCAGAGCAGTGCTTCAGAAAGCTCATGTACGGGAAGAGATTGCGTAGACTTAAACAATAAGGAAGTATCAGTTGCAGGGTTGTATCCTAAATCCCACACCTTTCTAGGATTTATGTTCCTGTTCCGGGATTGAAAAATACCTCTGCCCGTTTGTAGTTCAGAGCCCAAAATTCTGTCCTAAGGACTAGTACTCACACTCCCTGTCCTGCCCCACATCAGATGGGACTTATTATACCTTCATTAGAAATGATAAAGGATGATAACACTGTCGGTGCCTGTCTCTTAGGGTAACCATTATGCTATGATCTGATCTACCCACTGAAGTTCACTGCTATCTCAAGATGAGAATTAAAAATCCACCACTCCCAAAATAATTTCTTAACTGTTGGACTTTACATGAGGATCTTTTCTCTTTAAAGCTTGAGAACTCTGTAGTAAGGAGTGCAAAATCAGTGGGGTGAGAAAGAAAGAAAATGGCTTTGCAGTGGCATGATTATCTCCTCCTTCTGGGAGCAGAAAGGTCTTGGTTTCAGTGTCTGCTTCCAGAAATGTTTTGAAATGTGTTTCCCCCCCACCCACCATTGGCTGTAAATATCAGCTGAACAGGAACTTTGGATCACCATTACGAATGTAAGATGCCTGAAATATCCCTTCTTCATTATATAGATCCAAACCGTAATCAAGATAGGAAAGCAACAATACTTGAGACAAAACTGACCTATTCAAATAGTTTGAGCTACTTTGTTTTAAAAGTCTTACTCTTGTTTAATGATTTGTTGTTGTTGTTGTTTGTAAAGCTAAAATTCAGTTTTAGAAATTGCAGGTTTTATCTTAAAAAAAACCAACAGAGAGGGATATTTGCAGTTCTACCTTATGAAATCTGAAACGGTTATTCCTGGGATCTTTAGGAGCAGATGGTTGTTTGGTTTGTTCCGTATTCCCTGATAGCCCTTGTTTTTCAAAAGCCTGGATCAGACTAAGTGTAGTCCCAGTCAGTTGGCCCTGTATGGCTTCCCGAGGTATGCCTAGAGCTAAGCCTTTCTTCCACAGTTCATTATTCCTTTTCTGGGGGTCCACTACCTCGCCAGGAGGTTTATGAGATTGGGGAAAGTGTCAGGGGTTCTGTGAAGTCTGTCTTACTTGCTAGATCCGTCTGCTGTCTGTGTTAGCTCAGGACTGCCCTGCTGGTGTTCGTTCATTCCACCCCATTTCTTGACTATGATTTACAATGCCATGCATCAAGTCTGCCCAGGTCGGGATGGGTCAGAGAAGGGTTTGGCCACCCTGACCCTCCTGACCATTATGTTCTATGTTTTGTCTTATTTCATCCCTTTTTGCAATGAAGTACAATTTTAAAACAGCTGGGGCTCCTTTTACTAGCAGTTTCATGGCTTCTACAGGGGCAGAGACAGGGTAATCACCACATGTACCTCTGTTGTTAAGGCAGGCTGCTTTTGTAACGGAAGTAAAATGTTCACTTAATGTTCTTACTGATATAGCAGTGGGCTCCCCTCTATCCTGAGGGTCTGTGCCTCCTGCCCAATATGCTGCTCAACGGGTAATAGAGTGTGATTCAGTGTTAGGGGATGGTCTCTCATTCAAGAGCACCCCTGGTCCCCAAAAGCCATCCTGATCTAACATAATACAGTCTCCTTGTTAAGGAGGCATGCCAGAGATACTCAGCCTTGCTTTTTTGCATTTTTTCTTTTTCCTCCTTTGGTTGTTTAAGCATTTGTTTTATTTGCAGAGGTAACAGCATTTCTTGTCACTTTTTTTGTTCAAACTAATTTTGTAGCATTCTCCCTTCTTGTTCTTCACATTCTTTTAACCGATATGCAGCTTCTAAATACCTCTTCAACATCTTGTATATTATTACCTTCTCTTTACCATCTTTCAGCTTCCCTTTTACAGGGTTCAGCTGTTCTTTTATCTTATTCCAATTATCCCACTTTTTATGCACCCAGTCATATGAAAATTTCAGTGAAGGGTTAACTCTGTGACTCCATAGCTAGTCAGTGATTGAATCGGCCATCCTGCCGACTATGCCAATTTTTTGTTGCAGGTGAATAATTGAGAAAAGTCATCATTATGGGGTTAACTAAAAGTGGGTTTTAATGATTAAATGATCAAATGATAATTAATCGTTGATTGGCAATTAAACTGTAATCAATTGAATAGTAATTAAACTGATTTAACAATAATTAATTGATAATTAGGTGGTGGTCAAACACTCTACTACTTACGACACTTCTAATAATTAAGCTATAGCTTGATATATATACATGTCATTAGTATACAATATACTTTTAGGCTTAATGTAAAATGTCACTTACCTAATTACAGCCTTTACGTCCTGGGCAGGGGATGTCTGAACTCTGAAGGATAACTTTGAGAGGCGTCTCTTCCGTGCTCAAGCGGAGATCAGTCCTGCCCAGACTGCTGCTCTACAGGAGAGCTCGGAGGGCTTGGGGCAGCTACAGATACTTATAGTGTAAAGTGACCAACTCGTAGTCAGCCCTCCTCTTTGGTGTACTCGCAGGTGTGCAGCTGTATCAGTTTTAGTTTTGTCTACTCCCAGCTCAGGCTGGTACTGTTAGCTCCTGATAAGACATTGCTTAGACTCCTTGGTTCCTGAGAAGATACAGCCTAGCACAGTTCTCACGGTTTGCACAGTGGGGCTGAGCTCAGGCTGCCTTGTTGGTGATGCCTGAATCAAAGTACTGCTCGCTCACTCAGAGCAGGGGTATCCATCACAAAAGGTTGTTCCTTCACTCTTTTTTTGAACGACCACTGTTCTTTGTATCCTGTGTGAGAAGAAATATTCAGAAAAATTATCTCTAGCGTACACCTCAGTGATGTTATCAAACTTTGGTTTTTTGATGACAAACTTATTCAGAAATAATAAATCAAATCTTTTGCATTTCACTTGCCCTCAAGGATAAAAGATTTCAGAAATCAAACTCTTCTATGAGTCTTTATAAAGAAGAACATTAGATTTCAGGTAGGATATCTGTACAGTAGAGGAAAGAACATGGATTTTTTTTTTTAGAATGCATTTGGATAGTTATCCATTAGCAACAAATATTTTATTTGTAAAAGGTTAGTGAGTGAAATCAAGTTTATCATGCTACTTTTATAATTGTCTAGAAGAGATGACAGCATGGACAGAAGAAGAATGCAGAAGCTTTGAACATGCACTTCTTATTTATGGAAAAGACTTTCATCTCATACAGAAAAACAAGGTTAGTATTTTACAGTTAAATGGAAGAATTAGTAGATGATACAATGCTGAAAATCTGTAAAAGCAATACATTTGTCAGAAGCCATGCAGAAGAGTGAAATAAGAACCAACATATTAAAACCAGCTTGGCATTTTTGTCCTAATTTTTCCTCAGATGTCATTGGAAAACTAGGCATTGCAAGATGAGTCAATGTATTATCTCTGAAATTGACTTATGTTGACATTACTTCCATTTATGCATTCATATTATAATTTAGTTTAAATGTGTGCCTCTCCTAGAAGTACAGTGTTTCCATACCACAGCAGTGGGAGGGGAAAATGCATCTTAACTTATTTTTGTCACCAGGAAGGTGTAAGTTTACTGAAACAGACTTAGCTTTTTGTGTTTTCAGGAAGTATAGTCATCCATAAGGACTCTGTTTTGTGGCCAGCAAAGGACTTCTAATCTTGATCTGGGTTGCTTCTGATTGACTGATCTGTGCCTGAAGAATAGGGATTCAAAAAGCAACTGTTGTCAATATGGATGTTTCCAAATAGTCTGTGTATCTACTTTATACTTTGATACGACCTTGAAGGTTTTTTCCTTTAGGAGTCTGGTGGTCTTGTATTTCAGATAAACTTGATAGGTTTGTCGTTGCTGTTCAGCAACAGTAAGCTAGTCATGCTCAATACCTGGTTTAACCTGTCCTAAATAATATTTGGGTGGTTCAGATTTTAAGTGGACCTTACCAATAAACAGTAATTCATCAGAGATGCAAAGAAATAATTTAAAAATATTTTTTCCAGCATGCAACAAAGTATGTGGGTTGATGTATCTGTTGCTATGGATCAGAATTTGTCTAAGCAATCAGCTGGTTTTTCCAAAAGGCTAAAGTGCCAGAAAGTTCAGGGAAGGTTCTGGGACCCAGCATAAGCTGATGCCACTTCTATTTCAAAAGTATCAGCTAGACAAGCTTTTGTGTGTGAAAGAATTTAACACGAGGTGTTTCCTTATCACTGTACTGCAAAGCGCTGTTAACTGGGACTTGATATCGCTAGCATACAGACATCTGCTCATTTCCTCCCCTGTCTGGTATGTTGTTGTCTAAACTAGCAAGGTTTATTATTACACCCAAGGTATTTTGGATTTGCCTCTGATGTTTCCGTGAGTTTGATTAAGCTCAAATATAGTTTACTGCCAACTGATAGAGTTGTATATGCTAGTTGTAAAACTTGAACTGGAACTGTGGGCTGAGGATGATGTGAAATGTTTCTGCATCTAAAAATGGATGTAGTTTATAAGAATGTAGGTAGAAGTAACGACTTTTTCTGCCAAGAATCTGATTTCACATAGCAAACTCCATTTGGGGGAAGGAGACAGTTAACATAGATCAAAATGAATCTTTTGAGTCCTTTATACCTTCTCAACAAGACTACAATTTTATTTTGTTGTTTAAGCATTTACCGTTGTGATTATCTGTTGTCAAAGCCTCCAGGATTCTGGACTTCCCCAAAAGAAATAAGTACCCAAAGTCTTTCCTGCATCACTTCTCTTAGGTTATTGATTTGCTCAGCTTTTTCCATCTTAAGAGAGAGTCTATCTTATAGTTTAAAAAAATTGTTATATATATAAATGCTTCAGATGTAGATATAGTTTCAATCTAGTTTTAAAAAAAGTCAATAATGCATACAGTAGAACAAATGTAATCCTTACTTGAAACTGTAGATCTTTGAAGTTTTCTAATCTAATTGGTTTGTTCCAGATACTAGAACAATAAAACTAACAATATTGCAGGAATAGGAATTGGAGAGATGACAAAACATTAGTCTTTGCATTCATCTTGTCAATTCTTCCTGCCTTCTTTTAGGTAAGAACCAGAACAGTTGCTGAGTGTGTGGCTTTCTATTACATGTGGAAAAAGTCAGAACGTTATGATTACTTTGCTCAGCAAACAAGATTTGGAAAGAAGAGATACAACCATCATCCAGGAGTTACGTAAGTAAAACGTTCTTGGAATATGTTTTCTGTTACAAATCATAAATGTAGAAGACTATTTTTTTCCTTCTGTCATTGCAGTGTAATGCTGCAGTGGCTATGGCAACTGAAATTAAATCCATCATCATTTTTAGGCTTTGTTTTCCAGTTAAATGATACATTATGGATGCAATATTCTTTTAGGGACTACATGGATCGTTTGGTCGATGAAGCAGAAGCCCTTGGTGGCGCAGTGCATTCTTCAGCCTTAACATCTAACAGTCGAACAGAAACCATTCCTGATCAACAGTTAAGCATTCTGAACTCTATCACTGCCAATGAGTTGACAGGTAAATCAAGGAAAAAAAAAATTGTTGGTGTAACTATGCAAACAACTATTTCATTTGCATTTGTGTTCATCTTTTCTCCAGCATTGACAAATAGTGTAGCTACAGTCTGCCACACTTCAGATGTGAACTGCCTGGATGACACCTTTCCTCCTATGGACAGCTTACCCCGAGCACCAGTTAATCACGTGCCTGTTGGAACAGAAGAATTGCTTAATTTGCCTAGCAATGGTGAAAGTGATTGTTTTAATTTATTTGAGACTGGCTTTTATCATTCAGAGCTAAACCCAATGAACATGTGCAGTGAGGAGACAGAAAGACCTGCAAAGAGATTGAAAATGGGAATTGCTGTCCCAGAATCTTTCATGAGTGATGTCTCTGTAAATAACCTTGGTGTGGACTTCGAGAACCACACACACCATATTACCAGTGCCAAAATGGCTGTTTCAGTGGCTGACTTCAGCAGTCTATCTGCAAATGAGACAAATGGTTTTATCAATACCCACACTCTTCACCAACATGCTGCCCTTCACTCAGAATGACTGTGGAAAACTAAACAAACAGTGGGTACTTTATGCAGTAGTAGTAAGCTTGATGGGAGCTATCAGGTTTGCTTAGTCTTTCACTGGAAGTTTGAACTTTATGACATCAGTGATGTCTTTGTATGTATAGAACTATATCTTGATTTATCAAGAGTAATTTCTTTTTCAGTCCATAAATGTGGAAATGTCATAGGATGTTCAGCAGAGTTTGGGACTAAGAGAACTCTGTGGTGCAGCTTTAAGCTCTGCTTCAATTTTTTTTAAAGCCTGTAGACAGAGGCCACCGTTTCAAAACCAGCACAGAAGTTCTGAACGAATTGGAGTGGCTTTTTAGTCTAAGTTACTTTTGCCGTAACGGATGCAGTGGAATAACAATGTTTACAGGTACCGATCCTGATCCCTGCTCAATGTAGCATTTTTTTTTTTTCCTTATAAAGGCAGGGATGGGTTTCTTTAATTTAAACTGCACAAACATACAAGGATGTTTTTTAAATGGAACCTTCTCTCATGTGATACTAAACTAGAGCACTTCAGTTTACAAAACAGCAAGTTCATCTTGGTGGAAGCTAGCACAAGGGACTTAACATGACTAAAGTGTGAAGACCTACACTTCAATGCTGTTGGAAAAACATAGGCCATGGCTACCTTACCCAGAAGTAATTATGCTGCCATAGGTGTCTGTGTACTTTAAACTTATTTACTGGCTTAAACAGATGCGGTTTAGACTATATTGTATTCGGATGGGTTTTGTCCACGACTTTGAAGAATAATGTAATCATGTACCTTAAGTTTCCTAAGGCAGCTGATGTATAAAGCTACAGTCTGCACAGCTTAGGATTTACCACTAAACAAGCAGTCTGCATTTGGAAGACATCTTAAATTGTTTGGAGCACTGCAGTTCAAAGTGTTACAGTTTTGAGGGACTATCTAGTTTATATAGGAATAGTAGAACCTTGAAGTATGTATTTGAAAGTTTTTCTTTAGTGTGGATTGCATTTATTTGTTTTGGCAAGTCATTGGCTCAAAAATGGCACTTCACTACTTTGATCAAATAGGAAAGGATGAGTAAAAATGTTTCCCATAAAAGCAACTATGTAACTTCAGTACATTTTTTTTTTTATTTTTATTTTGAACACTGAGTGCAATTTAGCCATCCAAGAAGTTTGTCTTGCAAAGGTTTGTTCTAGTTCTTGCGGGAGAGGCAGCCCAAGCATAGTATTGGCTTGTAACCGGTTGTTGTAGCATACAGCTTGCAGGGTTTTTTAATGAGAATCTGAACCTTACTTCAATAGGATTACCCCTTTCCTGCCATACTTTTTCTTTGCACTGTTTGTATTACAAATTTAATTGCCACTAATTTGTTTTCATTATTCAAGTGATTAAGTTTGCATTGTTGATATTTGTAATAGTTGCTTCAAGGTTATGCTGAGTAATTAGAAAGTAGTGACTTTAATATTTGAAAGGGAAGAGGGTATTTATTATGCATACTGTGAAATGCATTGACATCCTGAGTTTCGGATGCAGCGTATGGAGTTTTCTTTACAGCATTGTAATGAAGATTGCTTTGAAGTGTTTACGCAATAGCACATCTACCATATTAAAACCAAATTAGTTTAGCACAGTGGACAAAAGTAGACAATTTTGTAATCCGTTCTTAATTTACACATCTGAAATATGTAACTTTAGTAAGTACACAGTAAATAACAGGTAGCCTTGGCCCTGTGTTGTACTCTGACATTTTTAGCCAAGTTGTCAGCTTCTTGTTGCTGTGTTTTGTGCTGAACTTTGTACCTTGTTTTTTTTGTTTATGAATCAACACATTTTATGTAATTTTGTAAAATACTGGCCATAATCCTCCATTGTTATACATTCAAGTTTATCTATGGGTTTACAGTGAGTGGCTGGTCTGTATAAAAATCATTATACAAAGATGACTGAATGCTTATACCAGTTGCACTTAAATGAACATGCCCATTCTCATTAGCTGATGCAGTAATATATTCAGTTTATCTATGCATTGCTGGGCTCTTAAAGTAGACAGAGACTTGTCTAAGGTTTGGGTTGTCAGCAAGTTGAATGGACACTTTAGTTATTTAATAAAGACTTTTGACCAAAATTCAGAAAATGATATGAGAGAAAAATGAATTCCAGCTAGTCTAATAGATTTTTAAATGCTGATCTTATTTAGCCTGTTGGCTAGCTAGCTGGTATCGTTTACTTTTAATTCCTTGTTAAAATGAGGCAATAATTTGCAAGATTTTGTAAATATGTAAATTCTTCATATCTTTTTAGATATCTATTTCAATATTTTCTGACTACTTCTGTGTATAGTTACATTTTTGTGCATGCTTGATGTGACATTCATAAATTTGTACCACTATGACTCTATCCATGTAAAATAGCTATTTATTGAACTTTTCTTTTAAAAGCTGGACTTACTTATTTTTCTCTCAGTTTAAACATTTAAATGGAGAACTTGTTACTGTTTATTAAAAGAATTGCGTTTTGAAAGTCAGCATGAAGATAACTGAATTGCAACCATATGAAGAAATTCCATTGCCTTGGTTCTTAGATGGTGAAGCACAATTCTTATAACAAACTGTGATGAATTCTTTGTCCTTTGCCACACTTTTTCTTCATACAAACAAACCAAAAAATCCATAATGGGCAACTGCAGTGTTGGTAAATGTATCCTTTTTATGTACAGGGAATCTGAAGAGGGTAGCTGATTCATTTAGGAGTGTAACTGGTGCTGTGATTATAGCAATACTTTTGCTTTGGTTAGTCATAAATCATCTGCTCATGCTAGGTTTTTAAATGTTTAGTTTTCCTCTTGTCATGGTCAAACTGCTGAATTTACTTGAAGGATGTACAATACTGTTTGAAGAATACTAAATTGTGTACAATTAGGTCAATGAATTGTGCAATTGTTTCCTGTTTTTAATTTTTAAAACTGAGGGTCAAAAATATAGGAAAACTTCAGATCAAGTAGAACATAGTGATACTACTTAATTTAACCAAAGTCTCTAGTGAATATTTCAACTTTGAATGTAAACTAATGGATAAACTGACCAACAGGGACACTATTTGCCCAGCATTACAAGCACATTGTCTACAGACAGGGAAACTAAATACAGTAATTTATAAGATAATGACAAGGTTACTATTTTTTTTATTCCTATTTTTCATTGAAAGAAGGAGGAAGATATCAATTGTAAAATATAGTAGGAATGGTTATAGTTCTCCTAATAAAACAGAGATTCCAGTTATTCTCAGTTCAAAGTAAGTACCCTGTGCATAACAACAAATCTAGTGACAATCGGAACATGTTCTAGTATCATATGTTCAAGAGGAAGTCGCTATTGTTGCATTGGTTTTAATATTTGTACATAAACACTGATTTTTTTTTTTTTTTTTTTTGAGCATTATTTTGTATTTGTTGTACTTTAATACCTGGTGTACAGCTCCAGAAATAAATGTCTGGAAACCTTTCTTTACTTGTAAAGCTTTACATACATCTGCACTATGTTTGGTACTTCATTTTCAGAAATATTTAGCAGTAACTCTGAACACATTTTAAGAACTCCAGGTACCGCTAAAGTGCACGCTGCCACGCTACCTAGTGTTACATAGAGAAGAGTGAAAAATGCAGCATGCAGTGATGCAGGTAAGATAGTAAGTAATGATTTCCCTCAAACGTTAAAGCATTATGGCTTAAGCATAGCAAAATCTTAGATGGGACTTAAACGTAGCTTCAGAGTAATGCATTGCAGCGGTATAAGCTAGTATTCAAACTACATGGTAAACTAGGGAACACATTCCTGTTCTCTGCTGTAAGAAAACTTGCCCAAATCCTTAAATCCATGTCCAGCTAGATTACAGGTGTGAATACAAAAATTTTACTTGGCTTAGGCCTTAATGCTGAAGTTAAACGGTTTGAAATGCTTGTTGTCTTGATTTTCCTTTCCCTCAAGAAAATAACCACTAATCTTGGATCCTGAAAAGCACTGTATTACCTCTAAGATCCTACATACCAGTGCGATCAAAGGCCAGAATTAGTGCTGTGCTTTCCTAGGCCCAGCATGCTTGGTTTTGCAATGGCTGGCACAATAAAGCTTTGGGTAAAGAAAAGATATTTTTTTTTTTTTTATTAAATAGAAGTGCAAGCTGATACAATTCTGAACAGCAGAAGTTGTAATTTGCCAGGTAATGTAATGAGCTTTGCTTCCTCCGATGAAGAGATGCAAGATAAGTGTCTTTGTAATGATGGTTGATACAAGGTGCAAAATTAAATACCTATCCAAAGCTCTTTGGTGACAAGCTGCACCTCTCTTTTTCTGGTTGCTTAGCATAAAGATCAGTGCTATTAGTACAAATCATAATGACTGACCCCATCTAGTCTGTTCATGTTTTGATGCAACTAATTGTTAGCCTTGCAATGCTGGAGTCTTAAAAATGGTTTTAATTAGTATACCTGTATATAATGTAAACATCTGCCCCCAACTGAATAGTTACTTTATAGTAATCTTGGGACACATCTGCTTCTGCCACTAAAAAGATAAGAAGCCCCTGAAGTCCTTATGGTGCTTGGCTCTTCAGTGCCTAAGTCCTTGTTTTGTCCACAAAATGCAAAGCAGCAAAGACTACAAGCATAAACCCCAGTGATCAGTTTGCTAAAAAAGTTTTTACTAGTTCTTGGATTTCTCTGCCTTCTCTGTAGGGAAAAGTAATTTAGAGCTCCCAGCAAATCTTGGCCCTCCAATACGGGAGGAGATCAGGATGCCCCAGCAGAAACATGCTCTCCTGCTGCCTTTGTGCTATGCTGAAGCAATGGGCCACCTGCTGTCCTTCAGCATGGCTGCTGATCCCCACCGGCTCCTTTGCCTTAGCGCTGGCACACATCTGCCTGTTCTGCAAACAGATTTGACGCAATTCGTTAACTTAGCAGAAGAACATCGCTCCCTTTTGCTGCAGGTACCGACTCGGTTTTCTGTGTCGCCGGGTGAGCTCCAGAACTAGAACAGGGAAGGAGCATGCAGCCAGGGAGCAGAGCAGCCCGGCAGGCAACGAGGAGCTGTCAGGTAAGTACAACGTCACCTTTATATGCAAAATAAAAGTGTCTTAAAACATGGCTTCATAAGATCCCATGAGGCAAATTAGCAACTTGCAGCCACCTCCTATAGGCTTCCTGCTGTCCTGCTCACTCTGGCCCCTCTATATGAGCTGTTGCAGCTCACTGCAATAGCAGAAACCAAAACAAGTGAGAAGGCCTGTGGTTTGTGTTGGTGTTACCACATTTAGCAAGTCAGATCAGCTCACGGTAGGGTCTGATGAGCAAATGGCCAGGAAGGAATGGTGGCTTTGAGAGCAAGGGAGGAGGGACAGATGAGCAGCAGCATTTATGCACTCACACCTTTCCCCCTCTCCTCCAACCGGAGTGCTGTGGGAGTTGCCTGGGGAACTGTAGCCACTGCACCAGTAGATACCCATCAGTAGCTTAACAGATTATATTCTTTTCAGTGCCTGACAAACTCATTCTCAGTCCTTCCAACTCACAAGCGCCACAGCAGGGAGATGTGGTTTGCCTTCATCACACTCTCCATGGCCACAGGCAGTGATGATGGATAAAACGGCTCCCAGAAGGAAGCCCTGAGGGAAGGGTGGCCTCTGAGCTGCCACCAATCACCCCCCCCAGCCCAGCCCTTCATGGTGGACTCCCCCTGTGGACAGGCGTTTCAAACACAAGTGTGTTAACCAGGACAGCTGACACAGGCTATTTCATGTCCACCTGCTCTAAATCGTACTGGTGATACTTCAGACTCTTGATTACTGAATACTTCAGTAGCTTGATTAAGAACTGCTTTTTTAAAGTGGGCTTCCAATTCTTGTGCTGACCCCTTGCAGCTCTTTCCCCCAGCAGACACGTCCCTCTCCTACTGTGGGCCATCTCGCTATTCTTTCCAGGAGTCTGCAGCACCCCTGCAAAGTTTGTTAGCTCATTTCTTTATCTTTCAGGCACCTCTGTTCTCCTGCCATGCCGAATCAACAGGGATTCCAGTTAACAACTTAACCTCCTGGAGAATTAGTCGACTGTTACCACCAGCTTCGCCTTTTGAGCTAATAAGTCAAAAGTTAGAGCCTTGCAGACTAATTTTCTTCAGAAGAGCCTGGTGACACCAGCTGGGTGTCTCTTGATGCAATCTATCATCTCATTTATTCCAAAACCTGATTTCACCATCTCAACAGCAGCAGATAGCCCTCAGTGTTTCCAAATAATACTGCAGTGTCAAGGGCTCCATCCTCCCACTCCTGCTGAGGAGGCACATGGATTCAGCACAACCTGCTAAGCTTCTCAGCCCTTCAACCCCCCCCCCCCCCCCCCCCAAGTTCACAAGCTGCACTCCCCCTCTGGCAGCACCAGGACTACCAGGCCATTTACTACAGGGGTAAGGAGTTCAAACAAATCCAGGAAAAATAAGCCTAAAACTCTCCATGCAGTGGTGAACCTTTCCATTTCCCCTCACGGACTCCTGGTTTTGCTCTTATGTTAGTGTGGTGTGGTCTCCTTGGCTGGCTGCCAGGTGCCCGCCAAGCTGCTCTGCGAGTTCCCTCCTCAGCAAGACCAGCGCGTGGGAGAAAAGATGAAAAAAGAATTTGTGGGTTGAGATAAAGGCATTTTAATAAAGCAAAAGCAAAGGCTGTGCAGAAGCAAAGGAAACAGTATTTATTCTCTGCTTCCCATCAGCAGGTGATGTCCAGTCACTGCCAGGGAAGCAGGGCCGCAGCAACCGTAGCAGCTGGTCTGGAGGAAAACGCCTTAATAGCAAACGCTCCCTCCCCTCCTCCTTTCTCTTATCTTTCATTGCTGAGCATGATGTCGTGTGGTATGGAGTACCTCTTTGGTCAGCTTGGGACAGCTGTTCTGGCTATGTCCCCTCCCAAGCTCTTTCCTACTCCCAGCCTACCGGCCTTTGGGGGTGAGGAGGTGGGAGAGACAGGTCAATGCTGTGGGAGGGCTGCTCAGCAGCAGCCACAGCACTGCTGTGTTACCAGCACCCCTCTAGCTACCAAGAGAAAGCAGAGCACTGGGCGGGCTGCTGCGGGGACAGTTAGCTCCATCCCAGCCAGGCTCAAGACAGCTGGTGATCCTCACTGAGGATCCCAGCCAGCGCATCACAGCTGGCAACAGATTTAAACATACAAATTCTCTCTTGAATTAGTACAGTATTTTAACACGTGCAGACTAAGGGTGTGCATCTGGGAGAAGGACTTTGAGGATCTGGCCTGTCAGTAATTGAAACCACCTTAAATTTTAGTTTGATTTTCCTTTCCTTCTTCTACCACTGAAGTGTACAGGCATACAGAGGCAGAATTAGCCAAGTAAGCCCCTATTTTTAGGGAATTCTAATGAAAATCACGCAGGCAAATCATCTTTCAAGCGACTGTACTTATTGTAATGAATAATTTATTATTAACAAACCATAAATAGGTTGCATAGAGAATTTTACTGGGTTATTATCAGATTGCACATTGTATCTGAAAATACATCAGAATCCATCCTCCTCTCAGGCACTGGTGGTGTCAGTTTGGTGGTAATGAATGGACACACAGGGAATTAGAATGACTTTGACCTTCAGTGAAGAGACAGGGATCTAAAGACGACAAGAAGTCTGATCTACCTGAAGCCCTCTCTTAGGCTGTAGCACGTTACCGGACCATTATTTCTACTCTTCCATTTTCCTTTCTCCTGCTCAGTGCCCATGTTGCCCTGATGCTTGCTCAGAAGTACAACCTCCTCCTCCTCCTGCTGCTACTTTTTGGTTTTCTGTAGCCACCAGCAGACAGAAATCAATTGCTGCTGCCAGCTGCACGCCAGGTCTTGCTTTCCCTCATGTGTGAGCAGTCCCTGAAGCGGGCTGTCAGGTTTCAGTATTTCAGCAAGGAGAAGCCAGTCACAGGTACCCTGCTACTGATAGGCAGCCTGCGCGCTGCAGTCCTTCACTAACCTGCTACATTCACATCCAGGAGGCAGCAAGTGCAGTAAAGCAAAGCTTTCTCAATAGATGGGTTGTAAACTTAAGTTCCACAGTCGTCAGACAGGAAAATACTTTCAGATCCGGTCATTTAAAAAGTATTAACAAGTATATAATGAGACAGCTGCAGTAATCTGTGCCCTTGTGTGGCAGCACCTCAGCCTGGAGAACATGAACAGGATCTCCCTTTTCTGCCATGCTGAGACTAGGGTTCTCCACCTACCCATAAACCCTGGCCTGATGAGCTAAGCAATGCTGCAGGCAGCCTGACAACCAGCGTCCTCTTCAGAGATCAAGATGCCCAACAACCTCCTCCCAGAGAGAGCCGGTGAGAAGGCCCAGCTCAGGAGAGAAGGGATCCTCAGAGTGATGGAGGATGAGCATCCTCTTCAGTAGACTGCAGACCGCTGCCTGCTCTGATCTGTTACCACGCTGTGAAGACACAAGGGGCCACTAAAAGCTGTCCCCAGCATCTTCATAGAACTGTACAACCCACGCTGAGCCGCTTGCCACCGTCTCATCGCTCTGCTATTTAAATCTTCCTGAAAAAGCCAGCCTTCTCTGGCTGAGAAGGACTTCCAGATGAATATGAAAGACAAGGTTCAGGCTTGGAAGGAGACCAAGTTCACACAGACACCAAAAAGCTTTGCGTTCTGAAAAGGAGGCGAGATGCTTCCACAGCTAAGCAGGGCACCCTGGCTGCCCCAACCACTGCCAGATTTGTTAGAGCGCACCATTTCCCAGCCCCTCCTTTCTCATCAGCTTATGCCAACCACAAATTCATTGGGAGGCTTGCTTAGACTTTTGCAGTAAACACAGGGATGATTTTTCTTTTCCCAAGCTGTTTAGCCAGACCAAAAGACTGACAAGCTGTCTCTTGTTTACTTTCTGAAGGCAGTTTGCAGACAGCAGCAAGAATTAATGTGGGAATCGCTGGCTCTGTTTATGCCAGTAACTCATTAAAAAAATACACAGCACACTTGGCTGGCATTATTTCCTCCAGCTACACTGCAACATGAGGTTCTCCTTGAGAATAAAAGCTGTGAAAGTTGCCACATGCCAGGAAACTTTCACTGAACCACTGAAACTAGGATTGGACAGGGGTTCAAGATACAGACCTTCTTTCCTCCCACCCCAAGACAGGCACAGATAAAGCCAGTGGCTCAAGCTGGCCTCCTGATGACAGGGCACCATGCAGGCACACCTGAAGCATGTATTAGCATTGTTCCAAAACCGGCTTCATAAAAGATTTGGACAACTGGCTACACTGAAATACTTTCTAAAAGGAAGCAGATACCAAAGGGACCAACCCCAAGAAAATCAGAAAAAGAACTAGTAATTACCATGAACTATGACAATTATCCAAGGAATAGTTCACAAGAGGGAAGTCATTTTTACAAATTGTGTCCACTGTAAGCACGAGAAGCGAAATGGCAAAGTATTAAAACTGAGCCATGAGTTACAGACAGCTGTGCCAACTGAAGATTAAATGACATGTCCAGAACTTACGTTTTTCTTTTATGAGCTTTTGTATGGACAGCTGAACACTGATAAGCAGTAATATCAACAACAGGAGAAAGCTGAGAAACTAATGACATAAATGGTTAAACCTTCACCCTTGCATCAGATGTGGAGTATTTTCAGGGAAACACAAGCCTGCAGCTTGCTGTCTAAATGGTAAAACTACAGCCCTCCATTATGTAAAGATGCTCACGAAGCTCGAAGTACACATACAGTAAGTATTTTCATGACACAGATTTCTTCTATTATTCAGCCGACAACAGTGTAGTAGTTAGAAAAAAGTTCTTCTCCTTGCTTGATGTCTCTGAGAGCAACAAGCACTACACACCTCAGGTGGCTGTAAGAAAAGGAAAAGCAAAACATATGAAAGTGAACAATTACATGTCCCTTTGAATTTTTTAAATTCTTCACGGCAAGGAACTAAAACAATGGCTCTGTCCAGATTACTTTTGGAAGTAATATGCATAATGCAGGCCCAGGAGCCTGGAAGAACAACACTGGGATACAGACAGCAAATATAAGCAAAACCAGTATAATTGCAAAAAAAAAAAAAAAAAAAAAAAACCAAACAAACCTTCCACTCGCACAATTACGCAGAAATGAAAAGAATTAGTCAAGATGGAGAAAAAGACACACAGACAGGAAGCAAAGCTACAGCAAAGTTCATGGAGCAGAAATCATTCCTCTAGACATGCCTACCCACAGGTGCTAGCTGGCTAAACCCACCCTCAGTCAACAACACCCAGAAAGACAGCTCCGAACTGCATCAGAGCCCTGCTGCAGTCTATGGGGATGGGTGAATTCTCCATAAACCAAGCTGAAATCAGTGGCTGGCAGTCGTCTTACAGAGAGATTTAGGAACCCACCCCCCCCTAAACTTCCTTTAAGTAAGTGACCATGCCCTGAAGCTGAAGTATCTGTTCAAAGCAAAGCACATTCTTCTGATGCTGATGAACATGAACGTGAAGAACAGCATCAACCCAAACAGTCCCCACTACTAAGAAACTGAGTGTGAGGTCATTTTGAAACAAAACAAACAACAACAAAAAGGTAAGCAAGTACTAAGAACTCTTTTACAAGACAGAAAAAGATTTAGAAACCAGATTACCTATGTTGTCAGCACTGTAAGTATCATTATCAAAACAAGCAGCTAGAAGCAGATGGGATCTTTTGTCTAGTGGCTGTACGCTGGCAGAATTGGTGATTGAAAGACCATATTTTCTTGGACAGATTCCAAGGAAGAGAGCAAAATTCCCCCTTCCCGAAATGGTCCCATAGCTTACCTCTACTCACTGCACTTTCACACTTAAAGTACAGCATCCAGGCTTCCTGAAAGTTCAGTCTTACAACTTCTTTTATTAGCATTTATTTACTTATCTGCAGACTACAACTGCATCATTAACCTTGCCTCAACAAAGTCTAAGTTGAATCAGAAAAGCTGTTTTTCCAATATGCACCGTAACTTTCTCCAACCAGATTTTTTAAATAGCTCCAGAACTACATTAGAAGTCTAGATGATCTGCTCTAAAACCCTTACACATCCTCTAAATGAAGAGGATTACTTGGTTCCTGAAGGTAGCAACTGGACTAGAAGCGCAGTTTCTTTGGTGTGTTAAATTCAGGACCAACATTACAACTTACTTACAGCTTCAAAGTTATTCTTGACAACATCCCAGTACAGGACACTCACTTCCAAACGTATTGTCTGTCCTTGTTGTCCATACTGCTTCTTGCACATATTCATTTAATTGTCACTTTTCCGAACAAAAAAATCTGAGAAAGGTTTCCAAGTGTTTTAATTTCTAAAAGAGGTGGATTTTCAGATCATAATGAGGATATTGTAATTGTGTAGTGTAACTAAGTCACACGCTTTATACTGCATAGTACTTCACTTGTCTCAGTACAAATTAATATTAAGTTTCTTCTTGCAAATTCATTTGCTTATTCCTCACATAAGCAGAAGACATGCGGAACAGGAGAGCAAGAAGCCTAAATCTCAACTACCTTAGAAGGGCTTTGGTTAAGGGTTGCTAACTACATCTGAAATACATACTGAAAAACGAGTACTGTCATACAAGCAAAATATAATTAGTGCTTTATGGGATTCAGAAGAATCACACTATAGTGTAACAACTGCTTGTAAAACCATGTCTTCAGAGCTATGCTGATCTCATTTGTGAAGATGTGGAAAAAGGAACAAAAATAAATAGTCTTGTAAATCACTTAAAATTAGTCTATTTAAAGAGCTAACTCTTCCATACAGGTGCACACATTTGCGTAACACATCTTTATATGGAATAATGTTATTCTTCAACCATGTTTGTTTGTGGTTTTTTTGTTTTTGTTTTGTTTTTTTTTTTTTTTTTTTTTTTTTTACACATACAGTAAGCTTTGTATCATACAAATCTATGAGCTCTTTGACCCACTGCTAACCTCTCTATGTCATGGCTGTAGACGATGTTTGGAAGATACTGTTTCAGTTCTACTGGAAAGTATCCTGGCACATCAAACTCCTGATAACACACGTTGGCTGCTTTTTCTAGAAATAAGAAAAAAAAAAGTCTCTATGATACTGAGAAAAATCTTAGCTAGGGTTTAGAGATATGTAAAAATATCAAATGTACTGCTGCAGAAGTACCAGATGCTTCATCAAGCCTGAAAAGCATGCCTCTGTTGGGAGCTACTACACTCCTCTGAAGTCCTATTTTGAATTTACACAAGAGATACACAATGAACTACAGGAGCTTTAATTCATCCTTATTGCATTAAACAGGATGACCTGATTATCAACATGTATATGAAGGGGCACATCTTGCAGAGTGCCAGGGGTAGCTTACAGCATTGCTAAATGTTGTTAATACACAACATTTGCTTTTACAGTTAAAAAAATCCAGAAAAAAAATTTCCTGGTGGCAAAATACATAAATACAGCAGAGAAAATCACCATCTGTCCAGCAGGAAGAAGGGAATTTTCCTGACATGGACACTGGATCTGGAAGAAACAGCTTCATGGGACAGCCCTTTGTCTCTGGGCCAGTCAACACCTGGTTCGCTACTCCAGCAACCTTTCTGGATGCTACTTGGAGGCAGGGTATCTTGAATGTAATGCAGGCTCTCAAAGCAACTGAGAAGATAGGGATGGTAGCAATTCAACTTTCTGTATCTCACAACCGTTCCCATGAGTTATTTATTCCCCCAAACCTTAAGACCAACACGTACTGTGTGAGACAGAATAAATAAGTAGTTCCCTTCTTCATGTCCAACAGCTAGATCATACCAGCAGTTTCCTAGATTTTGCACATAAATGTAAGGAAATCTAAAAAAAGTATTATAGTTCAAACTGAGCAGTGATAGAATCTTACTGTACATGCCACTGTGTGTATGGTTTTCTAATGAAGCCTGCTGGAACCATACTGGGGAACTTGATCTGCAACTCTGTGTACTGCCTCAGCCCAGCAGTCCTTTGCCAGATATTCTTTCCCACCATCTCACATTTTGGGATGTGTGCCTTTCATTCTACGTACCAGGAGGGAGACTGGGGGAGTCAGTGAGAAAAGCATAAGGATATTTGAAGTGTTGCTACACTGAAGGATTCTAACACCCAGCCGTCACAAAGAGCCTCAGAAACTCTTTATTCCATAAGTGCTTATCTTGTTTTAAACAGCAGTATTGTCCTCCAAGATTAGTATCTGATTCTCTGTCATCCCCAAAACAACTTATATCCATAAAGACAAACTCAAGCCTGGAAAATTTACCTGGCAACTTACCATGTGAGCAGTTGTTGACATACTGTCCCACCGCCAGTGGGTTTTGCAGGGCAGCTGTGAGCCAGCTCTCGTCACTCATTTGAAATGGGCCAAGTTGATCTCTCCTGCTGCAAGACCTGAAACGACCAACAGTGTTAACATGAATCACTGCTCCTTCACTTAACAGGTTATCTGTACTTCCTCCAGTAGAAATGGCCACAGTTGCTGCGTAAAGTTACAGCTGTCCAACCCACCTGGGAGACAGGACAACACTGGAGTTGGGGGGTGTGCATGCAGACCAACACCTTGATGATACTTTAAAAAGTGCATTTAAACCTCCCACATAATGCGTGGTGTCTTTCAGACTCCAGTGGAAGAACCTGCACAAAACCACCACATACCATTCAAGAAATCCAACGTCAAACATTACCATTACAGAAGTGTCAACACATCTCGTTCACCTCTAAAGATGTGAAGGCTCGTTATAATATCAACTTCAAACTCATTCCCAGAATTAAAATCTGGTATTAGTAGGTATTAGTAATCAAATTAGGTATTATTTTAGATCATTTTGCTTGTTATTAAATTTTATTTCCTTTTCATCTCACATTTAAAGACAAATTGCTACAAATTGTATTTTAAGGCAAGCTAAAACAGTCCAGGCTAGCTGCGTCAGGGGCAGTTCAGATTGGACATTAGGAAAAGGTTCTTCACCATGAGGGTGGTTGGTCACTGGAACAGGCTCCCCAGGGAAGTGGTCATAGCACCAAGCCTGTCAGAGTTCAAGGAGTGTCTGGATGACACTCTTGGTCATATGGTTTAGTTTTAGGTAGTCCTGCGAGGAGCAGGGAGTTGGACCTGATGACCCTTATGGGTCCCTTCCAATGTGAGATAATAAGTATTATTATTAGCGTTACTGCTCCCTTCTTAAGTGCTGCTCCTCCGTAGAGTAGAGTTGGAGTTACCAGATTCACCCTGTTTGTATCGGCAAGTCCATATAGAGGCTTTTTTTTTTTTTTTTTATCCACTAAGCAGATTTGAATAACAGCTCAGAAGCATTTAAAAAATTTTATGCTATATCCTGCTCCTATTAAAACTATTTTCTTTACAGGAAACAGTCTCTGTACATCAAAACGCATCTCACTGGCATTACAGATGAAGACAAGTACATAACAGATCACATCCAGCAGCTCTTACCCTTGTGTTGTTTGCATTACAAGATACACATAGGTGGATAATATTAAAATCTAACTCAATTTAGGGTAAGACAACAGGGAACTGAGACTATTAGTACCACTGTTATAAACCAGTTGAGTGACAAACCCCTATTTCTTTTGACTGCTTACCTGTACACTGATCTTGATAGTCCTTTATCATTCCCATCAATAAGGACACCATCTATGCACCTAAAAATAAAGGGATTGCCAAGGGACTGGAAAAAGATGGGCTCATGCTTTCTGTATACTGTACCTGTTGCAAGACAGATATGATTATTTCAGAAGAAAATAAGTTAACTGTCAGAATGGGCTCACGATATCACCCAGACCCTCCATACAGAAACTCAAAGGAGACAGAGCGGGTAGGAGAGAACTCCTCTCTCAGTTAATGACATTAACACTTGTAAACCTACAAGCTTTTAGACATATCTTTGTGGGATGCAAAAAAAAAAAAAAAATCTACATGAGCTGAGATACTCCAGAGAGAGAAGCCATTGAAGGAAATCATCGAGGAGAAGGCCTGTGTCCAGCATCCATGTGAGAAGTAGGTAAAAAACCAGCCAACCGGCCTGCTTCAGAGAGGAAAATGTCAAGTGACATTTGTTCAGGAAAGCACACCTGAAGGTACTAAGCTATTTTGTTACTACTCTGTCAGGACTCTGAAAAACACACACAGACAGCAAAGAACCTGAAACACCCTCCTCCACCACCCTGATTGGAGATTTTGTTTGGTACGGGAGAGGGAAAATGCCAAACCAAGAACAGACAAATCATTTCAGCAGACCATGTCACAAATCCGTTGACAGGATTTAACCTGCCCTGGCTTCCAAGCACAGAAAAGTGACAGCAGACTGGCTTGCAACTTTTCATGACACTGCAGTCCTATGTCCCTCACATCCACTACACCTTCAGCAACTCTCTGCAGAAATCCTTCACTGCAATCTCACAAGAAGCGAGGCAAAGGCCCCGACAGCAGTCTGCACTCACTGCCAAACCGGCAGGAGAGCACTGACGTGCTCTCTCCACAGGGTCCCTTCCCCAGCCAGCAGCCCTGCAGTTTCCTTCATACCCCTGAAAAAGGAAAGCATTTCAACAGCTCATCCTCTTGTTTTGCCAGATGAGCTGCTAGAGGAGACTCTCAATGAGCCTACACTCACATTTAGCATGTGCCTGAAATTTGAAGCGAGTGGCAAGGTCGCAGGCTCATTCCCTGTGATTGTCATTTGACTGTTAGTCAGTTTACCAGTCAATGGCAATCGCCAGGCACTCCTGCTTTGGCATGGCAAAACACGCTCTGCTGCCCAATGCTTGGACTGGTCCCGATCCTGCAGTGCTGGCAGAAGCTAGAGACTGCATGCAGGGAATGATTCTGTTGACAGACAAAACAGAAACAAATCCAAAGCACTTCAGCAGAGCTGTCCTAGCTTGGCCATGCTGACAGAATTACAAATCTTTTTAAGAAATGTAAGCAAATACAGTTCCAAGAAGTGAGGAACAGAGAAGTGCTGATTTTCCAAACATGCTTCTATGGAAGAGAGTTCCACTAAAAGATTTTACTTTCATTCTCCAGTTTGTATTTTTGTGCTTTGAAAAAGTTCATAGTCTTGTATGCTGATCTGTGTGGAAATCTCAAAACCTCATTTTTCAGATCCTTACCCAAAACAGAAACCCTGAAGAATTAAACTGTATTGTTCATCTACTTGAAATTGCTCCCATACATTTGTGTTTAAAGAATCTGGAACAACTTTTCCAGCAGCTGAAAAAATCAGATTTTGAGTACTGAAAGTTTTTTTTATAAACAAAATTACACACCATCACCACCTCCCCCCCCCCAATATTGCTTTGCTTATTTCCAAAAGAACTCTAGTCAGGTTACACAGATATATTCTCATTCACCATAACTTGCAATTTTGTTAAGGAATGACAGAAATAAAACCCGTAAAATAAAAATTAGTGTAGAACTTCAGTATTCTATAATTAGATGGTTAGAAATCCCATCTAACTTAATCAGATAAAAGAACATTCCATTACCAGGATACATAGATACAACCGTCCCTTTTGGTACAAAACCTTTGGTAACAAAGACTCCAGTTCCAGCAGACACCAGGGAACTTCGGTCTCGACTAACAGCGAACCCTAGTGTATTCAACAGAACTTCCTCTGGACTAAACACATGTTGACTCTGATGGTTACATGAATTTACTTTTGATCGCTTCTGCTCAACAGTCAGTAATTCCAGATATTTACATTTGATTTCTGGAAGTAAGGCCAAAATGTGTGCGTGTCTACTGAAGTCATTTATGAACAGAGCTTTAAATACTTTCAGTAGTGTTTCAAAGACATCTTCATCAGAGATAATTTTGTCTTGGGAGCTTTCGGGAACGTATCGGAGAGTCCTGTAAAGAAAAAACCCTTATTTTAAAATTACATTTTTCCTAAATAAAATACAGAAGACCCATTTTACAGCAGCAACTTATAGGCACTGTTGTTTCAAACAAACCCAAACTCTGAAGAATATTCTTTCATACCTCTCCTACTATAAAACCATCATCTGTGTATTTACAGCAAGGCAGGTAGGTTAAACACCACTGAACTCTCAGTGACAAACATACTAAAAATCAAATATACGCGATTACCAAAGTTTATTAAAGAAAAAAATGCATAGTGCATTACAGTTTAAATGGGGCAAGGACAAACGTTATGCTGACTAGGGAGATTTTAATTTATGCTACATTTAACAACGCCGTACCCACTTAAATTCAAGCACTGCTTTTACCTTTAAAAGGAGGGCAAACATGTCTTGCGGAAAAAAAGAAAAACCTACCCATCCAGTTGTAACGTTGAATACCATTTTAAAGCAGGCAGGTACTAAAGTTTCGCGCCAGCGAAGCGGCACACAAGGCTGAACCCCTCCCGCAAAGCAGCCGCCCCCAGGGAAACACCCGCGTGAGCTCCCGCGGCGACCCCCGTCACTCCCGAGAAGGGGGAGCGGGGCCTCGACGGCGGGTCTGCGCCCCCCCGGGCCCGACGGGAGGGAGCTCTCACCCAGCTCCGGCAGCTCCTCCAGCCAGAAAAACCCTGCGCCAGGCGGCGCCCCCGGCCGCCACCTCACCCCGCTGGAGGACACAAAGGGCGGCGGGGCGGGCCTTCCCCCCCCCGCCCCCGAGCGGCCTCACCGCTGCCCGCTGGCGCCCGGGATCTCCCCTCCGCCTCACCTGCGCTTGCGGCGGAGGTTGAGGGCCAGCCAGGGCACGAAGCGGTACTTGTAGGCGTCCCACCGCCGCCGCAGGGCCCGCAGCATGGCGGCGGGCGAGCGGCGCCCGCTCCCTCACGGCGCCCGCTCCCTCACGGCGCCCGCTCCCTCACGGCGCCCGCTCCCTCACGGCGCCCGCTCCCTCACGGCGCCCGCTCCCTCACGGCGCCCGCTCCCTCACGGCGCCCGCTCCCTCACGGCGCCCGCTCCCTCACGGCGCCCCCCTCGGCACCGCCCTCTCTCCAGCCGCGCGGCCGTATTTGCGTACGGAGCTGCCATTGGCCGGTGGGGGGCGACGCCGGGCCCGCGCTGTCGGCCGTGAGGGGCGGGCGGGCGCTGGGCCGGTGGCGCGTGCGGTGGCGAACGGTGGCCCACTCGTGAGCTCGGACATCACCGAGGAGCGCGAGTGACGTGCGCTTTTAAGTAGCCGATACCACCTTACTGTCACGTGGCTGCGCGCTTGACACCCGTGGAGGCGTGACGGCAAGCCAAATTTTTCAACATTTACTTTTTCTTAAATTCATTTTTAAAAAGTTAATTTTTAAAATTACGGTTGACACAGGCAACGGAAAGAGCCCATATAGGTAAACAAAGTAAGACAAAGCCCAAGTCAGCCCTCGGAACTGACTGACCTGAGGGGGCTTCCTCAGGCTGACCGGGCTGAGGCGCCATCTTGGCGCGCTCCCTGGGCCAGGGTCCCCGGGGAAGCTGGGGTGGGTGGGCCGGTCCCGCACCACCCGCCGCGGGGCTGGGAGCAGCTTCCACGCGGCCAAGGAGAGGAGGCAGAGCGAGGAGCTTTTTAATGCAAATGTATAGGGCTGTTGGTTGATGAGATCGGGCTCAAGTGGGGCTGGGACTCCCTGTTCTGCAACAGCTGGCAGCATAGGGAGAGCTGGTTAACCGTAGGTGGTACCAAGGCATGGTGTGTTTGCACCAAAAAAGGCAGAGCTCCAGGCGCTGGAAAAGAAAACTCTTGTCCCGTGGGTGCATACTTAGATATGTAAATACATGCACACCTCCCTATATCTAAATAATGTTGCAGGCCCCTCCCGTGTTTTATTAAACAATCAAAAAAGGCAAGATGATGCCAAAGGGAGATTTAAAAATTATCTAGAAGCAGCGTTTGAAACACATCTCCTTGACAATTCTACATCCAGGAGCAATCCCAGCACTATCAGACCGCCTTTCCAAAATTATCCTGCGCCTGCTTCTAGTGATGCTGAAGACTGTTAGTGCCTCAGATGATCACAAAAGGAGTGGATCAATAGCCCAGAGCTGAAACCTGTTACATTTCTGTCTGCGCTTTTGACTAGTATTTGGCCCTAGCAACAAGGAGACATGAGTTGTGCTTTGTAGCATCGTAAGCAAATGCATCTCGAAAGGTGCAGCCCGCTTACTGGTGTGAAGCAGTCTGCAGCATTTACTGTAAACCTAACAAGCCAGACAGAAGGGATGTATTGCAAATCATGAGCATTTACGACTAGAGTGCTCGTGGGGTGGGGACATAATTTCTTTTGGTGCCACATTCTACCATAGGTTGTCTGTAAAATAAACAAACAAATCTAGTGAAGAAAACAATTGCTCAGCAATTGAGCTTCAGAAATTAACAAAGCTCCCCAAATCATTCTTTACAAATCATTAAGTTAAGATATATTAAGATAAGGGTAATGGTATCTCCTTGGCCGCTGTTCTCCCTTCTCTGCTTGGGTACCTACTTTCATAAAACTTATCTTTGGATGCTGCTCCTTACCATGCAGTTTTAGTTAAAATCTGCCAATGAAGTCAAAAGTTGTTGGGGAAAAAAGGACAGAACATGACAGCATGTATCTTACTTTCTGAGGAAACTAGCTTAAAAAATAATCATATAGAGCTAGTGTTTGAGAATTGGTTTTGGGGTGAACAGAGAAATCAAACCTCAAACCACTGTCAAGGCTTACAGTCCTGTATCTGGACCTAAACTTTAGCCAGGGGTTTGGGATTTTGAGAGGCAGCCCCACCAAAGCAATGAAGCAAGCAGAACTAATTTCCCGACTCAGAGCCTTGCAAATATTTATAAATGGCCTCTTGATTTACTTCATATTCACGTTAATTGTATTGTTGGCCTTGCACATCTTTTCAAGAACAGGAACCGAGTGATGATATATTGCAAACAGAAATAACTGAGGGAAATAAAAGGACATGGCATAGTGGCTGCCTCAAAACGCTTTCCTGCCATCTTCTGGACTTTCTCGGTAACGTCAGGGAAGAAAGGTCTCAATTCACAGCTTAAATTCTGGATTTCAGCAGCTGTGTGCCACAATGAGAAAACAACAGGCACCTTTGCCACAGTATATGCATATTGTGGCTCTTAAAAGCAAGACTGTCACATTCATGATTCAGCTCAGCAAGGAAGACTAAGCAATGAGAGAATAGTTAGTAAGGGAAATACAGTGTCTTGGGAGGTGGGCAAGAGTCAGGTCAGAACAGCCACACATGCACGTTGCCCACTCATATGATGGAGGTGAAATACATGATCCTCATGATGCTCCGGCATGGTCTGGAAGCAATCATTACCTTTCAATGAGAACTTGCAAAGATGAAACACTGTCAGACTTCAGTCTATGACTGTCATAGAGAACATGGAATGTAACATTTTTCCAGCAGAGAAAACCAAAATGGGCATAGCTTACTATTTGCCTGTGAAAGAACTGAACATGCCCTTTGCAAATGAAGATGTTTGGTTCTGTAAGTAGGTGTCTTTGACATTTTCTGCCAACTGCTGGGGTCAGGTGATCTCTGCCATCCCTTGTTCCTAAAAAGGAGACTGCAACATTGTGATTACCACACAGTACTGTTAAGATTCAGGTGTTTGTGGTGGGTTGGCCCTGGCTGGACACCAGGTGCCCACAAAAGCCACTCTATCACTCCCCCCCTCAGTTGGACAGGGGAGAGAAAATATAACAAAAGGCTCGTGGGTCGAGATAAGGGGACAGGGAGAGATCACTCAACCAATTACTGTCATGGGCAAAACAGACTCGACTTGGGGAAAATTAATTTATTACCAATCAAAATCAGAGTAGGGGATAATGAGACATAAAACCAAATCTTAAAACACCTTCCCCCCACTCCTCCCTTCTTCCCAGGCACAACTCCACTCCCAGTTTTCTCTACCTCTGCGGCACAGGGGGACAGGGAATGGGGGTTGGGGTCAGTTCATCACACATTGTCTCTGCCGCTTCATCCTCCTCAGGGGCAGGATTCCTCACACTCTTCCCCTGCTCCAGTGTGGGGTCCCTCCCACAGGAGACAGTCCTCTGTGAACTTCTCCAACGTGGGTCCTTCCCATGGGCTGCAGTTCTTCACAAACTGCTCCAGCGTCGGTCCCTTCCACGGGCGGCAGTCCCTCAGGCACAGACTGCTCCAGCGTGGGTCACCCGCGGGGTCACAAGTCCTGCTGGCAAATGTGTTCCAGCGTGGGCTCCTCTCTTCACGGGGCCACAGGTCCTGCCAGGACCCTGCTCCAACGCAGGCTTCCCACAGGGTCACAGCCTCCTTCGGGCACCCACCTGCTCCGGTGTGGGGTCCCCCACAGGCTGCAGGTGGATATCTGCTCCACCATGGACCTCCCTGGGCTGCAGGGGGACAGCCTGCCTCACCATGGTCTTCCCCAGGGGCTGCAGGGGAATCTCTGCTCCGGCGCCTGGACCACCTCCTCCCCCTCCTTCTTCACTGACCTGTGGGTCTGCAGGGTTGTTTCTCTCACATGTCCTCACTCCTCTTTCCAGCTGCAGTTTCTGTTGTGCAGCAACTTTTTTCCCTTCTTAAGTATGTTATCACAGAGGCGCTACCACTATCGCTGATTGTCTCGGCCTTGGCCAGTGGCAGGTCCGTCTTGAAGCTGACTGGCATTGGCTCTGTCGGGCATGGGGGAAGCTTCTAGCAGCTTCTCACAGAAGCCACCCCTGTATGCCCTCTGCTACCAAAGCCTTACCATGCAAACCCAATACAAAGTTCTGTAGTAAATCAAATAAAGAAGATACATTGGACTCAATTTATCTTCTATTTAATCCCTGTCATATATTTTACTTCTTGACATTTCAGGTAGTACATTTTTCTGTATATAAAATCAGATATTAAAATTTATCTGAAGATTTCTGCTGCCAATTTTTGCTGGTGAATTGATATGTTTGTCTCTATTTGCAGAAAGTCATGTAAGTAATGGAGACTATGAAGAGAACGATCCTTCAAAATGCAGAATTTAGTAGTCACAAAAAAGGCTACAGAACACTTGAACTTAATTTTCAACTATCAAAAAATAGATTAATTTTTAAAATTTAAAAAAATCAGGAGAAAGACAAGCAACTGAAACAAGCCCTATCTTTGCAATACGTATTCAGATTGCCTGAATAAGGAAAGGCTTATGTTTGCTACTTAAATCACAAGCAACAGAATCATTTCACTGAAAACAAAATAGCAGATTAACTTCCAAGGTACACCTCTATGCCTCCAGAACTGATCTAACCAAATCAGCTCACCTGGCTTGGTAATTAATAGTTACATTTGCAGTACTGCAAAATTTAGACATTTAATGTTTGATCTGAGGGCATAAGCAAGTGAGGCTGACAGATACATTGTTGTTGTGAGAGAAGTTCCTACCTTTATTATTGATTAAGAAAAATTTAGTGTTTGTTGCTGCCCTTTATCTAAGCATTCTTTATTGATACACTTAAGATATACATGTATCAGCCAATACTCATTCATATGTGTCCTGTAATATTAGAAACTAAGTCTTGATATATTGAGTGTTGCATATGAAATCATGTAGAAACAGTGAAGTCTAAAAGAAATGTTACATCAGTAAACTGAAGGTGTTCACACTACAATAAGCAAAAGACAAAATTTGTTCAAAAACTTTTATTTACTATAAAGACAAAAAACACCAAAATAGGTACAAATTATACTATATAAAATTGGTTCAATGGGGTAAAAACTTTTAATTAAAATATCTTGATATATTTAAAATAACAAAGGATACAATGAAGCCAAATTTCTTAACCCAGAGATTTCTGTAAAATTTGCTTGCACAGTAAGGTGCTAATAGAAGTTAGCCCTTAAGCCCTGGAAGTCTTAGGAATCAGTCACATAGCAAATATAATTTCATTGTGAAAGTGAACTTTGGTAGAAGAAACTCTATAGGACACCTGAGGTAGTAGAAACTGGAATAAACAGCAGTAGACGTTATTTACAACTTAAGTACCAAATAACATTAAGAACACAAAAAAATAATTACACAATACAATTTTCAGTCCAGCTTTGATCCAAAGAAAATAAGAATATTACATCACATCTGCATTTTAAAAACACCACAATTACCAGCAAGCTGAGGGAAACGCAAACGCACGCATTTGGACACCTAGAGGCAGTTTAAGTTTGAAATGTGGTAGGCATGGTGATCTACAAAGTAATACTGATTAGCTGAGGTTCATCAGTTTATACAGTTTGCATTTCCACCAGAAACAGTATTAATCTGACAACTGATCTTCCAGTACATGAATTGGCAAGAGTGCATCCTTTAAAGCTTGCACATAAGAAAGACTTGGAAACAATCTTACTAGAACAAGAAATTCTAAAGTGGTAAAAAAAAAAAAAAAAAAAGTCAAGTACAAAACAGTTAGAGCTACCAAACTTCACATTTCAGTATTATTTTTTTAACTCTTCAAAGTCTGCCAGTCTTCCAAAACAAAGGAATGTAAAATTTCCAAAAGAAACACATTCACAACTAATGACACTGCTTTTCTTTATTAGTATGAGCACTATCATTCCTGTAAACTTATCTTTAAGATGTTTTACTTCCAATTAGTATTGTACATTTTTAATGTACTATAGCTTATTTAGTTTGTCCTGAGTCTTTGAAAATAACCAATTCTATTTCAGTCCAACAATCCAACTGGCTTCTGAAGAGTTAAAACATGAACAGTATTTTTTTCCAAATAGATTAAACACAATCAATATTTGATTTAAAAAGATCCCCTCTTAAAAAAGCAAAAGAAAAGCTGCCATTTTCCTTCAGAATTACATGCATCAGAATCTAATAACCTGCCTTTAAAATAAATTTAAAAACCTGTTTTAAAAAAAACACACCTGCTAAAAACCACAAGTTTTGCACTACAGGTGAAGCTTTACTTCACATTATACTTGCTTTTCAAGTCCAAGTTTGTTTCTTGTTAAAATAAATACCTTTCTTATGGTAATATTTTTAGCATTTTCAAATTAAATTATCACTAATGGCTACAGTAAATAGATGATGTATGGCAGAAGGAAAACAGCACGTGAAAGTTATTATCAGTAGAGAATGTGACCTCAGTTTTGTTACACAAAAAATGAGATTTGCTCATAGTTGGCACCTGCTCCCACTGAAGTATAAGGATGAAGTCTCCCATAAACTTTAATGGGAGCTGGATTTGGGGCCTTTGACATGAAACTTCTCTACACAATTTCCCAGAAGAAACTGCTATAAGAAAAGAAGGCTCACCAACTTTTAGCATGATTCAGACTAAGTTGTTCTTTGCAGAACAATCTTGGTTTTTCTGTTTTGTTTTTTTAAATAACCTCTACTATCAGAGCCTTCAACACTGCTTTGTTGAAGGTAGCATTTTTTTTTTCCAGATTTCCAGCAAATCTGTTTTTAAAACTGTTGTGTCAGCAAGATGTTCCATGACACTTATTGCATCTTTTTCTAAAGACTATTTTAAAAGATCACCTTTCCCTGAAAGTTAAAAATACAATGAAAAAAACCTTTAATTTCAAAAGAAATTACATGGCCAGCAGTAAATGCAGTGAACCACAACTGCCTGCTCTTACTTTAAGGAAGGCAAAATGTTTTTTTAAAGTATCCATCAATGTTTGGATTTGTTACTCAGAGAACTTTATGTAATTAAAATGGACAGATACAGAACTTTTTAACCAGTGCTGAAAACTGACTAATTGCAGAATCCTCTGCTTACATCTACATGATGTGAAATGGAATAGTGAATGCTATATTAAAATAGATCCTGAGCCCCTCAGCTCCTAATATTGCTGAAAAAGTGCTCCAAATAAAATAAAAATCACTTATCTGCTAAATAATCATGCAGATTTAAGGAAAAATGCTTTTGTGTTCACATAGAGCCAGATGTTTGAAAAGGCACAGTTTACTAATCTCTGCACAAATTGTGAAATGTTGCATACTGAGCTTAGGTAAAGATCTCGATTTGTCAATCACATACTTAGGTAGGGTCCTGTGCTGGCCTTAAGTCCTTGATGTATCTATCATTAAGGCCAGCAGAACAATACAATTTGCTGTGCTTAACTGCACTGCAAGACAGTTATGGTATATTCAGTAGCATCTTCTTCAGTATATCAGCCTTATACCTAAGTGGCTACCACGTAGTACGGAAGACTGGGTGTTTCAGCAGCTCCCTTGATGGGGGTCTGTCCTGAGGTTGAAGTTCTAAACATCGAAGAGTCACATCTTTCAAGCCAGGAGACAGATGTGTAGGGATTGATGGAGCAGTAGTTGCACTAGCAATCTGAACAAAGGGAAAATAACTTTTTAGAAGTCAGTGATCCTTAAGTCCCCTCTCCTACCCCAAAACCCTTCCACAAGTTGATAATTTTCAGGTGATGAGTTATATTTATGAGCTTTTCTCCACTTAGCGTATTTCCTACTGCAGTTTGAAGATTACATTACTGCTTCCATATTATAAAATGGGTCTTAAGTTGCCCTTATACCTACTGCCTTTCACAGTCTGCCTCTCTCCTTGTACTTTTCTTTAAATTTTCTTCTTACAGCAAGATTCTGCAGTGACCATCTGCTGAGCAGGCCACAAGAAAAGCTCTTATGCCATACATATGGGTATTCTTTAGTCTACTAGTTGCCATCAGTGTTAACTGACATAAGCCAACATGGAGATATATTAAGCTGAGTGATGTTACGTTATGATACATTAAGCTCGGTATGCTCTCTTGCATTTCCTTTGCTGTATTTCTGCTACCATCCCAAAGGGCAATCTTTCTCAGATAGACACAGATCAATCCCCACCAAATTAATTTTGATCTTCTCTAGATAGGTTAAGTGAGGTGATTGAGAACACTAGAGTGGCACCACCAGTTCACAGACACAGAATCAAGACAATTACATCTCTTATCACAAGTGATTTGTACTTAATCAGAACATATTTGAATATTGCTGTTCTAGTTCTGTTTAGTGGAAACTCTTTCTTCACTCATGCTAGTGAAAACGCTAATAATCACTTTCTTCACTTGTGGCAGTATTTTCTTCATTCATGCCTACAGTTCAACTAAACTTTTAGAATTAAATATACCTGATTGATTTCAGTAAGAAACATGAATGCCAAAATGGATGACCTAGAGAAGGGAGGGGCAATATTTATATATAGCATGGCATAACAGTAAATATCTTTCAGCAAAATCTGAATGCGGAACATCAG
This sequence comes from Aquila chrysaetos chrysaetos, assembly GCF_900496995.4. NCBI lineage: Eukaryota > Metazoa > Chordata > Aves > Accipitriformes > Accipitridae > Aquila > Aquila chrysaetos. The sequence goes on from NC_044030.1 coordinate 67,511,291, forward strand.
GTTTTTACCAAAGGACATTCCCCACTCTGAAATATGAATACACACATCAATGTTTTATGGTAGAAAAACTTCTTTTGCTCCCGTATTTTTCAGGATTGTAAGAAAGAGTTCAAATCCCAGCCTTCTGCCTAGAGTCAAGATCAACAGTATTCCCACATTTTTTTTTGCCTGTTACACTAAGTATCTATATCTTACAAAAGAGCTTTTTCTGCATATTATTGTGTTGGTAGCTGTTTGGGTTTTTTTAACAAGCAAGTATAATTATGTTGATAGCAGTATTGATTTTGTACTAACAGCTCCAATATAAAGAAGAGCTATTGCAACAACTCCTACTACTTGTATACTTTTCTAAAATTCACATTGCTATATATGAAATTAGTCAGCGTCTTTTGTAGCATATTGGTAGCAACAAAGCACCTCACCTTAAATATCAGAGCAAGATGATTGGAGTGTTTCTCTGCATTCCAGGGAGGTTTAGCACAAGCCATTTCTATAACAACACAGCCAACGCTCCACACATCACAGCTCCTACCATATTGCTGACCTCTCAGAACCTGAAGAGACAGACAGACCAAAGCTCAGATTATCCACTTCAAAGTCTCTTAATTCTAAGTAATTTATATGCAAAAAATATCATCAACCAAATGCATTCTGATTAACATTTCAGGTTGAGAGAGTGATCAGTGGTGTAAATGCCCTAAGATTTATACAGCTGTAGAGAGCTAGTAAATAAAATGCCTGATCAAGGGGCAAAGCAAGGTACCTTGCAATAGTAGCTTTTGACCAAATGGTCATTTGGGCCTTAGTAGCAACACTTATGATAGATAAAACTTGTAACAAACTACCTAAACCAACTTTGGCAGCAAGAAAGAAATGTCATTATCATCATGTTGGAATCATTCCTATTCTTTAGAACAAGTACATTTAAAACATATTTGAAGCATTTACAGCAATTTTCTGGTTTTTGGCTGTATGAATTAACTTAAAGAGCTCAAACAAACTTTTTGAAGTAACTTCCAAAATAGGTTTCTTACCTCCGGTGCCATAAATGCAATAGTTCCCAACAACTGTCCCTGAAACTCCCCAGCACCAGTTCCTTTTGATGCCAACCTGGCTGCAGCTCCAAAATCAGCAATTCTTAATCTATGACCTGTGCTGTCAATTAGCAAATTGGCACCTGTCAACAGCATAATAAAATTACTGCTAGTTGGCTTTCTATTAAAGGCGAAAGGATGAACAGACACTCTTCCTCACTCCATTTCGAAACTATAAATAGGTTGACGTTTCCCCCACCCCCAGTATAACGGAAATCTAAAAATCAAGGACGAAGTCTAATAATGTCACTTTTCTGTTATGCCTGAATGATACTGCACACAGCTTGAGGCTGTCTGAGAGATACAGAGAAGCAATCAAACTTTTGAAGTAGGGCAAACACAGGATTCTGGAACAATGCCTGGAGATGGAATAATGAAAGAAAATGGTGACCTAAAACCCTGGAGGTTTTCATTGCCTGCAGCTCCCTGTGAAATTTAAACTTACTTCATCCTTAAGCAACTCCGAGTTGTCTTGGAGTGAGTTACAGAGCAATTGAAAGTTCTCCTATTTTAAGAAGAAATATTAAAGACAAATATTTGCAATTGCTATATTGCTACTTATCTGGATATCTCTCCAGTTCATGGACAGCTATAGTGACATTAAAGGGAAAAGTTTATTAAGACTGGTATTTCCCAATGAAGTCCACATTTTGCTCAAACACAGTACCACTGTATTTATGTTCAACTAGGATGAAGGAAGCAAACTCATCACAATATTCCTATACATTAGAAACCTGACCTCTTTATCTTGGCTTGTTCACAGATTTTACTATTATTTCAGTGTAAACATTTACATTAATTTAACTAGCAACCTTTAAAGCTATATGGCAACTTCATATTTTATTTGAACAAATTGAGAAAAACGATTTTTCTAAACTATTGGCATAGGTAGCAAACATCCCCAAAGACTGGATATGAACATTCTGATTAATTTCAGTAATTAAAAGTTCTTAAGAATGATCAGACAAACCCAATAGAAATACCACTCTTGAGATGGTATTCAAGAGAAGCAATAGGTCTCAAGCCAAAATAGATGCTGCTTTCTGAACATTCCTTTTTAAAAGACATTCTACATAATTCTCACCTTTAACATCTCTATGGATTATCTGATTCTCATGGAGGTAAGAAAGGCCACGTAATAGTTGTTCTGTGTAATTAATAATAACTGATTCTTTGAAGGCTCCATATTTACTTAACAAATGAGCAACTGAACCCCCTAGAAGATAAAAAATATATTTTTATCAACGCTTATATTTTGTATTAGTAGAATTCAGCACTGTCTCCTAAAATTGGAACTTGGTATTGGTATTCCTAATTTATAACTAGATTCCCCCCCAAAACATTAAAAAATTTCATAGGCAAAAAGTAATATACTTGGTTACTTAATTACTTTCTACCTGGAACTGTACACATTAAAGACATTCTCTTCATGCTTCCTCATAATTTTATACTTCCATAAAAGAATGTACAAATACCTTAGTGTACAAAGTACTGTTGCTGAAAAAAATACACATATTTATCCACATTTCACATTAACATTTAAGCAGCAGAACATTAGCTTGCTTTGGGGCAAAAGATACACGCAGCCTCCAGTAAGCGTTCCCTCTGAGGATCTCAATTTACTTTTGTTACCATCCAAGTACCAATATATAGAAGCAAGTAGACAAGCAAGGAAAAGCAGTATCTTCCTCTGTTTTCCACAACTGGTATATAGATCCTCAAGATTTTTAATTTCCTTTGTGCCTTTCAAAGTATTCTCATATAACTTAGGCTTGAATGAGGTAAAGACAATTCCTGACATTTCATTACCTAAATAATATTGTTTCAGAAAAATTATAATTAAAAAAGTTAAAACACCCTTAGTTTTGAGAAAATATTTTCTACACTACTGCTTGCAATAACACATACTTGGGCTTTGCTTGTTAGCACTCTGGTACTGCTAAGCAGTTTCTGCCAAAGAACGTAAGTTAAGGTGCAATGCTTTCTTTTATAAGAAATAAGAATGTATAAAACACCAAATCTAGTCTTGATAACTGGATGGCAACAACATACAATCCCATTCATAAAATTAGTAACGCTCCTTCTTAAAAAAAGGATATAGACTTTCTTGTCCCTGCTGTATAGAATAATGAAAAGATTTCACTATTTGTTACTAAGTTACCACTCAACACGTTTAGGATTTGAACATGTTTTTCCTGAAGTATCCTGCTTACTACCTACTATTAGACATTTACTTTAAGTTCTTAAATGCCTTTGCACGTCACCTTGCACAACTTTTATGAAAACACTTGGGACAAAAACAAGTGACAGGTATTCCAAACTTTCTAGCAAAGTTATTTTTAATAATAATTTAAAGTTACACAGGTATACCGAAAATGCAACAGTGTGATGTATTTCCAAGTGCCGTGCCTGTCTCAAGTTTCTAACTCCTCGATTAGATTCAGAAATTGAGGAAAAAGTAGTAGAATTTTTATTCAGGGCTTCCAACTGCTTTAACTGTATGACAGATTAGGTATGGAAAATTCCAAATAAAAAAAAAGGATGCACCAGTAAGAATACAACCACATAAACTGTTCTGTAAGTAGAGCTTTATACTGGTTACCAACAGGAATGAAAACAAAAATTTGCAAACTGAAGCGATGCAAAATGCAGTATGAAACTACATAGTTCAAGACACAACTGATACTTCAATTTTCTTTAGCATAGTAATTGTTTACCTGCCATCCATTCAATAAAGAGGTTATAGTTGCTCTTCTCACATGTAGCACCCAACATTCGAATAATGTTAGGATGGTTCAGATGACTCATCATCCTTATTTCTTCTCTCAGTGCTTCAACTACCTCTTCTTGCTCAGATGATGTGTTCCTGACATATGTCACCTGTTTTGAAATATGTTATTCAGACTTACATAATTACCAATGCCATAACCCCCCTTTTAGTACAGTAACAAGAATGGATGGTTTTCCATCCCTTTTCACCATCTGGAAATAGCAAGTATTCTTTTAACTCAAGCCCCTTCAGCTGAGAACATACCTCCCTGTTAGACAGTCATAGAAAATTAAGAGTGATCTTCTGGGGAAATACCAACAAAAATCTCTCCCAGTATGGAGTGGGGAAACTCCCCTCTTCACTCTCCTGCTTAAACTAGGATTTTTTTTTTTTTTTCTTTTTCAGATGTTGAAGAAAAGGAAATAAGATAAGGCCTGAAATGGGATTCTGACAGTGTTGTTATTTGTAAGATTTTTACCAGTTTAACCATACTATCTGTTTCATAACTAAACCTCTTATCCCAGAAATTTGATGGGGGTTGGGGGACAGGGAAAACATATCAGAAGTCCTGTAATGGAACTGGAGCCAACCCCAGCTCTGACCCATAGTAGGTCTCAAATAATAGTATGCTGCAGAGAATTTCCCCTGGGCATCAGAATCATCAGTATCATCTCTCCAGGAGGAGCCTCAAGGACTACATGGACAGTCCTACTCCTTCACAAGGAAGACAGTTTCAGAGGAGGAATAGCTGATGACAGGTATTCTTTCCCTGATGAAATGTTTTGAAATTGCTCAATTCCATAGGTATAAGTTAATTCTAGAATTAATACGAAAATGTGGGGACTAAGATTCTCTCTATATTGGTATCACTGATCCAGACCTAGGGCACCTAAAGCGTGAAAGATTTACTCACATCTAGAACCTTCAAAAATCTTGAGTGAAGCATGTGCATTTGAGCCTGTTTTCTCAGTCATACTTCTGTATCTGTTAATTTAAATATTAAAAATACTTGGCTCAAAGCTGGCTGTTGGATCAGAAGAAACAAGCATTAAACTACATTTCCTCCACTTAATCTGTTTTAGGAAAAAAAGTCTTGACAAGTAAGGGGAAACTACTTTTAACAGCTACCTTGCAAAGAGTAAGTTGGAATCAAGAGATCTGGGCTGCATTCCTAACTGTCACTGTTTTATGAACGTGATAAAAGTAAAAATGCATTTGAAGAACTATGAAAGAAAATGGGCATATAAAAAAAAATTACAGGTTAGGGGTTTTTTTTTTTTTTTCATTTTAAGGAGAAGTGAAAAAAAACTGAAAATGTTATGTTAATACCATGCACATATAGACTTTTTATCATGTATTATGTGAGAACACATGATAGGGAGCAGAGGAAGCAAGGAATACAAGAAGTCTGTGAGGACAGAGAGCTTTTATATTTAATATTCCGAAGAAATATTGAAGAACAAGCACAATATATTCAAGAAAGTGAAGTATTTGAAGTATTTACCTGTTTTACAGCCATTAATGTCCCTGTTCCTACATCTTGAGCTTGGTAACAGGAAGAGAAAGCTCCAAGACCAATTTGCTGACCTTTAAGCCATTCTGCATCTTCTCTATAATGGTGTTTTGCTTTGGTATGTCCAGGCAGGGTTTCGGGTGTCTGCAAATTGAATTCCAAATCAATTCCATGTTTACTAGCATGCATCTAAAATGTAGACATCCTGGAAGGTTATGAAATATCCAAGCTTATATGCTTCTCCTCTCCCTTACAGTTCTTTGTACTGCATGTTATACATGTTTCAGCTGAGACCAGAACACCAGTGTATTCCATAATCCACATACTCCTACTGTATGCAAGAACAGAGAGCCTCCTCTATGTTACTAGCTGAAGGTGAAAGGCAAGATTTAAGGACACAAACAGGAGCAAGCCTTTTTTTCTATTCCTGATCTCATGTCTAATTAAGGTTTTAGTTAGCACCTATAGTAAACATGACCAAAATCATGTTATTTTCTACTTGACTTATTTCTCCCATTTTATGCTTCACATGTTGTTACCTCATGCAAAGGACCACAAAGAAAATACTCCTTTCTCTGTTCTTATTTCTTGTGCTTTTGTCTACTTGCAAACAAGCATCTTTCTTCTGACTTCTAAAGTATCTCGCATCTCTCTCAAGATGTGCTGACAACAATATCTCTTACAACTCTGCCTTTTCTTTCAGAAACTAGTCTGGTTTTGTACAATTGCCTTCAAAGTAAATCAGTACAGACTCAGTACAGTTCTACTCCTGCTTAAAACCTTTGTCCTCATTTCCTGGTTTCCCCACTTTTACACTTCATTCTTTGCCATTTTGAAAGTTGGTACACGACATGATGTTTCTCTTCCAAATACCTTCTCTAAGCTTGTTAATAACTATGGAAGGATTCTGTCAGCACCCTCAACTGGCAGACTGTTTATACTCCAACTCCTATGAGAGGGTATTGGGTATCTTTACGTTTTATATAACTTTGGAAATATAACACCACTGCTTTATAAATTCAGTGAACCTCAGTTGAGACTTATGCTAAATTCTCATATGTATACTTACATCCTGCTGAATGATTATGATATCTTCACCATTTTCAACCTGTAGCTGGGGAATTATTGGCAGGGCATCTTGAGATGCTGACATTGCCATAGCAATAGCCAAAGCTTCCTCCTCTTCAGCTTCCATCTTTTCCTTGCATTTTTGATTATGATTTACATCATCTTTGTAAGTATCATCATTTTCTGCCCGCTCAGGAGAAAGAACTGCAACTTCAGACTTGAATGTAACTGTGCCATCACTTGTTGGCATAGAGGCCTCCAGTAGGTCTTCAATACTGGAATTGAGCTCTGCATTAACATCTAATCGGCATTTTTCATCTACTGGTGTGAACACTGTCTCTTCACTTGGTATAACTGCACTGCTACTACTACTACTACTGTTGCCGTCACACTGCGAAATATCATTCAGGTCAAGTGTCATACTGTTTTTTAAGGTTTCTCCCTGCTTGTTCACATCACTGGGGGTGGGTCGTGATGGCTTTGGCCTGTGTATGTGACTGGATGGCAATGGCCTGGCTTGGGTAAAAACTGGAGAAAGTTTCTCTGGTTCTTTATTTTCAGAACAGTTTCTTTGAAACTGCAGAGAAAGTTTCCGCTGTGTTTGAGGAGAAGGCGAGGGGATTTTGCAGGGAACAAATCCCTGAGGTCTGAGTTTAGAGACATCTGTTACAGTTCCAGCTGGTACAGATGGGCTTGAAGGAGACAGAAGCGTTGGGAATAGTGACTGGGAATGACTGGATGAGGGAGAAGAGTTCAAACACTGACTGTGGGGTTTTCCTTTTGTTTGAATGGCTGGCTTTGGTTGCTCAGTAGTTACTGATGAAACAGGAAGTCCCACAGCAAGGCCAGCCAGTGTCTCAGAAATGTCCTCTGGACTGGCACTCAGTTTTTTGTCACTTAAACCTTTCCCACTTTTCCCTGATAACTGGACAGTATTGTTAGGAGTATTGCTTTCGGTAGCTTCTGGAGAGTTATCTGGTACAGGTAGCTGCAAAAAGTCTTCATGTTGACATTTCCCAGAGTGCATTTCTTCCATGCCTAGCTGGATGGCTTCTGCAATTTCCATTTCATCTGCTATTGCCATCAGACGTCGACGCATCCTTGCATAATGAGTTGAGCTTGTCACACTCAACATTTCTAACAGCTTTACAAAAACATGGGGCACTCTTGCCACCATTCTTGCTGCGCTCAAAAATACTCTCCGCGATAGTTTACCAACCATTGAGTGGGAATTATCAATTGACTGCAAGGCGAAAGTTAAGAGGGAGAGAAGTTTCTTATACCTAAAAAAAAGAAAAGAGATGTTTTATACACTGAGATACTCTAGGTAACTAGTGCCAAGAAAGCCATTTCAAGACAATGTATTTAGCTGTCAGTTCTGCAGTAGAAAGGACACTTATTGCTGCACTGGTGCTTCAAAATTGATTCACAGGTCAAAAGTTTTTAAAAAAGGCAACCATTTACTCTGTAAAGCAAGCACACTTTTGCATATAAATATTTACTACTTGTTTACAGGAATTAGAACAACGATTTTTTTTTAAGAAATCACCAACACCACATTCAACTACAAAGAGTAATAGTCACAAAGTGTAAGCAAGTACCTGTCTACTATGGTATCAGCCTGTGAAACATCTCCACAGATAATGTGGGGATAAAATTCACCAGGAAATTCCAACAGAAGTCTGTCTATTAGACAAAGTCGCCCCAGTAGTGCTTGCCAGTTGCTAGATTCAGTTTGGGTTCCGAGAATACAATTTAAGACATAATCAACACCACCAATACCAATGGACCCTATAAAAAAATTGATAAAATAAGGATTATGTATGTTCACCATCTAAATTCTGTTCTAAATAAAGATCAGAAAGGTATCATACAGGAATACACATTGCGTGCCCAAATTACCCCTCTCCCAAATTGCTAAGAGAAATACTGTTCCCTTTGCCATGCTAATATTGGATAAATCCTGTATTAAATATAAAATACTTCAGTACATTTTCTTGTAATTATAATTCAATTATATATGAAGAGCTATTATTACCAGATTTAAGTATTTCTCTCCCAACTGCCAGCTCGCCCGCTTGGCCTTTACACATCTCCAATAGCGTTGAGACTGAAAGTTGACTTGTTCGACTATAAGAAATTAAAACCAAAAAATAACTCTTTTAGCAGATGCTTTCAAGGAAAAACATTCTAATCATTATATTTCAATAATCATTAGCTTGGAATTCTGTGTAGAAAATTTCATATCACTTTATTCCAATACATTTCTATAATCCTTTATCTGTAAGCTACCAATAGTTGTGACATGTTTTACAAGGATACTCCCAGAAATGTCATGTCTATCACTAATAAATAAACAAAACCCCAAATAGGATTTCATCCTCTTGCAACAACAGGCCAAATCCAGGTATTCAGCAACACAAGGAGCAGTTCTATTTCACTTATTCCTTTAATTTTAGATATTCTATTGCTAGACTATTGCTGAGGCATCTCTAGCTGCAGTTTCAGAAGAAATGCTGCTTAGGAACTAAACCTAAAGAGACAAAAAAATAAGCTGGTGGACTTCGGCATCGAATTTACAGTACAGATGAAGAAATGGTTGGTCTGGCAGAACAAACAGGGTAGCTTGGGATGGGAAGACAAGGCCTACTCAAGCCAGAAATGCCAAGGGAATTCACTCAGAATAGCCACCTCCTAACATCACACTGTGAAATAAAAAGTAGAAGTGTTACATTAACACTTCATGGCACAGATGTGCAACAGCTTTTATTGAAGTAGGAAACATATATGATTGGTACTTGCTGACTGCTTAAAGGTGAGTCCTGAGAATTAGACTAAAGCAATATCAACTGAGATGGACGGGATAGTTGATGACTGCACCTAACATGCTCCTTTATTTTAAGAGGGGGAGGAAAAAGGCCTTGTAAAAGCAAAGTATCATTTAAGATCTCTAAGAGTTGGAAAAATACAATCAAGTGCCTTCAAAACCCACGTCTTTCAAGCTTTCAAGTTTGCTGGTAGCAATTAGACTTTAAAAAAACCATGATAAATTTATACTTATGATCCACACATTTTATTTCACCACCAACTATAAATGGTCTCCTAGTTCCACATAAATAGCAACAAATGAAGCTTCAAGACATTTTAGTAACAATCCAAAATAAATTTGAAGTTCACGAGACACCATACCTGTTGGCATCTGCACATTTAACTAGTATCGTCTCTACAACTGGCTTGAGAAGTCGCTGTAGTTTAGCCCTCTCTGCCAAAGTATGACAGGGAGTATATACCAGCATGGCTCTTAAAGTTTTCTAAGAGAAAGGAAGAAAGCAATACATACAAAATCAAATTAGCTACACATTTAAAAAAATTTTTTTTAGAGAGTTGTAAATAGTTTTACATAAATTGCATTCAAAGCATCAGTGAAATGTTCAACGAATAAATAGCTTACTACATATCACTGTTAGAATTAGTCATGTATTCTTTGAGATTGGAAAGAACCTAGTCATGGAAGTAATGTTAATACGTAGCACTGTAGCAAGCATTTCCTTATATTTGGCCAGTGGAGCCATGCCATTCCACTCTTGCCAAGGATTTTGTTCATCCTGCTTTCAGATGATGGTTAAAAGTTAAGCCATCAGTGGTGCTCAACAACAATTACTAGGATTCCTGACTTCACATATCTCCTCCCTTTCCCTCTCCTTCAAAAATGAAGTAACTATGAAATTACTAGAATACAATGAGTAAACAACTACTTACTAAAGCAGCAACATACACTTTGTAGACAGGGTCGGCACAGACCATGGACAGCACACTGCAGCAGGATTCCACCACCACGTCTCCTGAGATACTGGTCTGAGATGACCCACTAGCTGCTCCCAGAGCTCCAGCACTTATGTTGTTTCCATTGCTACTTCCAGAATTTCCAGTGCTTTCACCATTAGCTAGTAATAGAGCACCACTAACATCATGGGAAAGACGTCTAAGTGCCATCTCTCGTATATTCCAGTTCCGAGAAAACAAGCAGCCAACTAACTCCATTCCAAATACCTGCCAAGGAAAAAGCAATGTTACAGAAGTTAAACTGAATAATATTGCAACTTAAGTACCTAAGAAGAAAAATCAGAAAGAGCACAGAAATGTTTCTGGTGAAAAATCACCTTAAGAAGTCTGACAGCAAAAATGTGTCAGAAGGTACAGCGTCTTAAAAAAAAGATTCTGTGATAGAAATGAAACATCATAAACGATAAGTCATTGGGTCTCCAAAAACCCTGTTAAGAGAAGTGGGAGGATGACTGTGTGGATGGTTTCATTCACTTTGAATTTTAATTATTCAGTATGGAGTGTATTTCTAGACATTGATATAAGCAACCCTGAAACCAAGGTCCAGCTATACCAGACAAAAAATTACAGCAGAAATACAGGCAATATAAGTTCTCCCACTTTTAACTGCATGACTCCTGCTCCACTCAACCCACCTCTAGACACTAGAGGTTATTTAGGTCATTTGGCTCCTGCAAAACAACTCAGGTAACAATAAGTGCCAACTGTATTTATGTGATACTTCCACAACCAAAACTAGAGTTAAGAATACTAAATTTTATTACATGGACCTTTAACACAAGGCCTGAGGTGAAGTCCAAAATTGAAACCCCAGTTAAAACAGGACTGGAAAACCTTCTCTTCAGATGCAAGTTAAACATAATTCTTTCCAATGAGAATCAATCATAAAGTTGATGGGATTCAGAACAGATTTTTGAACTGTTGACCTGACAAATCTAGAACAGTTCAAAATCAGTTTTACCCTTGAAGCTTCTTTTACAAAGTAAAATTACCTGAATCCATGGCTCAGCTAAATCTTTATAGGCAGAAGGGATCTGTTGGACCCCATAATGAGTAAGGTTAAAATTGCTATCTTGGGTTCTTCTCTGTGATCCAGCTGTAGATTGCTGCTGAGTTTGTTGCTGAACCACACGCAGAACAGAAGAATCCACAGGGCTTGGCAATTCATGACTGCAGATTACAACAAACAACATGGATTAACAAATGAAACATTTCCTAAAGTAAATACTTCAGCATATTTAGGAACATCAACTAAGGATCCAGAAACAGATAGTTTCTTATACACAGACTGAATCCTTACCTATAGAAATCATGAGATCTCCATTTAGATCTACAAAGAGGACAGATAAGTGGTTCTCTGTTTCTTCTGCATTCTTCTGCCCCTGGAACACAGGAACAGGATAATACGTACTTCAGTTTTACAGTGTATAAAACCAGAAGATGGCATTACTATTTCTAAGTCTTATTGAAGAATGTTAGTTTCAGGATAAACGCTTCTGAACTGAGCCATTTGCAGCAGCCTGATGAATATGGGCATTTAAACATTTTTTGCATGCAGAAGTGCTTCAGTTTAGCACTACAACTAATATTAAAAGTTATGAACTGAACTGCAGTTCCTTTTGTACTTCAAACATAGGCAATACTTTTTCAAAAGCATTAAAATACGGGAGATGGAATTTTATTTGTTAAAGCAAACTGTAATAATTTACATACTTTATTTAATGTGCTATGTAAGCATACTCCATAATTCACTACATAATCCTAGCTGATACCAGATGACTTTCATGCATTCTAATGACAAGTCACAGGGGGCTAAAAGTCTCTTCCTAACCTTGCTCGAATTGGACATAATCTTTTCACTCAGGTAAGAGAGGCTCAAACCTCTAGCCCTGCAGTTTAACTTTTTTCTCAAAGCATCAAATTGCAAACTTGATTTGTGAATAACTGATAAAATAAGGCATATCAATAGTACCCAAAGGATACCAAACTCTCATAAAGAGCTATGAGTCATCACTTAAGAGCAGGTTTCTGGTTTTTTTCCTTTTAAAACAAACAAAAAACCCCAACAAAAACACACTAAGTTATAATACTTTTGCATATTTAGAGGCACCAGAACTTAACAAGACAAAGATGACAACGTACATATTGACATGCAGTGGTGGTGTAATTTGTTCCTACAGCCATCTTCACACACAGTTAGACTCTCTTCATCCAGCATGCCTAACAAACAAATGGGGCACATCTGTTCTTCTTCATCCTTCATACTATAAAAATAGATATTTGTGATTGTAAAAGTGGCATATCAGAATTCAGAACAGGCTTTAACAGTGAAAAAAGATTAACTTCCAGTTTGGAACAGTCACTTCTGAATAACTATAGGCTATTCATGAATCATTCTCCTAAACCTTGGTCTGAATAAGTAAGCAACCAAATTTTTAGAAGCACTGAGTACAGAAAACACTTTGTTGAAAAGAAAGGGAAAGTCACAAAACACATGACATCTTTTTCAAACTAGGTCAGATACCAATTAGAGATTGAAAGGCCCAGCCTTTCAGGCACTTACATTTTTTTTTTCCCCCTAAGGCTTCTTTAAACAAACCAACCTTCACTTTTTTACTTATCATTTGGTTTTGAAAAACTAAGAAATCTTTATATTTTGAAAGCTACCCACATTTTTTTCCATTACTCTCCTTTCAGAGCATTGAGTCACAAGGTAGTCTTTAGCCCATTACAGGAAACTGTAAATACTATTTGATGAACATATGTAAAACTCAAAAAATTAACAGAAGATAACAGCCACCCAATAATTTTCTGCCACTAACAGAAACAGATGCTATAGATTCACATGAACACTAACATACCTACATGTCACATGTAGATTTTTAAAAAAACCTTTTTCCCTCTTTTACGTGTTGCTTCCATTTTATTTACCCCCACCTTAACTTTTAATTGGATATAACCAGAGGTTTAGCCAGAAAAATTATTCTGAACTTAAGTAACACGTAGTGAAAAACACAGATTTTAGTATTCTGTAATACTGTTTAAATGTGCAAAACTCTTACTATTCATAACAAAAATTTAAGTTATAGTCGGTGTGTGTCAAAGTTTGCAGGAACCCTGCATTTGTTCACCAACAATGTATTTTTAGAATAAAATTAATTTGTATGTACACTATTTCTATACACATATATTCACTTCTGTTTCCTTGCAAATGGTTGACACTATTTTTTTCCTTGAAAAATCCACAAAAATAAGCTTACAATGAAAAATTCATTTCCACAGCACGTATAGAAACACAAGTATTAATTTAAAACTTGTTTTTGAAGAATTATAGTAAACCTAAAATAATTGCAAGTCACAGTAATTATCAGCACTGAGTAAACTTTTATCTCAGATGAATCTGATGCTCACTGTTCTCCAACACTTATATCATGCAAGATTAGACTTGCACAAAACAGCAACTTATCTCATTGAACCAGTAATGCTAGGAACTAATCATCAGGTGTACTGGCAAGCAACTGAAAAATCTTTCATCCTGTAAAAAATGAGAACTAATGCAGCGAAGTTCACAATCCAGTGAAGCCAATTCTATGAAAAAAAAATATTTTCCTGCACAAGGTATCTATATTAAAGGAACTGACTTGCCAGGTAAACACATAATCTACTCTGGAACTACTGAAGTGCTTTGTTTATGCAATTTATTTACAGTGACACAATTTGGCAATTTGAAAAAAGAAGTAAAAGTTGATGGGAAATTAAGGTCACAAAATGTACATCAGAATTATAAACCTGTCTGAATACATTCATCTGACTATATGCTTATTACCACAAAGTAACATATCAAGGTACTCCTTAAGTTAGGTTTCACTTTACACAAAAGAAAGCTTCAGTTTAGGTTGCCTTCTGTGGTTTGACCTCTATAGGGGATGTCTAGTTTACTCACTAATGCATGCATACACAAATCACTTGTTTAAAAAAATTAATATCTTTTAAAAATCAAGGAAAAGAACATGCAAAATCACTCAAATAGCAGAAGTCAAGGGGGTGGGAATCAAAGAATCAAACATCACTTAAAATTGATAAATAAGGCATCGTTTAATATTGTATAAACTATGAGAATCATAATAGTTTAATAGCTCCCTTAAAATAATTTAATCACCCATTTTACATGAAGTGTTTTTTTTAAATATAAGCTTGTGTTCGTATATATGTATTTTTATATAAGTTTACACAAAGTACATTTACCCCAAAATTTTTCAGCATATTGGAGAAATGCTTGTGACAATGACAAAGTAGGACAAGAGAAAAACAAAAATCATGTTTCTTCCATTTGTCAACATTTGCACAAGTGCTGTATTTGAACAAATGCACAGAAATAGGTTTCCAAAGTTAATATACGCTTCAGTCTTGCACTTACATTTCAAAAGTTTGTTTCCCAAATTCATAAAGACTCAAAAAAATTCTTTTCACAACTCCACAACATTTTTCAAACAGAAGTTACAAAGCAAATATGCCCACTTGGTGACTAATGTATGCTTGACTTGATCGTTTGCAAATAGAGACTTAAAGTGGCTTGAAATGAAAGCAGCTTTGAACAAAAAGAATGTAGGTGATTCTAAACCTCCAAAATTAGAAGAAAACTACAGAATAAAGCTTTTAATTCCTTTAGAAAAATACTAACCTGTTTTCTGAACTAGATGTAGAAGTACTAGATGATGACAATGTATGAGAATTTGACATGCGTGAGACAAACTTCTGGATGGTGTTACGAGATGGAGCTTTGATCCTCGAGCTACGCCTACTGTGATATTTCTGGAACAAACTCTCAACCTAACATCAGAGAAAGATAGCAACAGACGTATTTATGCTATGAATAGCTTGTAATTAAAAGTAGTATTACTGAAGCTTAACTACTGCTAAAAAAAGATCTGTTCACCTTCACAGTAATGCATTAGCAGCAGCAGGAATTTTAGAGGTCTTACTAATAAACAGATCACATGAAACACTTTACAACAAAAACTTATTTGCTTATTAAAAATAAATAACAGCTTTAAGTATACACACAATTATTTCTGAAGACCCTTGTTCTGTTTACCTTACAGGTAATCGGTGAGACAGATATACAAATTTGAGTAGAAAATCCAAGATTTGAATCACTCAGTAAACTACCACTCTCTACTATTCTTTTAGTTACGTCTTTTATTTGCAGCTATGCAAATAAATAAATTAAAAAAATTTCAGTCTTGAGACTGAATTAAAGATATAACTAAAAACATATATTCTTGTTGCTTTGAAACAAGTTTTCAGCATTTTTAAGATAGTCCTGGAGACTTTTACCTGGAGTGTATTTTAGATCTGCCATTAGATCTATTAGAAATCAATTACCTCAAAGTTTTTCAATGTTTTTCTCCAGAGCATTGGGTCCGAGGGTTCAAGTTGGAACACCCGCAGCATAACAAACAGCAGATGAATACAAAATGTCCCACGGCCACAGCTACAAGTCTGCAGAGAAAAGTATATGCTAAGGCTTTACTGAATTGATAATTACATAGGTAATTTTTCCACATTTAACTGCATCATAGGCATAAATATCTTCTTATCTTCTTACATGGCCTTACAGAAAATGTGAATTCCCCAAATATTATTCAGGAATATATATGGAAAAGCAAATAATTATTACACTAAGTTTTCAATTGACTTTTTTTCCCATTTTGAATTTTTTTTAAAATCAACTGAAGTTATTGCTATGCTTCATCCTAGAAGGAATTTATGCACATAATCATCGTATATCTAATAACATGACAGCAATCAAGCTTGACTAAGATGCTTCTGTTTACTCAAAAACCTAAACATTCCCCAATGCAGCATCACATTAGTACTACGAAAGTCTATGAAAAGGACCTCACTATGAGTATTAATGAAATTATCACAACACTAAAGGAATTATGTCATGTGGTTGTCATTTATATATAGAGAGGAAATAAAGTGTTTCAGAGTGAGAAACTGGGAAAACGATGTGGCCAAATTTTAGCCAAAAATACTTCAGATATGTAATTCAGAGCCACTTCTAGGAATGAGAAAGACAGGACAACAGTAATTACTTCGAAACTAGAGTCTTTTTTCTTTTTTAAAGAGAAACTTTAGAGAAAACTGACATACTTGCTACATATTTGACAAAATACAAGCTGATCATTACATGAGCACAGATTAAAACTTTTAAACGTTACTCAATAGAATCATTATCATGGGTTGGCGACTAACTTAATCTAATTTGGTTTTGAACAGTTTTCCAAGATTAACTATAAATTAATAAAAGCCACAGACAACACAAAAATGTTCTCTACCTGAGGCCCAATAAACACTCTGTATTTATTATCAGGGCTGTCTCCTCCAATTAAGAAAGAGTTGGGTCCTATCTGCTGCAGCAAGTACAGTCTGGCTCGCATAACTTTGTTGACACGACGATTTGTTTCCTCAGGGCTGTATGGAGAGAAGCCATCTGGAGATGGGGCTCGTCGAGGTGGTGTTATTCGTCCACTCTGAAACTACATAAGCAGTTCCATCATAAGGATTTCCAGGACAACAGTAAGTTTAATCAGGTGTTGGGTTTTTTTTTTCCCCTCCAAATGACATAGAATAAGAAAGTCCCCAAAGCCTGAAACTACTGCAACCTGCTTCGACTATATGCCTTTAAAAGAGTTACTTTTCTGCCATGTCCAGAACTCGAGGGCAGAAGAAAAACTGAAATTTTGTCTGACATTATGACAGAAAAGGAGTCTTTTAAATTCCTTCTATTTTTAAGTCTTCATTGGTTGCCTTACCATATTACTACTGAATTAGCAAGTATAATTCAACTGGAAGATAATCATAGACTTGTGACTCAATACAGGAAATTATTATATAAGGTTATAGTGCTAATATATTTCATAAATGAAGAAATCCTATGACTAGAGTTTACAAAAGGGAATATATGGTCAACGATGAACAAAAGTTTAAGAAATTCCAAAGAAAAGGAAAAAGGATACAGCTTCCTCGCCTTTGCACAATTAAAGCAACTTTCAGTTCAGGATGGTTCTGTTTTATTTTCTTTCCCCATGATAAAAAATTCAGTGGCCCAAACCTTTTATTAAAATTGTCTTCATTTAAATTCTCCACATTTCTAACATTACGAGATGCATTAATGGCTCTGTCCAATTTCAAATTTTCTGCTTTGACTTATATCCACTTTGAATTTTATGTTATGATGCAGGTTATAATTGACTACCTGTCCATCAATAAGTAAAAGGTAGCTTGAACTTCTAAGGTTTTTGATGTGGAAGTTTAATGTAAAACAAAGAAAAACAATCAAGTAAAAATGGATCAAAGGATAAATTAGATAGTTTGGTGGGTTGTTGTGGGTTTGGTTTGCATTGTTTTGTGTGTGTGGGAGGTTGTTTGGTTTTTTAACCTTTCAGTTTCTCTTATCAAGAGAAAAGGAGCTGTGCTGCAGTGCTGTAACGTTTGATATTCGTGCCTAGTTCAGAGGAATGGCAGTACATATTTTAATTGATTTTGGAAACGTTGTTTAGAGCAATGGGACAATAAAATCAATTAGATCCTATTCTTACTCTAATTGCACTGTGAAGTTGTAGACAAGTCAACTGAAGCTTAACTGTGGATCAGCATTTTTGTAAACAAGCAAACCTGTTAGATGCTATTGCTCAAAACATTATACTCTTGACCTTCTTTAATGAAGGCAGTTACTATTGCTCAAAACATTCTATTCCAGATCTTCTCAAATTAATGATAGAGATTTAGTCTTCTAACAAGGCACATACCTAAATCTTCCCTTATCTGTACACAAAGATCAGTTCTGGAATAGAAGATCACAAATAGCATACCAGTAACAATTTTCTACAGGAATCATAATCCAGTCAACAATCATATCCCCAGTGGAATATATCTGCCTGGAGAACTGACATGCAAAACTACAGGAAAACCACCAAACTACTAGCATCTCTTTGTGCAAATCAAGCTAAGGGAACATACAAGTCTTCACGACTGAATATCTATATTTCTTCATTTATTTCCTAGAAATAAAAATTGAAAGCAGGACTGAATTAAAAAGAAAACACACACCTAAGAGTAGAGAATGAAAGTCCACACATGAGAATCATAACATGAGATATGCTCTGCATATCTCACAAGTGATACCCTGTCACAAGCCCTTTGTATCAGCATCTTGCCCTGCACAGGGAGGATTAATTGCCTCTACAAGCAAAAGATTGCAGAGTATAGTCAAATTAAAAATTACATCACAGCTTGCAACTTACAGGCACTGGAGATACCCTTTTTCTTCTAACACCTGGTGATTCAGATTTAACCGTCCTAGAAGATGATGAAGAGGAGCTACTTGGAGAAGGACTACGTCTTCCTTTCTGTGTAGGTGAAGAAGCAGTGCTTTGTCCTTCAGCTTGAGGTTCTAGAGAGAGTTTGTTCATTTCCAATCCATCTCCTTTCCCAGGGATAGGTTTCACCACCTTGCAAGAATTAAACCATGTGTTAGAATTACGAATTGATCATTTTACGCTAAAGCAAAACAAATTCATCAAAACTTGTTTTGCTAGCATTATATAATTAAGCCATTATCCAGACATCTGAAGTTTGCATGTTCCCTAGGTTCTAATACTAACATCTAATAGCAGTTATTTAGTTATCCTATACGCAACACAAAAGCAAGAACCTTTTTTCCTGCCCATTTGTCTTGCTTATGTTAGTTGTAGCAGCAACTGATTTGATTCTCAAAGTACTTCTGTAATTGTCATTCATGATCTCAAAGGACAGCAGTTCCCCATTTGGATAGTAGGAGCCAAAATTTTTTTTTTTTTTTAACAGACATTGTCTGATTATTAAGACCTATAATGTTGGATCCATCTGTTATATACAGTATCACTTGAGAAATACTAGGGTTGCTATTTCTACAGCACAACACTTGTTGCAAAGTAAAAATTACATTAAACCTGGAGGCAATGCAGCAAAATTAAGGTGTGCTGCACCCTGTAAGAACCACACGTGGGTTTTCTTCCTGCCATACAAGTTGAACAGCTACACTACATCTGGTATCTGAGCTAATCACTGCGTACAGTGCTGCGCTACGGGAATATACACATGTGCTCAAGCAGAGTGAGTACATACACTTCTAATATAGTGCTTTGTTGCATGAACACTGAATTTTGACCCTGAGGTATGGAATATTTCAAGACAACTTTCAGCTGCCTGCCTCTCAGACCCACATAATGCATGAGAATAGTAAGGCCCCTGGGAATCAAATTAAAAGCAGTCACAGCAGATTCAGTTTTAATTCTACATTTCTCCATGTCTTAGAGGCTTGACTCAAAGCTGGAAGAAGCTCCAAGTAACACTTCAGAATAACAGAGCAGACCTCTCCTATGAAGTTCCAGAGGTCTCTTTGATTTAGGCAAAAAATGGAAGGGATTTTCCTGCTCAGGGGAGTAAGAGACATCCAGACTCATGCCTTTCTACCTGATGATTTGGACGGCATCCACAAAGTCAAATGCTATTTTAAACTGAAGCATTTAACTCATCCAACTGAAGCTATTCCACTTAGGCACTGCCTAACAGAAGAAAAATCTGCATTTACAGCCTTGGTCCAAGCACTGCTCATTTTACTTTAAGAAGTCAACATATTTAATGTATTGCAAACCTGAACTTTTCAGAAACCTTTGCTGCTATTTTTTTAAAATATACTGCTATCTGATTATAAAGGTGAACAGGATAACAAAGAACTATAAAAAGCAGTGCAGCCTTTTTTTTCTCTCCTGCCGATTACTGTAATGCTTTTTCTTTCCTGGACAGTCATAATGCAAATTCATAGGCCTATGGACAAGTTGCAGTTACCAGCTGCTAGTACTTGAAAACATTTAAAATATAAAATGGGAGAATCTGGAGCATCAGAAGGTGTATTAAACCCAGAAACCTCAAGGGAAGGGGGCTGAGCAGGGAAACATTTAAAAATTTTTAGAGTAAGAACTGTTTGGGGTTATTTGATTCTTTGAGGTATTGCTTTTCTGGTGCACTTGTAAGTATTTTCAATGTTCTTTGTCATGACAGAAAGTTGCCAACAGAACCCTCTTATTTCTAGTCTAGAAAAGCTGTCGACAAACACTTGTTTACTGCATCAGAGGATCTCAGCTTTAAATTAGCACTCCCATCAAGTGGTACATGGGAGTCACATCAAGCAATGCAACTATACTTACAGGTAACTAATGGCTATTAATTAACCAGTATTATACTGAATAGAATTGTAACTATGCTTAGTAAGTTTCATGTTTGATCCACCCACAATTTCTTAAAACCACTTCTGAACCATTTATACAAAAGCATTACCAAAAAGGTTATAGAATGCTCTGGCATCCAAAGTTTAGCAGAGTTGTGACCTGTATGAAGGAGTTACTACTCAGCTTTGGTTTTTTAATGCTTCTAGTAAGACTGCAGTTTGTTTTTTCATCTAGCAAAAATTCCATGCACTTCCATTACAATACACAGAAAACTTAACATTTTCAAACTATGGAAAAGTGAAGTCATGAAACCCCTAAGAATCAAGGGAGTACAAAGCACTATAGTGCAGTTTTGCACTCAAATTCTTACCTAATGAACAGGAGCTACTTTTGTTGCTGGCATTAGAGGGCAGTGTTGTCACAGTGTTATTTTATACTACACAAATCAGCCACGCAGCTATATGCCTTTTTTCTTAAAAATAAAGCTTAATAAATGTGTATATTTCAGAAAGTCAACCACAGTTTCCTGTTAAACAGCTCACAAAAAATGAACAGGAGGACCATAATTAATAGTATGCAGATTGTTAAGAAAAAGAGGTTTCTAATAGAAAGAAATTTAAGGGATTTTTATCTGTAATAGCTGTTACAGATACTGCCCTTCCATCAGTGCCACTTACCACAGGGCCTCTCCTGCTTCTCCTTTCCAGCCATTCATGCTTCCAGGCTGGCATACACGTTGCCTTGAGTTTCTCCCTGATCATGCGCTCTTCTGGGCGGTCATCCATCTTCTGCAACCCCCTGAGGGTTTCTTTATTCTCCATGTCACGACTACAGCAAAGAAAAAAAAAATAGTCATAAACACAATTAATTTTAGTTAAAGTATAATACCACAGCATTCTTAAACTTTGTGCCATTCTAGTCTCCCTTTCCTTACAACACAGCTGCTAAAACATTACTTCCAACTGACTGCAGCAAGCCTTTTAAGAGTTACGACTAATTCACTAGTCTGCCGTTTGCAGCACACCTGTTTAAAATGTGTACACTGCTTGTAACATTGGACACCCAGTAAAAAGGAAGGTCTTGGCAAATATTAAACCAATACAAAAATTACCCTATATGTCATGTCATTCACCAAAGGTTTCACAAGTGTTATGATGGTTCATGCATTCCTTGGCAATTCAAAGCTTACAATCTCTTTAAAAACAATTTAGAAAATGAATATAAATTAATGGTGAAAATTTTACATCTTCATACCATGCACAAGCAAGAAGCTAGGTATGTAGTGCCTCTTACTATACATGAGCTCTTCCTCAAAAAAGAGAACTTGTAAACTAATACACAGTAAGTATGCTTAAACTAGACACAGAAGTCATGAAAGTAAGGCTAGTGGCCTTGAGACTTGCTTTCTGAGTGACTGATGACTCAAAAGCTCTTCAAGTCAGCTATAATTATAGCAAAACTGACAGCAAGTTCGTATCTGTAAAATGAAAGTGTAATTCATCTGGGCTTGTACTTTTTTTGACCTACAGAAAAGTAGTTGCTTGTGATTGCTGGCAACAACAACAAAAAAGAAAAAAATACTGTCAGACACTGAAAAACAAATATGAACAGTCTGGAAGATTTCCTGATTCTGTTGAGCTATCTGTTAAATCACCAACAAAACCACATTCTTAAGCAGCAGCACATGATCCCCACCCATTTTCTTGAAGTTAGCCATCTTTAAAAATAAGCAAGCTTGATCAAGCCAACTCTCAGAATGAAATTTTATTTAAAAATAAAATCACAACTTAAAGTGGAAGATAAGACTATATAATAATTCAGCTACAAGCGCTGCTTTCATGCATGTGGTCTTCAGCTTCTAAAACATTTAGCTATGCAGTTAAAAGTACATTTATGTACTGCGTGATGACCTACAACATAGTCCCTGTAACATTCACTGCAATAAGATGATGTTAAAATTACAATTCCTATCTTCATCACTAAGGTTCATTTATCACAAATCCCTGCTTAGAAAAATGAGACATTTTCACTGGTCAGGAGTACTCCTGTTATTTTTTTTCTCACATTGTAAAGACAAAGGAAACAAAGTATTCTGAGGCAGGAAATAACTCTTCCTGTTCAGTGCTGAAACGTAATAAGCAGATGGATACTGTAAACAAAGTAATTTTTTTTTTCAAGCAACATCTAAACCTACTGTTAATAACCAATTTTAGACACTTAGAACTGTGTTTAGCAATTAAAGACTTAAAAGTGTTTATAAATAGAAACACAATCCACCTAAGAATAAATGTTTTTTCAGACGTTAAGCATTAATGCTTGCTCGACTTCAAAACTAATGGAAGTGACCTAAAAAATATTTTTGTCCCAGCATTGAATTCCACACTATTGCTTTCTAGAAACACAGACAAAAAAAATAGTGATAATTCATGAAACACAAAGATATTACAGCAGCAGGTAGAGTCCGAATGGAGTGCCTAAGTTTAAAATAGGGGAAAAAACTAATGTGTAAAAACTTTACATTTTCTTCTCAGTCAAAAAAATCAGTTCAAAGACAGAAATCTTTGTGTAAGAACAGTACAGCTCTGAAATAATATAGGTGCAAGTTAAAAATATAGTTACTCTGTTTTTTATATTAGTGATTCCATGGCATGAACCATCCTAGTTGTATGAATACTTTGTATACAAGACAGAAAACACTATCCCAACAGTGAAAGAATGACACAGTATTTCATTTGTTCGTATAAACATGATTAACTTCCCAACTGATATAAAAAAAGTCTTTTAGAGGCCTGTGGACTTGAATTCATGAACAATGTAATACAACAGTGGAGGCTTTACAATCTGTGCTTGTTCTCTAAAAAGCAGAAGCAGCTATCTTCCTCTCATGTGACAGCTAAACCGATCTACTCTTGCCTGCACAAAGAACTCTTGTGCTTTTTCACCATGCAGGTGGGAAAGACCAACTGAGTCTGAAAGCTTTTGCTTAGTAAACAACAGTTAACTTTTCACAGAATTTAAGTATTATGTGTATTTTTACCAAACAGTTTCTGAAGTGCTCAAGAAAACTTTGTATTTTAACTCAAGCTTGGCTAAAATATTTATTAAATATTGGGTCTGTGGAAAAAACATTTTTCCTGTGACTGCACAAAGCTCCTGCATACTGCAGGACATCCTCATTTTGTGGCCCTGAACCTGCAGGGGTTTTTTTATTTTTTTTTTTTAATCTAAAGCAAGCCCCCTCACCTATTCCAGGCAAGCTGAAGTTTTCCTACATGACAATGGCTAGGTAGCCCATCTCCACATCACTGTACCTCAGCACAAAACAAACCCAATAAATCCAGAGTGTATTCTACCCAGGACTTGATCCTGCAGGATACAGAGCATTCTGATCTTCATACAGCAAAACCTATTCATAAGTCAAGGTAACGATATGCTTAAGTGACTGCCAGGTACTGCTTTATTTGAACAGCAGTGACAAAGCTAAGGAGCAGGCCAAAAAAAAAAACCAACCTCAGAGAACATGCTAGCTTGGACCAGGGAGCCTGACATTTCTCACCAGCCCACCCCTCTGCTTCATCAGGAAGAAAGGATTTTGCTCTTAAAAGTTTCAGCTTTTCATGCATCAAGCAAAAAAGATACAAGGCTTTTTTTCCAGATAAATTTTAACTTTTAAACTTTGCCTCCCTGCCAAAAGGCAGCATTAAGGATCTTTTAAATTCTTTTTATTAGGAGTTTTAAACCAACAGACATCGCTTCTGTATTATTAGTCAAGAAATTCTAAAGAAATGGATCTAAATTGTAATACTAAAGTACTAAGCAAGCTCAGTGTGATGACTACTGTTTTTAATGCATAAGCTCAGTGGTCTGCACATTAATAACTGCATTATTCACTTTGGATTATTTGCTTCATGAACTATAAAACTAAATACAATCAGATCAATGTACTGCATGGAAACGGTCTACTGCAACGTCTTGTGCAACAAAGAAGGCAAAACATTGTCCTTTGTTTCTCTGTCTTAATATTGAAGACTTGCAAACAGTAATTGAATAGTTAGATTATTAACAACTTGTTCTCTATGGATCAATGATTCAATATCTTAAAACAAGGTATGCACGTGTTATTTAGCAAACTATTGCTAAATACACAAGCAAGATTTACTTCTGAATAGCTCAGTGAGTTTAATACTAACTCTCTGCAAGTATTTTTCTTACAAAGGGCATATAATGGTATATGAAAGCTGAATCAGCTCCAATTCATTTTCATGTGCTTCTCAGTGTTTAGAAACAGTTAGATGACTTTGCTCAAGTAAGATAGCAGAGAAGCCAGCAGCTTTATCCAACAGACATGCTGGACGAGATTTTATTAGCAGCAGGAAAACAGGAAAAAGGCAAGTTCCGAAAGAGGAAAGAGTCAATTCACCAAGACAAGGGAAGCTCTGTCTGCTATATCCACAAATACCCAATCATAGGGAGGAAAAAAGTTATTAGCTGCTGAGTGATATTTTTTTTAAACATTTGTCTGAAGCAAGTTAGCAAAGGTGACTTGCATACCAGCAGTGGTCAAACCATGGGCGACCTCGGAAAACATTCATGAACAAAAGTGGTCACACAGCAGCTTTATCAGAACAATCAACACATTTAACAACAGGTTGTGAGGAGAAGAGCCCTAGGGTTTGATGGAAAAGCACTGAATGAGAAGGAACTAATATGGGAGAAATTACATAATCTGCTCAGTGCAGATGCCATACATGGTGACAGTCAATACTGGGGGTGAGCTTAGATGGGATGTACAGAGCTCATTTTGGGGACCTTAAGCAAGAATTAAGAATATGGGCATGCAGCTACCTGCAACCCAAGCCTCAACACGTCCTCAGAAAGCTGGGCTAGTCAGCTGGCCTGGATGCATGCTAGGAGCAGTGCTCAGTGTGGGGAGTGGGGACAAAAGAGTTAGCCATTCCCTGAACTGAGGTCAGCTGTTAGTGTTTTAGATAACTTCTTGCCACTAACGGTTCCAGTAGTGCTCATGGTTTCTCTTTTGCCATTAAGCATTTTTAATGATATCAGGATCAGTTAAAAAAATCAGATCTAGATGGGCAAGGCATCATGGTCTGTCCTCCTGCCAGTCTCCCATTCCTTCTCCTCCTGATCCACTATTGCTGGCTTCTACCATCTAACCATTTGTGTCCATCCTAACAAAGCAAAAGACCAGGTATGGCACATTCTGTTACAATGAAAAACTTAACAGGGAACTTTCTCCACCTGGTACTAAATGGCAGCAACTGCCACTTAAAGAAAGCATCAGACACACTACTTTGTAGACACTAATGAATCTGGCTTCCTAAAATAGTTATGAGGATTTTAGCCAAATGTTACATAAGTGTAAAATTAAGTTCTATTCTTCTGTTAGAGTACCTGACAAACACAAAAGAGAAAACAATAACCGTATTTCTTTTTTATAGCTGCCTCAGCTTCTCCAATAGCTCTTCATCATCTTCCCTTCAGAACAACCTAGGCTCTCTTCCTTTGGCCAACACACCATCCACTGAAGGTCACAAGGATTATATATTGAGTGGTACTCTACATCCACTGTTTGCTTTTCACTCACATTAAAAAACTGCCACTTTCTTATGTCATCTACATGAATCATTAACAAGCATTCTGCATTAGAAACATCATTCTATCTACCTCAAATAAGCTTTCATCTTCTACATATATTTTGAAACATAAACTATAAACACATTTATATGTTATAAAAATACAGAAAAAGCATAATGGTGCCCAGATATAATTATAACAGAGAAACATAACACCCAGCAGGTTCCTGTGGAACCTCTGCTGCCCTGGGGATCCCAGGCTTCAGTGCAAGAGCCCCTGTTGGAAAACACCATCTGGTGACAGCCACTGCATCCTTACATCAAAGTAGTTTTAGAAGCTAAAACATATATTTCTTCCACCATTTTTCTGTAGAAGGGAAACAAACCTGTACAGAATGTGAAAACATGAAAGAAAAAATGTTCAGTTATTTGGCTTTAAAACAAGAACTACTGAGCCTACACCTCTACTAGTTTGGTAATGATCATTATTTAGTCCCAGTTTGATACACCCCTTATCTTCTCTCCCTGTAAAGTAATTTTATCAAGCATCTCTCTTGAAGACTGGTACGTCAAAAGGTGCATTTGTCAAAGAGAGTATTTCACTGCTGACAGGACAATATTCACAACAAAAGCTCTAACTCCACAGACTGAGCCATCACCTTCAGTGGAGCCTCACAGGCCCTGGTCAAGAAGGATCATCCCCTCAGTGATGAAGGCTCAAATCTCCAAAGATGGATGTCTAAAGTTACAGAGGTAAATTACCTGCCTGGATTTTCTAGCTCCTATGAAGTCAAATCCACTTACTTGAAATACATAAAATATTGGTTGGATTGCTTGCTCTGAAGCCACCTAGCCATACTTTGAGATTTTGGCACTATTCAGTAGCCACTCAAAATGAGCCCTCCTACAAAACAAGCCAAGAAATACCAGTCTGTGTTTGCAACAGACACTTGCTACAAAGCTAATGAAATGGGCTTTTTCTCTCTTCTGCGTGTTTCCCAAGAAGGCTATCAGACATCTGAAACAAGTATTACAAAAGCTCTAGGGCTCTCTAATCCCTCCTGCTATTACTTACTCTCCCAGTACCAACTCAGATGCATCAAGGCATACACATACTGTGGTATTTTCAAGATGTAAAAATAGCAGTTATATTACATGATCTTCAGACTCTTTACTTTCATACTAAAAGGTTTGTAGAGGGAATTTTGTATTTTATCTCTACAAAACTAAAAGTTTATGCTATTACTGAGCAGAATTTCTAGAAATTACAGAAGTAGATAATTTTGATTGATACCTAAGACCCAAAGCTACTAATAATTGTGCAGCTTCATTATTTTCACAATTTTATGTGTTTAGACTAATATATCTGAAGTGTGATAACACAGCTTACACAAAGATCCATAAATTTATTACTGTATGACAAACTTCAGTATCCCAAGAGAGAACAGAATCTAGTATGTCCAGTTCATGTTACAGCAACTGAAGAGAATATACAAGCCCTCTCTGCATCCTGGTGCAACATACTACTGGGCCTTATTCCAAGAACAAGAGTAATGTCATTAAACAGACTGGAATATGAGTGCTCACTGACAGCCTGTTATGTGATTAGTTCATATGCACGAGGTTATAGGATGTCAAACATAGGTGTTAGAAAGGGATTTTTTTTTTTTTTTTTTTTTCCCAGGTTAGCCCACCAGAGCCCTCTATCTCTTGCTGAAGACCAAGTTTTTATCTGGTCATACATCACCTAAGTCAACTCCCCTTTTAACAGAATCAGATTCTTTACTTGTAGTATACAGTTTAATCTCTTAGGCACCAAACTGAACTTGGATTCAGATTCTTTAAGCCTGTCATACCCCAAAACAGGAGTATTAGCTGAAATGCAATTGGATAAGACATAGAAAGCGTCAAGTCAGAACAGATATGGTCCTTGCTGATGTAAAAGTCTGAAGCCATTAACAGAAAGATGGATTAAAAGTACAGTAAAACCCAAAATAGAAGTCCTAAAGCAAAGTTCTCATTCCAGATTATTTTTATATGCCCATATATTTGGTATATGAGAACATTCACACTGTTTTGAGTTAAGTGCCTGTCCTGTTTTTAAAGATGAAATTGCTTATTGCATATTGGATGACTGTCAGAGCAGAGTAAAACGTCTCCACACATAACGCACAGGATAAGGAGTTTCTTAGACAATTTAAATCCCCTATCCCCAACAGAGAAGAACATCAGATATTTTATACAAAAAAAATTATACTTTGGATCAGCTTAAGACGATAGGGATAAGCAGATAAAACCATTTATACTACATTCTCCACCTCCAGTTAGAATGGTGGAAATAGGATAGCATACAAACAAGTAACTTGGAGAGGATGAGCTACATACAGTTTCAAAAGCTACAGCTTATTAAATCATTTCTGGAGGAGTTATAAACAAGAAAGGAAGTTTAGACCATTCTGACAGCGTTCAAAACAGAATTATCAGCAGATACCAAATGTTCCAAGATTGCTGCTGGAAAGAGAATTTTAAAGTTCTCTCAGTGAAAGATGATCATAAAAATAAATGACATAAGAAAGCAAATAAAAAATTAAAGGCTTATAAACATGTTATTTCTAGCAAAGAAACATAACATACTCTAAAATTTTTAAGTCTTAATAACTGGTTAGGCAGTAAATGGTAAGACAAATGGAGAAGCAAGCTTACTCTTTTCAAAACAAGTAAGTATTTAAATGATTTAAATTAAAAAAGTTATAAAACCCAACAATCTCTGGCCTTACAGAAGGAGACGAGAGACCCAGAAAGATGTTTACCAGGTTTGCTCTTGTTCTTTTTCTTTTCTTAAGAATGATTCGACTGCTGTGCTTCCATGATAAGAATCATTATTTGTCACCAGGGTTATATTTGTTTCTTAGTATACACTGCTGACAATTACAACAAATTATTATTGTCATCTGCTAGTTGTACTGAAGTAGCATTTAGGAGTCATGAAGCAGGACCCTACTATGCTAATCATCCCAATTTGGTTTTTTTATCTTGTCTGTGTCAGGTTTTGTTATTTGGTACTAAACTTTTTTAACCTTATGCTCTACTTTGATGAATATATGGACAAGAAATACAAAAAGAGAAGAAAAAACAATCGGAGTTACCCCAGGAATTAATATTATTAATATGATTTCTTATGATATAGGAATAAGCAGCTGTACTAAGTAAGCACTAAACCTTGCTAAAGAGAGATCTGTCTTGCTCACTGACACTCAGAGACCTGTTCAAAACATCCTTGTCCTGCAAAGACTTATGCATATGCTGAATTTTGCTCCAGAAGTCAAGGAGGACTAAACATTTCCACATATATTTTTGGCTCTGGCATAAAAAGCTTTCCTGGGGTGCAGAAATAAAGTAAATAATTCCTTGTAAGCCTATTTTGAGTAACTGCTAGGTAAAGAAATACAACCCTATAGCAACATAATTAGAACTCTTCACCCACTTATGGTAGATCCATAGTGGCCAGCATATTTTCTATCAGCAGAAAGTCACAGGGGAACTGGCTCTCACCATGAAGACCCAGACTTAGGCTCTTCAGTTCCTTAACTCTTACACATATAACCCCCTCGCACATATACAGAGTGCTCTGTGCTGTACGAAGAAAGCACCATCTCCCTGTGCAACAAGGAGACCCTTCGGTGATACCTGTCAACTAGCCTAGCCACAGGCCAAGCATACAGTAACTACACCCACTTCAACAATGGCAGCTACTATTACAAATGTTTATTTTTGTAAGATAACAAGTTAGCAAGACAAAAAAATGACAGGAAAAGGCATTCAAAACTTCTGCAAGCATATAGCTAAAAATGGTTATAGTTTCAGTAACTCCTATTTTGGCTTCTTTAAAAACCATACTATAAAGAGAAAATAAGCGAAGGAATCATATCTGATGAGGAAGGGAGTATTTAGTGAGGTAACTTAAAAAAATAATAAAAAAAAAAATCAATCTAGTTAGCAAGCAATAAAAAAAATTCCTTAATAACTAAATAGGTCTGTGATAACAAAGGAAGGCAATTACAGGACAGCAAGTACATGGACTACTCCTTAACAAAAATATACCATTTTTTCTCACCATCCTCAGTGTATTCCTGACTTTTTATTTTAAAACTTCGTTGCATTCATATCTCACTTATAACAATGTACTGAAGTTTTTAATTTATAGTAATGCATACATCTTTAGAAATTTAATTCTTGATGCTAATTACAAATTACATAGTCAAAGTAAAAATGCAGTAAGCTCACATCCCTTTGATATGGACCTAGATAAAGGAAAAGGGGTATGTTCAGTATTAGCTTAAAAATTTACATAAAAATTGCAGACACATGCACATAGCAGTGTGAAAACATAACACTAAAGAAGCATCACTTTACAAGAGCTCCAGCTTGTCACCAGTGATTTGAGGAAGGACACAATGTTCCATGTGAACAGAATCTGATCAGAAAGGCTTTGCATTCAACTTTCCGTTTAGTCATTCCCTCCCAGGCTCCTAGGGACAATATATTGTTCTGTTAGCAAGCACCTGGGGAAAACTCTTTCACAAGCCATGGGCACCCCATCATAAAAAGATAAAAATAATATTACATATATCTAGAAAGATGCATGAGCAAGAAGTTACATAGATAGACACTACACTTATGCAAAACATGCTTTTTCATATAAATAAATAAATAAATAAATAGCGACGAAGATGATCAGGGGGCCGGAGCACCTCTCCTATGAGGACAGGCTCAGAGAGTTGAGGCTGAAGAGAAGGCTCCAGGGAGACCTTATTGTGGCCTTCCAGTACTTAAAGGGGGCCTACGGGAAAAATGGGGAGGGACTCTTTAACAGGGAGTGTAGTGATAGGACGAGGGGTAATGACTTTGAACTGAAAGAGAGTAGATTTAGATTAGATGTAAGGAAGAAGTGGGACACTGGAAGAGGTTGCCCAGAGAGGCTGTGGCTGCCCCATCCCTGGAAGTGTCCAAGGCCAGGTTGGATGGGGCTTTGAGCAACCTGGTCTAGTGGAAGGTGTCCCTGCCCATGGCAGGGGGGGTGGAACTAGATGATCTTTAAGGTCCCTTCCAACCCAAACCATTCTATATTAAAAGGAATAGTCTAATTTATCAAGGCATGCTATGCAACAGCAACTAGAAGCAGTTTTAAGCATTTATACAGTATTTCAGGGAGGATCTAAGAAGTAAGAGCTATTGCGTCAGATGGATATCATTTTTGCTATCTGTGAAACAATCTTAATAAATGAAACAAACAAAATTAATTTATCTAGTGAGATGTATTTGGTCCTACTAAATCCAGGTTCATGAAAGAGTAGCAGTATCTGACATAAAGTGCAAAATCTTAGTTTAAAGAGACACTGGCAGTGAATAAAGATGCCTTCATTACCTTCAGATTTCAGTTAGGATACTGACTTCCAGTGGACTACTGCCAACCTTCAGCAGGTTTTGTGGGCCATCAAGCACTCTGTCATCTCTGCTTACTAAAACCAGCGCTCAGTACATACAGCTCTACACGCCAGTTCCCTACATCCCACTTTGACCACACTCCTGAGTTCTCTAGACAAATGGCTTCAGTAATCATTACAGGGAAAGTAGTAAGTGAAAAAATAAAATTAAAAAAACCCCAAAAAACCAAAAAAGCAAACCTATACTTCCTGCAAAAAGTCATCTGATAAGATTCTGAATTCAAATCAAGTAAATGCTATGGGGGAGATGGGGGTGGTGCCTTCACTTCCATCTTCCAGCAGTCTACCAGAAAATGTTTTGGCTGCTTCTCATTTCTTGCATTTATTTTTGAAATTAAACAGCAATTTTTGATTCAAGGATAGCACTTTTTAGGATTCCTGTGCTTGACAGCTACAAGAAATCTTTTCCTTCCATCAAGATTGCGTAAAGTGATTGGTTTGTAAAAATTTGTAAAATATTATCACTGTATTGATTACCCACCATGCCACTTTGAACACTGAAAGCAATTCTGTATCTAAGGAACAACAGAAAGATTAAAAGACATGACCAACAGGACAAAATAAACTGCACTGTTGAACAACCCCAAATCTACACTGATATTCACCCATCTCCCACTACTGCATTATTCAAACATCCTGGTATATGTACTTACATGGTAGTTGGAACAAATCTGTTTTCTAACATCATGTGGGACATTGAGGCCATAAAATATATTGAAAATAAGTAGTAATATTTTAAAGTAATAATGAACTCTGGATCATACCAACAGTATCTGTTTGGCATAAGAATGAAAAAATTCTTACTGCTTTTAAAAAACCTCTTTGAAGTGGAATGCAGGAAAGTTTTCCAGAACTGGGGAGTTAATCTTTCACTGTGCTGTCTAATCAGCAGCACAACTGAGTAAGAGAGTAATTCCAGTTCATTCTCCATTCCGAGATCTCCTCACCAGGGTAACTGTATGGGTTTTGGCTGGCAAGCAGTTACAACAGTAACTCAAACTTTCATATACTATTGTTAAACAAAACCAGACGAGCTAAATTTACCAACGTCATCTTTTTATTGATCCAAAGGAATCAGGGAAGGAGGAAAAAAAAGTTGTGAAAACCATGAAATTTATAAATGGGAATAAGCACAGGCAATCATGGTACACAAGTTTTGTGGACGTACAAGGGACTTCAAAAAATTATTAAAAGTCAAACATTTGAAACTGTCAAAAATCTCAGACACATATTTAAAAAAATATCAAAAGCAGCACTCAAGTGGTATTCTTTATTGCCATGGATAAGCATCACATTAAAGTGACTTGTAAGGAAGCTTTTTCATTTATCCTAACAAGCACAGAAAAGAAACAACCATTGTCTTAGAAGAAGAGGAAGTAGTTGTACATTGCTGAAGCTACAAAATAAGTATGATTACCAAAAAAAAGCATTTACTTGCTTATTGAGAGAACTGTATTCACAGCATTGGTTATAAGATAAGCACCAAAGGTATTTTAGGTGGGATGCATACCAAGTATATCTGTAAGATAATTATCTAGAGCATGGGAATATAGAGATAAATGTACACTTCAGCCAGAGGAGACATTTTCAATGACAAAGATCTCTCTCTCACATATTAGCTTCCCTTAAAAAGGGAACTTGAGAAACAGAATTACAATGATGCACTTAAAATTAGAGTTTGGCTTTACTTGGGACTTGTTTTAAATACTTAATACTGACAATCATCAGAGATGGAATAAATAGAGTATTTAGTACTTTACAAGTGCCTGATGTCAGGTCCTTCTTTTAAACTGTCTGCCCATTTAAGCTTACTTAATCAGAAATTGACTGTCAGCATTCAAGCTAATAGGTTCTGATTTCCTGTATGTTGTTGATCAGATAAGGTATCAGTTACCATTTAAGACCAGTGACACCAATTTTTCTTCAATCACATACAATCTACAACTACTCAGACCATCTTTCAGGTAGCTGACAGAATAAGCCTGGGGCCCACTCAAGCTTTTCAATTAAGGTAGTCAAAGCAGAACTGCAAGAAAGACTCCAAGCCAGGAACCAGCAACCAAGAAAAATTTGGTTAAGAATTGCCATGCAGTTTATCCATGCTAAAGGACCCTGAAAGGTATAGATAGGAAGCAGTATTAACCGTTTCTGTAGTACCCTCAAGCACTGCTACAGCTGAGATAGCAACACCCAGTGAAGTCCATGGCTTCAAAGAAAAAACATTAACATACAAGTGTACTTTCAGATTTTTAAATTGCTCTCCCACATAGCCCAAAAGACAAAGATTGTGTTTGTTCTGCAATACTATACACTAGGCTTTTGTGGACTACTCATGTAAGCTCATCAATGCAATCCTCAAACATCCATCTTCTGTCCACAATTGTGTTCGCCCTCCACAAATCAAGTCTGAAATTTAATGGAGCAGTTCTCCAGAATTCTGACACTATCAATAAACTTACATTAAGAAATCTAAAATAATAATAACAAGGCCCTTTCATGAATATTCCCAATATAAGGAAGAATGCTGGGATGCTCCCACATGAAGTTCACAATGCCTAAGTATTCACGTACAAAAATGACAAGGTTTCCTTGCTTTATCCCTGCCTCCCCACCCAAAGGAACTAATTTAAAAAATTGATATAAAACATGGTAAGGCTATCATGAAGCACTAATGCTTACCTGAGCTTTGCAGTGAAGTGAAAGCAGTGTACTGCTTCCCTGAGACCAGAAAAACCAGAATGTAATAATGCTTTTATAACAGTAACTTTATTAATAAAAATTAATGTATACATAAAAGTAAACTTTATTCAAGGTGCCAAAATTAAAATAATTAGAAACGTTCTTGATAGGTTAAACAATCACTTGGTTACACATACATAAAAAGAAGTTCCAGTTTTCTCAAACTTCATGATACATGTTTGAGAAAGTTGTATAAACAAAAGAGAAACCTCCTATCATCTGTCTGCAAGATGACATTTCACTATTACACATGAGAAGCAAGGCCATATTGAAATTAAAATTACAAGGAATTAATTTTTCTTTAGAAGGCTTTCTTACCAAGCCCAAATTTACAGCATGGTTTTCAAACATCTTGATTTGCAGACTTTATTTTTAATTTTAAAATTATACCTTTGTACAGAAAAGCCTTGCTTTTCTTATTTTTATAGAACTTGTGAAACATAACTAAGCTATAAAACCTGGAGAAACATGTAGGCCCCTGGTTCAGGAGTGCCTGTTCTAGAACATAAAAACAATAGAGTCAAATATCAACAACCACTTCCCCCCCCCCCCCCTTTTTTTTTTTTAAGGTGTTTTCCATCACTAAGCAGATTTGGAGACAAATAGTATAACTTATGTGAATGCATTTAATTCATTTATTGAATTGAAATCTCTAGCACAGAACTCCACTGCCAACAACACACTCAATTGAAAGCACTTCCTTGTAACAACTATTGTTTTTCTACATTTCTCAGCATGCCTCCCTAAAAAATAATATGCCCAAGTGCTACCATTCTGAAGCCATTTGAAATAAGTGAAAGCCTGATTACAAATATTTTGCTTATATTCCCCTACTTCCTAGTTGTCACTATCACCACCGCCTGAACAGCAAGAACAATCACTATTAGGAATTGGTGAGTATGATTCAGGCAGCAGTGGAATTGAAAACATTTTTGCATTTTATTTAAAACAGC
Source organism: Aquila chrysaetos chrysaetos (assembly GCF_900496995.4). Taxonomy (NCBI): domain Eukaryota; kingdom Metazoa; phylum Chordata; class Aves; order Accipitriformes; family Accipitridae; genus Aquila; species Aquila chrysaetos. The sequence continues at coordinate 67,546,646 of NC_044030.1, forward strand.
TCAAGGGAAACTTCAGTCCTGAATAGCAGAGATTTTATTCAAATTATCCCTACATGATTCTGGTTTTCTAAAATGAAGAAGTATTGGAGCTTTGATTTTCAGTTTCACAGGTATTAGCACTGTCCTTGGATTTTTTTTTTTTTTTTTTTTTTTTTGAAGAAAGGTCTTGCAGGGCAAGTTAAAGCTCTATGGGAAAAGCATGTAAACTGTGTCAGTCCCTGGTATGAGTGTCTCATTTATGAAGGGATCATAAAATGAATGTACTTCATCTTAAATTTTGTTGCTGCCAATACATTAAACATTTTAAAAATCCACATGTTAAGCAGAGAGCCTACTACACAAAGCCCTATGTGCAGGACAGTATTTCTGTAGTTCTGTCAAGTTTCAAAACTAAGACAGAAGAGCTTTGGATGTTGCTGCAAGTGTATCTCATGTATCCTTCCCTACAAGAAAACTTTAACACGAATACTGTTTTAATGCACAGAGGTGTTTTATCCATTACCAGTACCTGCCTATGTATTAAGCTTTAACGCTGCCCCCCAGCAATGTTGGATTTCAGATAGTTTCAATGCAATTAATTCACAATCAACACTGCAATGACAAAAGGTAGGAAAATGTAGTCTTGCTTACAGCCACACTCACCTGCTATAGATGGATACATCAACATTGCAGCCCTTGTCTCCTAGAGCGGACCAGTTTTCAACTTACCACCCAACACCATTAGTGCAACCAATGTAACACAAAATTCAGCATTGGGTGGAATGTGCAAACATGCAGTTAGACTAGGAGTCCGTGCTACTGTAAAATGCCATCCTTAAATTTAATTCAAGCATTAATGAGAAAATGCAGTTACAGCAGTGTGTGACAGGCATTTAGACTCATGAAGACGGCTGTGCTCCCCTTTTTAGGGAAGAGGCACAGCTAGAGATGATATATTGTCAGGATAGAGCTAGCTACTACACGAAAGCAGCAGATTTCAAACTAAGGCCTCAGTTGAGAGCTGTGGTTTCAATGCAGTTCAGTCGAAAATAACTACTTCCTGATGGCAACTTTTAAATTCAACTTCCTAAAGTTCAATTTATCAAGAAATACTAACGTTAGGCTATTAAGAAAAAACCCTGTGTAATTAATCTTTTAAAACCTGTCATAAAGACAAGATGCAACATTTTCCCTAGTTAGCTCATCAGAAAACACAAAATCAATTACATAGCAATGTTGAAATTTAACTCAAAAACACAAGTAAAGTTGACAATTTTATTTTTAATATTCCAACTAAAGGATATACTCATACAACAAAGGGGAAATTGGACATGTAAAGTCTAGTCTATAGGCCAGAGTTGAACTAGATCATAAAACAGAAAAATTAGAAGTACTGCATTTTTTTGCAACATAGATCAGCTCACAGCAGGCTGCAACAAAGTTCTAAAACCTTCCAATCCACTAGCAGTATGTGACAGAGATACTGTTATTTTAGCATTATAATGTAGTCTTTAAAAACAGCTGAACTGAATCCCAGAGAATGCTATCAAACTGAAAGTCATGGGGAACATTTGTAAAACTGGACGTTCAGAGATATTACTGAAAATTTATTCCATGGGACAACACAGAAAAAGTAAAAATTGCAAGTTTTTTATTTCTTTACTAAGCAGCCTTCAAAATTTATGAGGAAAGAAATGCAAAAAAAGTTGAAACAGTTTTTCAGAGTATTAATCTAAAAGCAAACTCAGTAATACAAGACATTCACATTTCATTTTTACCACTCCCCCATCTGCCATTCCATATCCATCAAAGAAAAGCCAAGCTAGTGCTGCTGTGGGTACTTCAAGTTTTTCAGTTTGGTTATGGATCTAAATTTCAGCCATAAACACTTAAGTTTTATAGAACAAGATGCTTTTAAGCACGAAAAAATACACCGAGTATTAAAAAAAAAAAATATCAAACAGCAAAGAATCCATAAAATATTTATATACAAGCAGGATCTTGAATTTGCTGCTAGAATACTCTTAGATCAAGTACTAACATTAGAACTAGAGTGGTAACAAGCCTAGAAAGACATTAGGTAATTTAAATACCTAGGCTCTGAATAAACAGCTATATATGCCACTACAGAGGAAGAAGGGGCCAGAAGTTGTCCTAACTTGGGTAAGTAACCTGTTGAAACAGTTCCATATACTATCTTCCCAGCAGCAATGTCAGTTTGAGGAGTTCCTACTCCCCACCTCGATTATTCATTTTTCTTCCTCCCTACTGATGTGGATCTGACCCCCAAAAAAAAACCAACAAAAAAACCCCCAAAAAACAACAACAAAAAAAAACCAAACCCACACATTTTGAAACTTGAAGTTGGAGAAGAGAAAATGGAAAACTGTTGAACTAGATTTGATCTCCAATCCAATTCATAACATGGTCCTGCAATAACTTCCCAGGAAAACAGACAGGATGGCGTTTCTGATGAACAAGCTTCAGTCAGTCTTTTAAGACATAATAGTAAGGTCTTCCATTTTCACAGTACACATGCACTGTAATACAGATTTATTCCAGTAGAGAAGATGCCCTACACGCAGCAATGGAATCTACCACACAGGAAACTACAGTTTCATAGGATGAAGAAAGTTTTATTATTAAAATGAAGCTGCAGAAGTAGGAACTACAGCCCCCAAAATCTGAAGTCTATTCTCCTTCAGCCTGAATTTACTCAGCAAGGTAGCAGAGGTTATGAGCTGCACCCACAAGATTAGATGTATTGGAAAGCTTAACACACTGAAAACAATTAATACTACTTTTTTTTTGTTTTCTCTTCAAGAGGTTACTCCCAAAAAATAACTACTTCCTTTGTTTCCTATTTATGGTAGGAAGAAAAAGCTACGTTTTCAGGACAGAAAGGAGGCATGGCAGTATGACTCAAAGGTAAATGTAAGAATAGAGCTTACAGGCAACTGTAGACTGTGCATTGACAAGGCTCCCACAGCTGCATAGTCTGTCACTCCACATGATCTCCCCATAAAAGCACCTTTATAAGACCAAACCAGAAGTCCACCTAGCCCAGTATGCTACGTCAAGCAGCAACTACCTATGCATGCTGTGGTAAAACTACAGGAACAACCACGGAGCAACTCCTACCCCTAGATTCTTCCCCACATTCACCAGCAATGTGTGGCTTCACGGAGGAATCAGAGGAGTATGCCGCCACATGAATTTGCCCAACTGATTTTTGATCTGCTGTAAGTTTTCATCTTCTTGTTTGTATGTAGACTGCACTCTAGAAATCAAAGGCATGTCACATGAAATGACCTGAGATGTGTAAAAGAAGTTGAGCTGACCTCAGGGAAAAAGAAATAATGATGTTTACTCAGCACACCGTAATACTAAAAAAAAAAAAAAAAAAAAAAAAAAAAGGCAAGATGACAGCTGAAATTAATTGTACTACAGAAAGTTACATAAGATACATGTTAGAGGTAAATGCACATTGTTTATACCAATTTATATGCCACCTTTGTGTACAAATGTAGGTCAGGGAACAAAACCCACTGTTAGAAAACAGAAAAATTGAAGGCCTGGGAATACAGTAACTTAAAAAAGAATTCCCATAAAAACACCCCCCCACATCCCCTTGAGGTCCCTGCTTTCTTTTAAAATCCTGAGGCAAGTTGAAAAAAGTTGTAATCAAACACTAAAAGAAGCTGTCAATGCAAGCAGACATTCAACAAACAGATCTGTCAGTGTTATCACATACATACCGGCCAGAAGAGGACAGGAAGGAAGGCAAGTTCCATTTCATGGAGGCTTTCTCTGGGCTAACTATACTAGCTATGAATTCTCAGAAATAAGGTCTGATTGAACCATGGCTTGTGTTAAAAAATGACTTGTAAGTCATACCTCAACAAATCAGAAGACAATTATCAATTACTACAAACTATAAAAAAAAAGTGTTCAGTTACATCAGTTTCCTCACAAACAGTGAAGCTAAAACAGAAACACTGTGTGTTTGTATCTTGGAACACGTTCTTAGGGATCTCAGCAGTTCTTCCTGCTCTGGGCATTGAAGTTTCTGACAAAGAGTAAAAAGTCTGTAATTTCCTGCTTTGCAAAACTAACAAAACGACTGTCACTTTTTCAACCTCTAACAGGCAGACAGGAACAGATTACTGTATCTCGATGTTGGTAGTGTTTCATTAGCACAGTGAAGTGGTACCTCAGCTATGAAGGAAAGCTGGCAGCTGAATTACAGATAAACAAAACCTAAAACCCTCAAATTCCTGGAGGCACGAACAACAAAAAGGCAATCTCCTCCCAAGGCCTAGACAGAACAAGACCAGACATTAGTCAAGAAAGATGCATTTTCATGCTCTCTCTGAAACATAAATAGGACAGAAATTTCAATACATGCATTGAAGTTATATTTGACATAACACAGATGGCATGAAGACAAAGGTAGTTGCTAATGGAAGTTAAAGGCTTCGTAAGGACTCCTCCCCTTGCAGAAATGGGAATGAAAAAACATTTTACAGAAGACTGCATGCTTTCAGTTTCTCTTATCTGGCTAAGAAAAAATCCTCTCTCTGCTGTTGCAGCACACAAAAATCTCTGTGAAACTCAGCTCATGGGAGGCAGAAATCTGTAAAACAGAAGTTAGTTTCAAGTGTGGTTCTAACATCTGAGCATGTTTTATGAAGCTATTTCTTTTCTACGGATCATTACATTCAAAAAATCAAAATGGTTGGGCAATGTAGAAATACAGCTGTTTGTTTCAACAATTATAAAAAGGGAAACAAACGTGTGTGACAGTCTTGCATTACTTTTGCACTGAATTATGAACAGCACAGTACACAGTTGACTGAATTTAAAGTATGTAATAATAAACTTAGTAGATATGATCAGCACAGAACTGAATTTTACTATACTATACGATCTGTCGCAATTCAGCTTCCCCTTAGACAACTTAAGTAATAAACAATTTACTACGACAGAGCCATTCAGAACGCAATAGGAAGCATTTTGCTAGAGATCAGACTTTGTTTTCTTGCGCTACAGAATACACTCACTGGGACTGTTCTTTGCAGTAAGCGTTTGGTTACTTCGAATCAAGTCCACAGCAAACTCACCATCCACTAAAGATACAGCTGCATGAGGTAAGCTAAAAAAGAAGTACAAGGCACTTGTTACCTGCAATTTATCTCAGAAGACTTTTACAGTAGTATTTTTAAAAGTTCGTCTAGGAGCAACTAACTCAGATCTGCCTTTTTTTTTTTTAGGGAGAGTTGTTTTACAGTTCACAAAATGCAAATATTTCTTATAAAATTATTCTCTTTACAGCAAAAGAAATCTTGTGTCATTTACATATAATACATCTAGTTGAAAGTGGTACAGTAAAGAAAACATTACCTAATTTAGGAGATGTTACTATGTAAATAGCAGCTGGCTATTCCATCTGCAACACAGCAGCTCCAGCTTCACAGCGCACTGAGGGTAAACTACTTGCATATCCATAGGATATGGGTATCTCTTATACATAGGACAGTATACCATACTCTCTCCTCCGTCCAGAACCCAATAAGCAAAGCGAGGTGTTCACATCTATGTAACAGCATTAGTGTACAAGCAATGTTCTTACTGTTAAGAAAGCAGAGCATGAAATCTAACCTATGCATGTAAGTGTTGCCAACAAAAATTATGATCAATGGTGAAGCAAGTTAGTTATCTGGAGTTTTTATTTTAGTTTACTCGATCAAAATATCTGTAGTTTTTCTCCCCTATGAAGGGCAGTAGAATTCAAATGTATGAGAATAAGCAAAAAGGTCTATGTCTAATTTAACACAATTCACAAGTGCCACTAGTGTCGGCAGGAGCGGGGGGGATGGAGTGCTTGTGTGGGGGAGGAACAGTCATCCTTGTCTGAATCTTTTCCTGGTTTCATGTGTTCTCCAGTTACTACAAGCAAACAATACAATATTCCACTGTATACCCCTGCAGTGCTTCACAAATTGATTTGATCATTAAAAGCAACACTTCTAGTGTAAAACATACTGAAACATACTGTTAACTTGCCATCAGATCAAAAGACATTAGAACTATGCTGGTATTAATTGCAGCCCCACAAATCAATCAATCAATCCTATCTAAGCAAGCAAACAAACTATTAACACTAAATCTAGAAGAAAAAAATGCAAACAAAAAAGTCTTGAAACAATTATCAGAGAACGTTAAAAGAAATCAGTCCAATATCTGTATCCCCCCTGCCTCAAAAAAAACCCCAAACAACCCCAAACCAACTTATATATTCTTGCCTTACACTTTATTCCATGTATTCATATATCTGATAACTGTCACGTGTGCCAGCGGTATGTGCCCAAGTTTGCTGGTAAACTGCTTACTTATTAATAGGCAATGAAATACATTGAGACAAAAGACTGAAGCACTGTTTTTCCAGGAAGTGCTTAAAATCAGACATGACAATGATCCTTTGAGACTATTTAGGCATTTTTGTGAAGTAATTACTGATAGAGGCAATTACGTCATGCTATCATAATTATTACACTATTCCTCATTCTCATGAGCTGGAACTGCACTACTCGGCCATATTTCACTTGTGAAACCAACCTACACAACAGGCCTGAAAGGCATCCTTACTTCTGCTTGGTGCAAAATTTTCCCAACGTTGACCATGTTGCTGTCTGGGAGCAAGAGAGATCTGCTTCAATTTTTTTTTCCTTTTATTGGGAATAAAGCATTTCAAAGAGTAAAAAAGGAGTAAATACTAGATTGAATTTGTGGAACAAGTTTAAATTATAACTTCTATATTTGTTTCCCACCTTTTTAAACCATTACTCTTTAAAAGCGGCTTCCAGATTTCTCACTTTATAGCAAATCCTGTGTAGTGTTTTTATGCCAGTATATCTAGGACACCTTTCTAACTCACGTATGAAAAGCAGTGTAAAATATTATCTGACAGAAGATTTCATACCAATCTGCAGGTTAAGATTTGTGCATCTGCAATGAAAGCAAACTGCATAATTCTACAATTTCTCTGATTTTAAAACCTTAAGAAAATATCGCAGAAAATAAAAAAAGTACTTTGCAGGACCTCCTTGGTAGTAGACACTATTCTAAAATATTTCATAAATTTAAGGGGTTTTAAACAACAGTATTAGACCTAGATATGGGTGTAATTAAAGAAGAATATGAACTTTATTTTTTAATCTTATGTTTAAAAGCCATCTATATAATTTTGCACCTACAAGAACAGCTTTATTTAAATTAGCATTCCTTGGGTGTCTGTGCTTTCAGGAAAAAAGCCAAAATCAGAAACGCACCTCCCAAAACCTAGTACAGAACCTAAATTACAGAAATATTTTTTCCTTAACTTTCACCCTACTGTTAACTCCAGAAGAACAATGAATGCAAAATACTTGAAACATATGAGTATAACGAAGGCAAACCCAGAAGAATAGGCCATAAATGACAACACTGAACCAGCTCCCGAGTCCCAGTAAAGTTAAGACCTGTCTCTTCCTCTCCACATCCCACTGTCAGACACAAATCCCTACCAACACAGACTACAAGTTCTGAGGCTGTCTGAGAAACCATTTTCGCTTACAAAAGGTCCAAAAGCCTGATCATTTGCAAGTGTTGGCATTTCACTCGGACTAACCTGTAAGAGAGTTCCTCAGTCACTTCACAGCATTAAATTCACCAATTGAGAGACTCTGTCTGCACTGCTGTTTTAACAGGAATTTCTGAAACTAATGCATACCTTCCTGCAGTAAGTGTTTACTTCAATTTATTACCAGTTTCTCATGAAAATTCTCCAGTAGTTTTAAGCACCATGATACCCTAAAGTAAGAAAGGCACTAAGTAAATCTGTGCTTTCAATTGTGTCTTAATCTGGTTTCCGGAGCTTTTCCAGTTCATTTTATTTCAGTGGTCTAAGGGAAGGTTAAACTAACACTGACTGAATCTTGTATTTCTGTTCAAAACCATCTTATAATTTCTTCATGCAACAACAAATTCTGACCCATTAAAACGACAACCTTAAAAAACTTTATTGGTTTTCAAAATTGGTGGATAAAAGCCAGCTAGTCTCTCTTCAAAAACATTGAACAAAAAGCACCTCAAGCAAGTTATGTATTTTAAGAAAACTAAAATTCTGGCATTATTCTCAGAAGATTCTTAACCACTTCCAAATTAGTAATGCAAATAATGTTTAATATTGTGCCCTCAATCCTAAAAAAGTCAGAATACACCACATCACTTTGAGCAAACTGGCTGATTAATTACTCTTCTGTTAATTTGTTCCCACTGCCAGCTTCAGAAAAAGAGAGCATTACGTTTCTGAAGAAGGTGAAAGACTACCAGTGACTGCTGTTCTGGATTGTTCCCCTCTTTGCCTTCACATTACAAAAGCTTCCCAATTCATATGTAAGTATCTACAGGAACAATTTGGTTTTCTAAAGAAATGCCAAGCCTCCCAAAACTGTTACCAAATTTAGGCTTCACATTTAAGTAACTAATTCTATTTTTCAGCTGTATTTAAAATCCAACATTCACTTTCTGCATAAGCAATTCTAATCAAAGAGGGCACAGTAAAGAAGAACAGAAGATGCATTCATCTCCAGAAAACACATAAATCAAATACCACCAAGAGAAATTCAGAACTATTAATTAAAATTTTAAAAGAATTTGAGTAACTCAAGTGTGGTTTTTTGTATGAACATTCAGACAGAAGTATATCAATCTAGAAAGCAGCAATAGAAGACAAGAATATGTTTTAAAACTCCAATATAAAAAAACCACCCAATAAGGGATATGACAGTTACTTTGGAAAAAAAAAAAGCCTAATCACAAGGAAAACGAGACTACAATGAATGAGAATGCAACTGGATACAAAAAAACATGAAGAAATTGCTAGCTAGAAGTTCTGGTAAGTTTTGTGATCCTATTCAAGAACCAGCATGTACTTAAGGCACAGGTGAGGCCCAACTCACCTAATCCTTTTTTGATTTTTGGATTTGATGAAGCACAACTCATTTCTGTTTGAACCGATTTCTGTAATTCTCTGTACGCTCAATCAGGTTAAAGTATCTTCACATTGTAAAAATCTAAACTTGCACAGCTCAAAAGACTGTTTATCCTTGTGGCTTTTTTTTCTTCCTTTTGAAGGAAGCTATTAGTTGCTCACTCTTTGTACTAGACTCAATCTACAATTTTTAAACTGACTTCATATATTTGCAAGCAGCCAAAACTCTCTTACTCAAAATTAAGTGAAATGAAAATGAAGAGCTAATTATCTTCAAGAACACTCATTCTTATTTGGGAAGATCAAATTGTCAAATCTGCCTTATAAAGCTTTCCTCCAGAAGTTTCACAGCGTTTCTTTGCAGAAAGTCATAAGTGAAATCTCATTAAGTTGCATGTTGTCCACACTTCCACAATCGCTTTGAGGATTTAAAATCAGAATCTATATAAAAATCAGTAGTAACCCAAAGCAAAGTGGGTTGTTGGTTTTGTTGTTTGTTTTTGTTGGGTGTTTTGTTTTGTTGTTGTTGGGTTTTTTTGTTTTTTTGTTTTTTGTTTTTTTTTTAATGCAACACATTTTAAGATAAGAAACACAAAACACAAACTAGGACTGTGACTTGAAGCAGTAATACCTATTCTGGTAAAGAAATAGTCATAAAAATGTGGGAAATAAGAGTGCAAGGTTTCACTGAACCAACTTAAGAAAGGAGAATTATCCCCTTTGTTACAGAGGAAATATGTTTCACCCAGAGGAAATCAATAACAACAACTGAATCTTAACTAATTCCCTGAGGTGCCACCAAGAAAGCTTTTACTCATCAGCTGTGCTTCAGTATATGAAAGGATAAAGCAGCAACAAATTAAACAGGTGATTGCCAAGCAGTCTGACCAGTAAGGCAGCTGTACTAGTTAACAGTCCCATTTGTGACCACCCTGCTGTGTTATGACTCCTCTGAACAGACTTTCAGCCTTAGTTAAAAACAACTTGTGTTAACATGACATAGTAAGAATCTATCCCAGAATTTCTCTGATTATTACAAATTGATAATCCAATTTAATTTTCTCTACTTTGCTACACCATGTAAGTTTTACTTTGAAAGAATGAAAAAAGTGGGGAAAAAGAATCCACCCCTCTTACAACTCTGGAAGGTGCTCTAGTTTAATGGCATTGCTACATATTAAGAGATTACAAAAGGAATCTTGTGTCAAATCAATGCGTGATCAGATGTCTTACAAGTTTAACTACCATCACTGAAACACATTTGCAATATGCTGATTTTAGGTCGAGGAAAAGCATACTATTCTGACAGACCTTTAGAAGACAATGTCTAAGAAAAGGGGATGTAAAAAGCATTTGCTTTAACACTCTGATAAGTTCCTTACTAAATTTTAATACAATATTCAAAGATTGAGCAAACATCTGTGATCACTAAACATGTCAGACTCATTTTACTTCTTACCATGAGGGCTTGTACCACAGTAGCAGCGTCTCAAAGATGGGACAGTAAACTGAGAAAGCAGCCTCACTTCTTTAAACACATGTGTAAGTGCTATTTAAATAACTATGAAACTACATCACATATATAAAAGACCAGAAATAAAAACTAGTTTCCAGGAAATACTGGTGGAACTATAGGTAGGAGAGAGTCTATGTGTGAAACAAGTCATGCCCTTGTGTCTTACTAATGGACTCTTTATGGAAATACTTTTCTCAACAAGTTAATCTTATACTAGGTACTGGAAGTGACCTGGCTGTGAACTAGAAGCTGAAGACTGATGTCACCCGTTGAATTAATTGCTATACTAAACTGACAGGCAATCTGTGACTAGGGTGACAGAGCCACAAGTCCATGCAGATGTCAGAAGGAAGACGTGCGCTTGAAATGGAGCTGGAACAAGGCTGACTTCAGCTCAGATTGCACAGGACCAGCAAAGAACACACTGTCACGTAATCCTATCCTGGAGAACTAAAGGCATTTGCATAGTCAGCTTCAGTCATATTTCTAACAACAAATACTACGTGAACATTCAGATGCAGGACCCAAACTGTATATCTTCAAACACTGCAGACAGGGGAGGTCAACACTTTCAGAAGACAGCCTTCCCATCTACTTGCTTAATACATCTGGGTTAAGCATTAGCCAGCCAGCCACGCATCTACACAAAGCTAGAAGCAAGCTGCTCTACAAAGACAGAATAGCACAGTTCTCAATTCTTATACCCTGACTGCCCATTTGCAGTTTCTGAAGGACTAATGTAGTTAAACTGAAAGAGTTAAACATCTTAAACCCTTTAAGTATAGATTATTTTAGTGACTGCAAATAAGTATACAGTCTAACAAATCCTTATCAAAAGTCACCATGGTAAGAACCAGCTACACTAACCACTTCCCTTGTGAGAGCCAGCTTTATCCCCTCCCAGTTATAAAAACATGCCATTTATTTGAACATGGAAAGGGAGTAACAGTGCTAGACCCATATTGTCTCATTTCCCATTTCCTTTTAGGTATCAAAATGCAGACCTTGTCACAATAAGGCTCAGAAACGCAATGAAGCAGACATTGGGCCTTCAGGAGAGAAAGTGAGATGTTGGGTCTCTAAAGTGAACTTAGGGAAGGAAAAGAGCAAGTTCTACACAGTATTTTTTATTTTCCAAAAGTGATTGTGAAGCAACCTGAGGAAAGATTGTATAGACTGTTACTGACAAATGCCAAAACCTTACCCAATTATAACTACAATGAAAACTTGGACTGCATTTATGCTTATGCACTAATTATTGGTGGTTTCAAGCAAAAAAAAAAAAAAAGTTTAAAAAATTTCTTTAGGGCAAAATCCATAGGCCTGCTTTGTGCCTCCACCAAATCATAAATTTATTTGTCATTGTGTTTGCTGCACAAGAAAGTGTTTTGAAATCTGGAGGCAATGGCATCTTCTCCCCCAGAGATTAACTGAAAATACTTAGTGGAAAAAAGAGCCTGTCCTTGTCAAGGTACCAGCTCCCCTAACGCAAGCTTTGTTCTCCCCACAGAGGGGAGACAGAGCACAGCTGGTCTCAACTAGTATAACCAGCAGAGCCCTTTTGCACAGATGACATTTCACAGATCTGAAAATGCTGCATTGGCTTTGCTCCAATCCAGTTTACCTACTGACTAGTCGTCCAAATCAGGGACATGTGTAGCCTCTTTTGGCTCTACAATCAGAGAAACTTAATGTTCATTTTGTACCAATGGTAACCAGAGAAGGTAAATTTGTTCAGTAGTTTTTCCCTTACAAACATTAATTGGAACAGAGCTGAATTATTTCTCAATAAGACAGAAGAAGCAAACTGAGTATTTTTTCAAAATCTTACGGCTCCTTAAGTATAGCTATTCATAGTTCAAAAGGTCCTAAGTATATTAAAGAAAAAAAAAGAAAAAGGGAAGAACAATCATATTCTTCCTTTTGACAACTTTCACTGTTACATCCTTTGACGGGCATTTTAATCATGGCAGAAACTTACCATTTTTAGATATTTCACAAATCAGCATGGCCTAGGCAGAATCAACCTAAGAGTGCTAAACATACGTAAATTGAAATACATTTATATGTCAAGATTCTCTTAGAACCAGGAGGTCTTGCAGTTTGTAACACAAACTACACTACCAGATCTTGCATCTTTCTTTTTCCCCAAGCTCTATACGTATCTGTTGCCTGAAGCATCAGAGACAGTCCACCTTGCTAACCTTATGAGTCCCATACCAAGTTTTACATACCTGAGGGCCACAAGATGCACAGCACTTACCTAGTCACTGTGAGTACAAACAGGTTTTATGCTAGGATCGCTCTGCTGCCATTAGATTGACAGAGCTGACAAGCGGAGAAGCTTCACTCAGAACACTGCAAGAGTCACATGTAACTCCAAGGTGGGCATAGCGGTAATCTGGGTCCTGAATTTCCTCTGAATTGGGATTCACGTTTTGAATGAAACACAGATTAGAGAAGTTTCACCTACTTGATGATAAACCTTGCTTTATTTCAGCCTAAGGCACCAATACCACAAATAGAATAGATACACATTAAGTGAACACTTGCTCACAAAGAATACCAATAAAAGCCATAAGGCTCCACCATTGCATATGCGTTTTACTACAGGCTCACTTACAAGATTAAAACCTGTATTTTTGTTTAAGTCCCAGGTATTTATGGTTATTTAGGTCTCAACTACTTATGCACATGCAAGTACTTTCAAGACAGTGGAAATACTAATGCATACAGCTAAGCTGCTGCCTGGAAAGAGATACTTTAAAAAAAAAAAATTACTTGTCTATTCAGAAAACTTCAGAGACCCATTTTGATGAAGCTCCTATGGAACTTTGTCTATGTGGTAGAAGCTGGCAGATTTCCTACTAGCTCCCCTTGCTAGCTCCTCGGCAGTCCACCCTCTGGGCTGAAAGCAAGCCAAAAGCCTAAAAGTTCTGGCTGTGCTCTCCCCTGCAATCTTGATTCCCAGGGTCTACAAGTGGCCTGCCCTGGCACTGGACCTATATTCCCATGTGCAGTCAATTTTAAAATACAGGAATGTAATTCATACATAGGTGATTTCAAAATGCTGAAACAGTTGTCCTTCCCCACTTGGCTTTGCTGGGCATGCTCACTGGTGGCAGAACTGTAAAATACTGCCACAAACACGAGGCTCAGAGCAGGTCAGAACAAGCAAACAGGAGAGCATACTAATTTTCTGCTGAGGTACTAAGGGGAATTATATACTTCAGCATATTTACCAGAACGAGATGGTTTACCATTGTACCTGAACATGCTGGGACTTAACCACATGGTTAAAAGACAAAACTGAAGATATAGTAGCACTGTTCCTCTTACCATATATACACATAACTTTCTAAAGAGCTAATCTATACTTCAAAATTTTCAATGTAAATAATGTAATTACAATACCAACTATAATTATACTCCGAATGAATTTAGAAAGACGAACATTAAACAGTTTCTTTAGTTTAATATCCTTAATTCGAGAAAATAGGGGAAAGATTTGGTTAAAGACAGTACCTTTCTGAGAAATGCTAGAGTTTTCACAAAGGTTTGTGATGTTATATAGAGTATCCCAAGAGCAGCAGCCAATGAAAGTTACTGACACTGATGTATTTGGTACAGAGAGTAGACGTTTGAATGAGATGTTGTATTGGGTTTGCGTGGCAAGATTTTGGTAGCAGAGGGGCTACAGGGGTGGCTTCTGTGAGAAGCTGCTAGAAGCTTCCCCCATGCCCGACAGAGCCAATGCCAGCTGGCTCCAAGATGGACCTGCCACTGGCCAAGGCCGAGACAATCAGCGATAGTGGTAGTGCCTCTGTGATAACATACTTAAGAAGGGAAAAAAGTTGCTGCACAACAGAAACTGCAGCTGGAAAGAGGAGTGAGGACATGTGAGAGAAACAACCCTGCAGACCCGCAGGTCAGTGAAGAAGGAGGGGGAGGAGGTGGTCCAGGCGCCGGAGCAGAGATTCCCCTGCAGCCCCTGGGGAAGACCATGGTGAGGCAGGCTGTCCCCCTGCAGCCCAGGGAGGTCCACGGTGGAGCAGATATCCACCTGCAGCCCAGAGAGGATCCCACGCTGGAGCAGGTGTGCTGGCAGGACTTGTGACCCCGTGGGTGACCCACGCTGGAGCAGTCTGTGCCTGAAGGACTGCAGCCCATGGAAGGGACCGATGCTGGAGCAGTTAGTGAAGAACTGCAGCCTCTGGGAAGGACTCATGCTGGAGAAGTTCATGGACGACTGTCCCCCATGGGAGGGACCCCATGCTGGAGCAGGGGAAGAGTATGAGGAGTCCTCCCCCTGAAGAGGAAGCAGTGGCAGAGAGAACGTGTGATGAAGTGACCCCAACCCCCATTCCCCATTCCCCTGCACCACTGAGGGGAGGAGGTAGAGAATTCAGGAGTGAAGCTGTGCCCGGGAAGAAGGGAGGGGTGGGGAGAAGGTGTTTTATTTCTCATTACCCTGCTCTGGTTTGATTGGCAATAAATTAAGTTAATTTTCCCCTAGTTGAGTCTGTTTTGCCCATGAAAGTAATTGGTTGAGTGACTCTCCCTGTCCTTATCTCAACCCATGAGCCCCTCCTTACATTTTCTCTCCCCTGTCCAGTTGAGGAGGGGAGTGATAGAGCAGCTTTGGTGGGCACCTGGTGTCCAGCCAGGGTCAACCCACCATGGATGTCATCAAGACCCTTCTCATGGACACCTCACAGGGCAACTTTCAGCTCAAAGTCTTCCAACAATTATATTTTTTTTCCTTCAGAAAGGGAAGTCCAGCTTCCACTGTAGAAGAGAAGCAGAATTTGTAGGAGAGTTTAGGAGTGTACTCTGCAAACCCTGACTTCTGTTCTTTTGTGGATAGAAAAAAGTTTGGCCTGAGGATTTCTTTTGGGCTGAAATGATGAGCACCCCAGGTACAATGAAACACTTAACATTTGTTTATTTTACTGATCTGCTGCTTTCTAACCCTTTCCCCCATGTTTTCCATTCCCAAGAGTCACTTGGACCCATCTGGCTTTAAAGTACCAATATAAGGAAAAAGCTTTCTTTTTAGAATTGAATCCTTCACTACCAACAATATAGCTGAAATCAATGACAAGAGTAACCATTCTGAATGGAGGCATGCTGACCTGCAGCAGAAGCCAAGAGCAATGGTCAGGCATTACACTGCTGTAACCACTGCAACAATCCTAAATTGCCCTGTATCACCTAAGCCAAATGCTGTGCCAGTTGTTAATACTTCTCCTCACTCAGCTTGCTGAGGATATCAGTGTATGTTGGTTTACAATACTGAACACATCCTCACATGAAAGCACCTTACAGCTTTGCACAGATGGAAGACATCTTAGTTTAATCCAAAATATTTTATTACTCAGTTCCCTGATGGGGATTATCTGCCTTCTTCCCACAAAAAAAGCAGTCTGAGTGACAGTCTGCATGTCAATCTTCACAGTGAGAGAAACCAAATAGATCAGTCAGTGATCCAATCTTTTCTGTATCAGTTTGGCACAATGCATTTCTAAAATGACAACCCTGAAGACTATCCACATTGCTCTCTGCCAGAGATCTGCATGGCTTAAGGAGTTTCATTCCATGCCTTCTTGTACACAAGGCCAGGGGTGGGTGGGGAGGGTGCTCCTTCTCCTCCCTCTTCCTGTAATACCGGCTTAAAACAAATACAGAGAACAATCTGCATGTCTTTAAGACCTCTTCCCTACATACCCCTGCTCTTCCTCCCAAAAGCCTCTGGGAGGTATAAGAAACATGCAGTTGCAACTCAGTAAATTCTTGACGGGGGAAGAAACTGGAACTCTCAGTTAATTTTAGGAAAATGTTTGAAGAAAGTGTGAACAAGGCCATGTGGAACAGAACACATCAGTGCAGGAGATCCTGAACTTGGGGGTTCAATGAGAAAAATAGTTCTGCTGGTTACAGTGACCTTGCCAGAAGCCAGTAGCCACCACTGCAGGGCAGGCAGCGAAGAGCCTGCCTGCATTTGCCGGACAGTATAGAAGAACTAGTTTCCACACTTACCATGGAAAACCTAACAGAAACCCAGGTGCCCCAGCGCTTCCTACAGTCTGGGGCATCCGATATGCCTGCAGAGATCAGGAAACCTACTGTATCGAGCTGTTCATTACAAATAAATGCACAAATTAGAGTTGAAAACAAAAAAAATTTATGTCTCTTCTGTAAATACAGAAGAGCTCATCTTCCAGAACGATAGGCAGACATCCTTGAAATAAGTTTTTAAAAATAAACTTATGCATATTAATATAGTTTTAAGAGCAACTCCATCCAGCTCCACTCCATTTAAAAACCAGCTGTTCACATTTCCAAGTCTGAACTGCCTAAGAACTTTACACAACTATAGATGCCATCATGTATGTTTTATTTATATGAATAATCCAATAAAATTAATAAACCATACAGATCCTTAATGTGGGAGATCCTTTCCAAATTTTTAAGAACATATTAGCACTGTTTCAGTGAGCTTCCACGCTAGTCACAACTGCAATATTTTCTTATATCAAGCAAACAAGTCTTTAATCATAGACTAGGCATCTGTAGAGGCATTTACTTTAGTGAAATAACAAACATTTCAGATATATTTTATGGGGACATTTAAGATACTGATTACATATCTGGTGGTAAAGTTAAAACTTGCAACAAGAGAAAAAAATTGAAAGGAATATTAGTATCATACCTGGCAACTCTGCAGTCTAAAAACAAGGAAGAAGTTAAAAAAAAAAAAGTAAAATATTGATAAACTGAGAAAACTGTCACTGACTACACATGAATTGTCAAAGTACATATTCAGCAACCAGAAATTAAGGTACTGTCATAACTCAAAGCAATCAGAATATTGTCTTAACAATGACAATAAACAAACACTTGCCTGCTAAACTGTATTAATCTGCCAAGCTCGATAACCTCGACATGAACTGCAAACTGGAGGTCACTGCAAGTTTCACCATGCATGTCAGGTATTTGCATTTTGTATGCCTCTCCAGATGCAGAACAGTTAAATATTACCCAAAGGTAATGGGGAGACCCTATTATCCACTGAGCTTTGAAGCTTCCCTTTTAAAGAAACAAAGAATTACTAAAATAAAATTCTCCAAGCATTATTGACAGTAGAATGGGAGGTAACACTGAATTTGTTTAAAAAACCAATTGTTTCTTAATTTGGTATTATCACAAATTACATTTTTTTTCCTTCAACACTTAAAATGTTTACACCAAGCCCTTTCAGTACCTGAAAGGAACAATCCTGAAAGTACAAGCGTGATGGTCATGAAGGACATACAAAAAATCCTCAGGGTGTAAGAAAGTTATTTGAGAGAAATAACTAGTGAACTGAAATCCATATCCGTGGGCCAAAACAAGGACTATTAGTTGCATACCTTTGAGGGTTTACTACCAGCTCACAAAAGGACCTGATCTTCACTGGTGACAGCTGAGCAAAGACTCATTCCAGTTTGCTCAAAAGCAAGATGACTTCGATGATCCTCAAGCAGAGGATGGAAAAGAGCTCAGAAAACAAGATGTCAGATGTGGTCAGATGTCAGTGTGGTCTAGCAGACACAACCCATTTTTCCAGCACTCTACTCCCACCTTCCACAGTGTCTCTGGGTAAGTTACAAGGAGCTGCAGTATCAACAGCAGCGTGAAATCTTACTGATGAGAAATACTAGGGAAGAATTGAAGTCACCCAGCGTAATAAGTATATTAGCAGCCATTCCACTACAAATTAGACTATTAGGACAAGAGAGATGATAACAAGCAGTATTATATTGTTTCCATGAAT
Organism: Aquila chrysaetos chrysaetos; assembly: GCF_900496995.4. Lineage (NCBI taxonomy): Eukaryota > Metazoa > Chordata > Aves > Accipitriformes > Accipitridae > Aquila > Aquila chrysaetos. The sequence continues at coordinate 67,564,991 of NC_044030.1, forward strand.
GATGTGAATAGTTTACAATTCAGGGACACAAAAGAAATCTATGGAGACAGTATGAAACAAAAGTAGACTGACTTGAATTCCAGTTTAATCCCATAGCAGAGGAACACGAATACTCAATGACATTCTAAGTTTAAAGAAAAAAAAATTTTTTTGCAAACACCTTCAAATCCTTAGTCATCAGGTGCTGAGCCCTATCAAAAAATTGGACATTTCTGAACAAAATTGGGAGGGAGTGATGGCTCTATCAGCTTTTATTAAGACAATTTGAAAAGTATTTCTTCAGTTTCCAGACAGAAGGTAAACAATTCCCAATTTCAAATGACTCTTAAGTATCAAGTAAATAGAACTGCTGTTTTTCAGGACATTTTTCAGCCAAGATCCAACAAAACTAATCTTAAAAAAACCCCAACAACCCAACAACCAAAAAAACCCACCCAAACAAAACAAAAAAGCAAAACAAAAACAAAAAGCCACCACCCCAACAAAAAACGAAAACAACCAAACAAAAAAAATCCACAAATCAAGAAACAAACAAAAAAACCCAAAACACAAAACAACCCCAAACATATTTTATAGGAAAAAAAAAATAATCAAGACTATTCACTACCAAGCAAGATTCTCCAGTTCTGCAGTGTGGTGAGACAGGAAATTGGAAGCATCCTGCAAGCAACACACTCAGCCTCCGGGTAAAGATAAAAAGGGAGGGAAGCAACAGAAAGCAACTTTCCACTTAACCACATTCTCCTAGTCACCTAGAGACAAGTAATGAAGCCCTCGTAGAGGCTTTCTCTCCACTTTGCCTCAAGCAAAAGAATGAACTGTAATTCTAGAGTTTTAAGTGAGAGCAGAGCAGATAAAAAGTAAAATAAGACGACCCTTGGGTCTTTGCAGAGAATCCTCCAAGAACACCAAGATAAGCATTAGAAACTCAGAACTCAAACCAAATCCACTCTTTTATCACCACTGCTGCTGAAAACTAGCTTTACAAGTTTGTTTAAACAACAGCTACATGGCAACGTATAATTGCTATTTTAAACAAGCTTAAGCCAAGTTTCACCAATACTGGAAGCCAGCAAAAGCCAACAGAAGCATTCCCACAGTCACCGCACTCCCACCTGCTTGTTTCCACTCCCATCTCATCCTCTCCTGCACCAGGATAAACTATTGCAGAGCTGCACCGTTACCTTTACTCCAACTTAAAAAAACAACAAATGATTTAGCACACTAAAAGATCTCATGAAGTTCAAATCCATCACACAGAAGGAGAAACTGATCTTCAAATCTTGTGCTCTGCACATTTGACCTTTGGGTGAGGCACAACTGCCCATGTCTACACACAGGTATCACACTGAGGAGTAGTACTTAGACTCCACTGAGTGACAGTGGAGACTGAACCTTTAGTATCACTTAATCCAATGGGACAGAAAGCTCCAGATTAGTTAGTTACAATCTATTTACTTTGCATAGGAACAAAGAAACTGCCATACCACATCAGAGCATTTAAGCAGAACCCTACCACTTGCAATAACTAAGAGTGATAAAAATCAGACACAGTAGAGGGTGACCCTCTTCCAGAAGTACTCTCAAGCCACAGAGCACAGAAGAGGTAGGAAGTGAATTTTCTCTCACAGTAGTATCCATCCGGCTCAAGCTGGAAGCAGAAAATTTGGTGGCTTATTTAAGCAGCCGGTTAAAAATATCCAGCATTATGGACTTGGTTAAAACATATTAAATTATATTTTACCTTAGCTAAGAATAGCCAAGGTCAATAACAAGGTATGTTTTTTTACCTTAGCTACATTTTGACAACATGAACAGAGAAAGTTATCATTATTTCAGTAAAAAAAAAAAAAAAAAAAAAAAAAAAAGAGCAAGTCAAACCTTGGCCACACTGTGCTTTCACTGTACGTGCTCTCCTGCTGTTCCTATGCCACTGCCCTGTTAAAGCCCCCCTTCATGCCCTCCTTTCAAAGTCATCAAAGGTGCTACAAATTGATAAGCAGAGCTAAAATTGACAAGCTTTTACTTGTACATATAGTCAAAACTTCAGTTTCACAGTGTGTCTTCAGTGTCTCTAGCAGGCGTCAAACAGCAACTGCAGAAAAAACAGTATAAATATCTACAAAGGTTGTCTTGCAGCTGAACTATATGAAAAGTCTGCCATATCTAGCATATACATTTTCAAATTCAAACACTTAATTTTCACTCAAGACACACAGTACATGGTTACTGTATGCAGAGGAGATGAATTGTGGCATTTCCTGCTTTTCGTTTTTATAAGACCATGGTTACGGCAGTATAACTAATCCTGTACTTGGGGATGTAATAAGCCACCTATATCAATTGCAGACACCAATAAACATCACTTAAAGGGCCTGAATATTTTAAAAGAACATTGTCAAGGTTGCAGAGAAGAAGGTGCATTTTGCCTTCATGGATTTCCCTCAAGTTACAAGAAATCATACTACAGTTATCACTGAACTCACTGTTTGGATCTTTTTACATAAACCAAATCAATATACTCTCAGTACAGATATGGGATAAGAGGTCTGAAGTGCTTTATGTTGAAGCTGCATTTCCTAGTAAAACAAATCCCTTCTCTTACAGTGATACAAAAAGATACCTTACAACATTCACAGCTTTTAGTGAATATATTTGCTGTATTGCCGCAACAAGCAGAATATTTGAGAGCTTGGAGAAAAAAGGTAATATTTACATTTAGGAGTTAACAACAGAGTCAATTTCCCTTCTCAACTTCACTCTGAGGCTCATGCAGGTCTCCCAGCATAAACAGAAACAAAAAATCTATTTAAAAACAAAGTAACTGTAATACTAAAGAGACTGATAGGGGGACTTGGGAGCAAGCACAGTATCTTTTAACTAACAGTAGATCCTTACAGGAAAGTACAACTACTGTATTTAAAAACAGACTAGAAAACCTCCACATAATTCATTATTTTGATTATGTCCTTCAGTTTGCCTCTTAATAAATGCCTGGGCAACAGCTGCATGCACAAATTTGATGTGTAATACGCTGTTACTCACATACAAATTAACCTCCCTCCTTCAGCTAGAACAAGTCAATTAATATTACAGAAAGGGCAAAGAGATGTTTTAAATTCTTGATACGGTCTGACAAACTAGTACGTTGTCTAACATCTGTTTACTGGTAACATGACATACAGAATTACTGAGATACTCCGCATGAGCATTTATAGGATATTTCTGAAGAACAATCACTAGTAACGTTGCCACGTATTTTCAACTGTATTTACGATAAATTCAAAGAAGATTATCTCACCAAAATACTAAAGAGAAAAGCACTTGGCATTTAGTATTTTCTGTGATTTGTTAACACTCCTAGTCAAACGTCAGAGCATTTAGGAGAAGGGTTTTAACTTGTACACACACTCAAAACACTGACTTGTCCAAACGCAGGTACTTAAAAGTAAGCAAAACCATCCATGTGACAGGAAAAAAATCCACAGCTGCTCTGTCACTGCTGCTGTGGGACTGACTAGCAAGGATGGACACAGTGTTTCACTATTGATGCAACATATATTGACTTTCCTGGACCCCTAATATCAGCCTAACTCCCACTTCCTATTACCATGAGACTCTGAGTTGTTTTAAATGTGTTCCAACACTGATTATTTTCCTTGAAAGCCATGAAACTGGTTACAATCAGTAATGAGATACAATATACAGTACATTATAATTTCATTACTTGATAGAGACAAAGACGGTGCTAAGAATCATAAAAAGACAAGTTACTCGCTAAAATTCGTAACTATTCCCACCTCCCCAGACACTTCAGATTTCCCACTAATCCTTCTGTAAGTACAGAGGCATTTCTTACCTGTTATGACCACACCGTATCAAGTATTTTTACACTGCCCTAGAAATAGACCAAAATCCATCTGAATTGCTGAGAATTCATATAAACAGGACTTTGGTCAAGAAAACAGTTCTTATTACAGTAGTCCCAAGATAAGTCAACTTTTAAAAAATATCCTTCAGGTTTAACTGATGTAAGACCAACTGAAAAGAATACACAAGTCATGTGTCCAAACTGGAACTAGATTTCTTGTGAGATTTAAATAATTAGCCAGACAAACTGTAAGGCAGCACTGAAATAGGTCCATGGATGCTAACACTAAGTCCTTAAACTACACAGTCCACATCATATAAAACCTTACAAGAAATCCACATGAAATCGTCAACTTCACATCAAAATTACACCGCCACTACTGCAGTGCCTTCCCACACACATACCTACGAGTTAGACCTAGCAAGCGCACGTTAAAGCTGAAATGTGCTCTTAAGTACTTAACCGCTTCACCACGGACATGAGTTCGCTTTCACCCTGAATACTTCTACACATGTCAAATAGGCAAAATATGGGCCGCTTTATAAAACTTCAAGAAAATGGACTTATCAAATAATACATGCGGAAGGCAAATACAAGCTACGAACACCAGGGCACTAAATGAAACCACTGAAACGTATCGCCTAGACTAAACCGCCGCAAAATTACTTTCTCCTGGAAACAGGGAGAGGACATTTATGTTCGAAAACCTTTCCCCCCCCCTTACCAAGGATTAAAGAAATCAGTTCTGCAATACCACGATGCTGCGAACTGGAATTAGACTGCGGAGAAGTCCTTTTAAACAAACAAAAATCACGCAGTTTTGTGCAGCAAACTGCTAGGACAGGGCAGGAAGCCGCCAGGTGCTCGGCGAGCACCCGAAGGAGAAGCGCCGGCGCCGCCGCCTGAAGCACACGGCGCAGCCCGCGCCCTGCCCCGGCACGGCGGAGCTGCGGGCAGAGCCAACGGGCTGGGCTGGGCTCGGCTCGCCCCGAGCCCCAATGGCTGACACATCCGGCCCCCGCCGCCACCCCGACCTCACACTCCAAAGCCCCTCGGGACTCCGGCAAAAGTTAAACACAAAAGCACCCCCCGCAAGCACACACGCCAACCCCCACCCGCACGCCTCGGCTCCCCCGCAGCCCGACCCGCTCCGCCGGCGCCGGCTGCCGGGCCCCGCGCAGCCCCGCGCCGCTGACAGCTGCGGCCGGCCGGCCGGCGGGGCAGCCCTCACCCACGTACCAGGTGCCCCCGCGCCCCGGGGGAAGGCGGCGGCCGAGGGCTGCCCGCCGCGCCCCGGCCCCGCGCTCCGCGGGCAGCTCCCACCGCCCCCCGCATCCGCTGCCGGCCCGCGGCCAGGCGGCGGCCGGGCACCCGCGAGGGGAAACGGGGCGCCGGAGCACACCCCGAGCCTTCCCCGCGGGAACAGCCCCGCCGCCGCCGCTGTCACCCGCCGCCGGCCGGGGTCGAGCCCTGCCCAAGACAACCCGCCCGCCCGCCCTCCCCGGCGCCCCCTCACCTCGCGGGGGGGGACGGCTCCATCCTCCGCTCCGCGGCGGGGTCGGTCCCCGCCGGGCTCCCCGCCGGCAGCGGCTCCGGGAGTTCGGCGCAGCGGCTGGGGGAAGCAGCCGGGCTGGCGGGGCTGGAGCGCGGCGGCCCGGGCAGGTAGTGGAGCAGCAGCGTCTCGGGGGGCTCCGGCGAGGAGGAGGAGGAAGAGGAGGAGGAGGAGGCAGCGGCGGCGGCCGGGGCGGCGGCGAGGAAGAGGGGCGCCTCGGGCAGCCGGTCCAGCTCCACGCTCCGCACTTTGCGCAGCTGCTTCCGTCTCCAGTCAGAGCGCTGCTCCCGGCTGCTGCCGCCGCCGCTGCCGCCCGCCTCCCGCAGGAGCCCCCCGCCGCTCCCGGCGACGCTACCCGCGACCCCGCCGCCCTTCAGGCTCCCGCAGGCGGCGGCGGCGGCCGCCTCGGCGCCGCTGCCCGAAGATAATCCCGACGACGAGGTGCGATTCCCCGCCGCCGCCGCCATTTTCTCTGGCGGGTCACATCGGGCTCCCGAGGATCGGGGGGAGCCAGCGCTCCGACCCGCTGCGGAAACAGCGCTGCCTACGCAAACGGCGTAGGGAGGGGGGCGGGAGGCGGGTGCGGATTGGCGGCGGCGGGCGACGCGGGGCGGGGCGGCCGCCTGTAGGTGCAGCGGGGCGGGGCCGAGCGGCGCCCCGCCCCGCCCGCCCCCGCGCAGGTGTTGGCGGTGGGAGGGAGCCGCGACCGCCGCCGCCGCTGCCGCGCGCGCCGTGCCCGCTCGTCAGGGACAGGGCCTGGCCCGGGTCGGACGGACGGACGGACGGACGGAGAGACAGACAGGCAGGCAGGCAGGCAGGCAGATTGCTCCCGCGCCCACGCCCGGGAGCCGGTGGAGGCGCCGGGCGGCGAGGACGTCCCCGCCCCCACGCGGCCCTTCCCACGTGTGGGAGAGCGGCGGGGGCTGCGGCGGCCCCGGGCAGCCGCCGCCCCGCTGTGAGGAGTTGAGGCGCGGGGAAGCCCTTCCCGAAACTCGGGCCGGCTCCGGGCGGCGCCGCGCCGCAGCTCGCAGCACCCCGTCCGCCTGTCCCCGCTCTCCCCAGCACCCCGAAAACTTCCCCCAGGCGGCGGCCTCCCCGGGGGCCGGCCGAGGGGGGAGTAGAACGCCTGCGGTGCCTTGCTGCGCTGCGGCGAGCCGCCGGGAAATGGCTGCTGCGCCTGAGCTTACCTGCTCATTCCTCTCTGGGCTTAGTACGAAATTGAGTGCACATCCTTGCTCGCAGCCTTCAGGCGTCCTTCCCCGCGCTGCCCTCAGTTGGCAGGCGCCGCTTCGCCCGTCCTCAGATACTTTTCCATGTCTGTAACTACTTGGAAGCGTTAATGTCTCGTCGGAGCACACTCGTTCCCGTATATGCGAAAGTATGCACATCTAGTTTAGAGGATAGCCTGCCACATATACCTACCGCTGCGGCTGTTTCCCGAGAGACTGGGAGAGAGGAGAAAGGCAGGAGGCATCACATGACCAGAACCTTGGGGAGGTCCGAGCAAAATTTGCTCTCGGTCTAGATTTCCACTCGACCACAATTGGGTGGCTCTGCTTTCAACCTCCGAGCTGCGGAGAAGGGACTTAAAATTTTGCAAGAGCAGAAGGGCATACGTTGCTGTCAGAAAGGTGCTGGTTTGCTGCCGTTAGACAAGCCTGCCTATTTGAATGCCGATTTAATCTGAGATGAGGAAAGGAAAACTAAATGTCGCTATACATACCAGGTTGTTTTCAGGATGGCGTTATTTTGGGTACAGTAGAAGTCGCAGAGTTCAAGGCACTTTTCTTTAGCTGAATATCTTAGGCTTGTTTCTCAGAATTTGCTGTGTATCCCCCAAGTGTAACACTAACTAAGCATCTCGACAATCGATTGTTACTATGGTCACTTGGCTGGGATCACTGCTTTGATCTGAAACGCTAGTTGAGTGAGAAGTACCTCCTAACAGAAGCAGATTCTTTCTTGCCTTACATATGGGATCAGATGCTGACCTAAATGTAGAGTCTTCACTGAAGGATGTGCCGAGCAGATTAGAAGAGGCCTTTCCCTCTAGACTTGCAAAAGGAAAAGCCGGAGGAGAGTGGTTGTACTCCATTTAATTGCAGAATAGTATCAGTATGCACGTGGCCTTAAGGTCACCCTAAGTGAATCGCTTAGGTGGTCTGTCAAGATGCCACGCTGTAACTACCCTTATGAAGGTTTTTCAGTGAAGGATGCTGTGACAAAGTCAGTTGTGTTCAGTGTCATCTTGTATGTAGGGTACCTTTGGGATAAGAAGGTGATCTAAATATCCTCTTGTAATGTGCAACTCAGGGATGTACATTTAAAGATAAATTAATTCTGAATTTCAAAAAGATACGATCCATTGCTTATTTAAAGCCTTTACTATAAATTAGGGACAGTTTTCTGGAATATTCCTAAACCAAGCCTTATTGTCAAAGTGAGAATGTTACTAAATGCAGGGAAGAACAGAGCAAAGCATGCGCTTTGTAGAAGCGGCATGAGATTAGTTTCATGCAAATTCTGAAGCAGATGGCTGAAATGAACTCAAATTATTACCAGTTGTTGGCAGTGTAACCTGCAAGTACACAGGATCCTCTGGTCTTCAGTAGGAAAAAAAACCCCAAACAACCAGTGCACTACTATATCTTTCAAGCATTCTTCTCTGCCATAAAATCACATTCACATGTCACCATCCCTGTTAAGGCACGACTTTGTCTTTTGAGTAAGGCCAGTACTGTCACGGTTTTGAGTTACTTTTGGATGAGATGGAAAGTGGAAGAACCTCACTATTTAGTCATTAAAGAATACATGGTATGCCTTATAAGGGCTGTTTATCCCCTGATTATTGGCTGAAATCTAACTCTTAATAAATTACATTTTGCCTGTGATCCTTATATTCACCTTACTGTTTCAAGTGGATGTTTCTCCACTCTGCCTTGACCAGGGCAGCACAGCAGCACACAAGAAAACACCTGCCATGCCTCACTCCAGAACACTAGGTAATGCAATGCCTGTATGCAACATAAATTTATGCACAATATAGAGGGTCTGCTAGAAGTACTAAGTTCTGAAATCAGTAATTGAACGTTCTGACTGACATCTGTGTTTTCTTGTGATCTGCTCTTAAAAAACCTTTTGTACTTAGTCAGTGTGAGTTGACCTTATTGTAAAAAGCATAAAACTTACTGAAGAGCTCAGAAAGATACTCAGTTACCTCTTGCATAGATTATTTTTCCAACCATCTAAAATACAGCTTGGGAGGGTAACTTGAGACTTTTAGCAGTTTTCAGTGGGCCTGTTTCCCTAAGTCATAAGGAGCGGCACCCAGGGTTTGTTATGAAACAGAAGCCTTTGGCCTCAAATTAGCATCGTGCAACATTTGGAACATCAACTGTTGTACACAAAGAAACTTCTGTTTGGGAACACACTAAGTTTTTGCAAGCCAAGGAGTTTCCTTGTTGCACAAAACCTGTAACAGTGTCATGAATAACCAACAATTTTCAACACGCTAGAGATAGGAATCTGCCATGCCCCTGAATACATAACCTAGGCATCATCATCCACAAACAGAATAAGTATGAGAGATAACACAGTCCGTAGCTTCTGGTCTTGACTAAACATGCAAAAAGTGCTTTAATACTGTATACAAACTAGATTCTCCCTGTCTTGTTGTTCTGTGTAGAAGGACTTATCCCCACCTTGATCTTCATTCTTTCCATTGTGAGAAAGGGAAAACAAATCTGCTCCTAAGCCATAATCCTTTCCTCTTTACTCCTCTGTGTTAAGCAACTAAATGAGGACATAGAGTCTGAGGTCCTTGTCATTCTTGTTTCCTAGGACCTGCTGAAAATCTGCTGGTGTCTCTGTTGCCTGTAGAAATGCTTTGCCATCTTGCTGATGCTCAGTTCTTACTTCATAGCGTAACAGGTGTGCCTTTTAGAAGAAATTCCATCTCACAAAATCAGGATGCCGTATCAATTTTCAGGAGAGAGAAAGCCAGGTAAAACCAGAACCTGTTACAGGGAATTCTATAGGTTTAGTTCAGACACTGGGAGTGTCTAGTCTCACTGTTATTTAAGTAATTTTCTTACTGGGTCACCTACTAATTTCAGCATTGATTTCCATGGGAAAAGTGTTTAAAGATTTATTCCCTCACATTTCAGTTCACACAGAACTGAACTTTTGTTAAAAATGTATTTTGGATCCACAAAACTTAACACTATATCTTGAGCTAGGTGTCAGACACATTACATAAGAAAAGAGCTGTACTCAAACCTTCTTTTTCTGCCAAAGCACGTAATAACAGTTCTCTGTTTCTTTTTAAGAACTAACAATACTGATGTTTCTTCTAACAGCCCTGCACTGTCTAGTCACATTCATCACAGTTATCAATTTTTTTCCCGTAGCATCTGCTCACAAACTGGGGAACCTTTTGGTCTATCCACCATATGATCCAGAGCAAAAAGGTCATCTGTTCCGAAAGAGTTTGCAATTTAAGTATGAAGGACAGACAAGAAACAGAGCAATCAGCAAGCTAGATTACAGTCCTTGTACAGTGGAAGTCTATCTGCTGCCTTGATTTTTTTTGTCACTACTTTGTACATCTTGCATTAACTACTAAAATTAGGTCAATTTGTGATGTCAGGTAGTCTTTAATATATCTATACTTTGATGTCTAATTTGGATATTCTTCCTGGCTGTGCTATGGTGGATTTTTCTGTGCTTGAATAAGTCAACATTTTTTCATGCTCAATTTTTCCTAACTGTAACTGGGCAACAAATATACCTACCTACCTCAGGCCTGACACAAGGCTGAGGGATTTAATATTATTGAGTTTCCAGGTGAACCCTTGCTCGAAGGAAGTACAGTAATGAAGTGAGCAAGACCTGTTAAACCTCTTCTCGTACATCACTTATGAAGAGCTACCAAAATTATTGCAGCTGTCAGCTCTTTTTCTTATATTCTTCCAGACTACTAAATTGACAATATAGCTCTCACCCAGATCAGCAGTTACACCTATTGTAAGCACCACTATCTGTTCCCTCTCTGGGGAGAGCCACTGTACCATTTCAGACTCAGGAGACCAGCAATAGCTTAGATTTCCTCTACCCTACTGCTACCACTGGCTGTTACATCTCTTTCAGCCTTGGTGCTTATTATTCCTTCTGTTCTGTGAAACAAAGGCATGGGGCATGAGCACAGCTGTTAATAAACTGTGGAAACTTTTCTCCACTGAAAGCTATAGACTTCCAAATTACAAGGGAACAGATGCAAGACTTTCACTCTTATTTTTGTCAATAAGGACATATAGCAACCTACTGAAAGAGAGCATGAAGGGTCAGGATGGAAGAAGAACCACTTTCTCAGGCCCACCAAAGAGGACTCCGCAGTTACTCTTTTCCTCTGCCCACTGCTCGGTCATCCTTCTTCTGCCAGCAGCAGAATCATACAGTACCAGCAATAAACTGCAGTTACTAGAGGACAGTAACATGACAATAGCATAAATATTCAACCATCAGCAAACATAAAAACAAGGCCAAGTCTTGTTGATGTGTCTCAGCATGGCTGTGGGCCGCAAACCAACAGTCTCATGTGATCGGTACATCCAGGACATACCGCACAAACCTTGTGAGCATCCTGTAGAAGAGGAGCAGACAAAAGTGACACAATTTGACAGCTACTTCTGAATAACAGCCAGAATAATACCCCTAAATAATCGCCGGACAGGCAAGGACCTGGCAAGAACACCCTCCACAGAGTACCCTACTTGCTTTCTCCAGAGCCAGAGCCTATCTGAATAGTCATTTCTGGGTGCAGTAATGGCATCCAGCCTGACACACGCTCTCCCTCTTTATTATTCCTGCTCCTCCCACCCTACCCCTCTAGTAATACTGTCTGTATGGCTTCATTCATGATGGCTAGCAGTGGTGGCAGTGCTGTTCCTCTTCCCAAATCGAGCAGGCAGAACTGCCAAGGCCCTCACAGCTGTCAGAGGGAATAAGACAGCTCAGCAGCGACGTTAGTGCCTAGTTCATCATGTGATCCCTTTATGCCAAGCCTGTAGATTTTCTGGCACCATGGCAGAAGTGAATCAAATAGCTTTTTGTTGTAATGATGTCAGGGAGTCCACAGATCTTAAAAATAGTTATGGGATCTTTTATGTCCAAACAGTCAGATCTTTATCACAACCACCTTTTTAGAAAAGGCCACATCATTTTTTTCCTAAGCTCTTTAAGTTACTCCCTCCAGCAATTACGGTAGGTGCAACACTACCTTATTGCTTGTGTGTCAGTGACAGTCCCTGAGAATGTTGTTTCTAAAGCCACTTTGCATGAGCAGCTGGCTCCAAAAGAAATACAATGAAATAAAAGATATCGTTGCAAAACGAATTTCTTACCTTTCTTGAGATCTGATTTACTGAAAAAAAAGATATTTCAAAAAATATTCTATCTCTTCCACAGTATAAACCTACTTCTTGAATTTGCTTGCTGTTCCTGGGGTTTTTTGTTCATAGGGCTCTTGCTGCTCTATATCATAGCTTTCTTTGCTACACCCAGTTAATTTACATTTTTTATGGTGTTTGTAGAGACTAATGCACCTATCAATAAATCATCAGTAGATAAATCCCCTCCTTTCTGCATACTTAACTTCTTTCTCTTAGACACTGAAATGACAGAAAATAGATTTGTATTAGTTGATCGTCTTTGACATTTGCAAAGTTAATTTGCATGTAATATAAATACATGTATATACTATAAATATATGTATAACATATATGCTGCTTCTTTGATAGATTGGTTTTATGTTTTGCAATTTTAGTTTTGATGATTTAATTTCATCCTGCTGATGTAACCTAAAAACATTGTCAGGGTACAAAACTAAGCTGACTTCACATGCTCTACATGTTTGCACTATGAAAGGCCTTGAGAAGTGAAGAATGACCTTGGCAGATGATGTTTGTGTGGATTTGGGGGAGGGCGTTAATTTAATGCTTGCCAAGGTAGGATACATAATTTATTTTGACAGATTGCCTATCTTCCTTCTTCTTTGTGGTTTAAGCCAAAACTTTTCAGATTTTGAACAAGGGCTTGCAAGTCTCAGGAGCATAACTGACCACTTACCATTGAAGGTATAACCACACAAATCACTTCCAGTGAGTTGTGTAACTGCTTTTCAAGGATGGTGCCTTAATCAAGTTTATTGTGCACAATACTAATAGTGCAAGTGAGATCAATTCAAAAATACATGTCACTATTTTCTCTTGAATTTCATTAACAAATGAACACTACTGAGGTGCTGCTTTTAGTTTCCTGTCCTCTAGACACAAGATTTGGAGGTGATTTTATTTATAAATGATAACACCAATTTAATTATATTAACTTCATTAGGTAGTCTCTAACATCTTAATCATAAAGCTGCATGAACTGTCTCCTTTCTGTTGAAAAGAACAATCTTCCTTTTAATTTCTGTCCCAAATAAGAATGTGTATTAACACATTTACATATTAATCACAGAAGTCTTGAGTTTATAACTATTTGTTTGCTCTGTTTAACCAGAACAAAGGATGCTTCTCAGGGCAGTAACATACCTTTCAGTCTACAGTAAGAACTACTGCAGACCCCTTTTTAATAACTTCTTTCACCCTGGATCATAACCATGTATATTTGAAGTATGGAGAGATACCAAATGTGAAAATAAAATGCAAGGTGAAGACGCTAAATAAAGAAAATAGCATCTCCTCTTATTTTTAAATTCCTAAACCCAAACTTTCTGAGTTATTCCCAAATTCCTTTGCATATACTAACCCCCCATGTTTACTACGAATTGTGAGAATATATATTCTTTCTTTTTCACAGAGAACTCACATTTATTTGGGTTTAGTTCAGTGGAAGCACTTACACATAATTGCAGCAACATTTTATTTTAAGAATGAGGAAAGCCCAGCTTTCCATGTCAGTTAAGCTACAGGCAGACATTAAACTCACTAAACCCTAAGAAAAGGTACTTTTCTCTTCATATGTTAAAACAGCCTCATAGTTCAGGCTAGGTCTTTATTCTTTTATCCTGCCAATTAGATTTTAATTGAGTAGATTGCTATTCACTGCATCATTAATCAGTACATAGCTCTCTTGTCTCCCTGACTAGTAGAGTCCCTGTTCTTTTCCACATGTCCAAAAATCGCCCCAGAATTTTGAAACTCAACTTTGTTTTGGGGAATCTTCAGTCTCAACACAACGGTCAGATAGATGCTTCTACAGAGGACTATACATGTGCACCAGAAGCTTCTCTTTCAGATTTTGAAGGATTTGGGGTAGTATATACACTACTATATGAGAGTCTAGATATCAAAGAACATCATAGCTCATCTTTTCACCATTCTAAATTATCCAATGTTTGAAGAAAGCTGAAGAGCACCAAAAGAGTATCACTTGAGAAAATAATGACAGAAGAATGCGGCCAATTGGAAATGTCTACAGAAAGACAAAAATCCTATTTTTAAAATCCAGAATTTCCCCTAATGTGAGTGGTATAAAACAACTTACTTCTGTCTAAAATAAAACAGGATTATTTCTCTAACTTATGTGAACATGTGCATTAATCAGTCAATAAATACAAAATCCTTTGTATGTAATTTTTTTCCCTTAAAATTATCTTTGGTTCTTTTTTTTCATTCTAAAACTATTACTAATGACAGCATATTAGGGAGGTATGTAACATAAACTCCTGTCTCCTTCCTCCTTCCCTCTTTTTTTAAAGTACTGAAAGAAGAGAAGCTAAATTCCAATGCATTTTGATGATGTCATGAAAGCCCAAGTTGTAGCTATAAAAAGAAAACATTTCTTTTTTCCCCTGTCCCCAACAAAGCGTGAGATAAATAGCTACTATTTGGAATAACAAAGATTCATATCCGAGACTTAGACTAGCTTTATAAGCCTGTCAATTAATTTGTTTAAAACCATAACCAAAAGTAGATTTGATATCAGATGCATGTTACAGAACTGCATGAGGGTGTTTGTAGTCTGTGTTGGTACATGGAGAGGCATTCCAACCATTTTATTTTAGTAATTGTACCATACCAAAGACAACAAAAGCTGTCCTGAGATTGAAGTGTATGACGCTTTCAAAGCGGGTTCGTTGTGAATATTTGGAAGGTCATAGGTCTGAATTCCACTGATGTCTCGCATTCTAGGCTTGCTGCAGAAGATGGGAAAGTATGAATGAAAATTTTGCTAGTAAGCCCAAGACTACCATATGATTTTCTGTGTGTTTTGGCATTCAACGGTCTAGAAGAGGATATATGGATGGTCCAAAATTGCAGGAAGAGACAACAACTGTCCACTTCTCCTTTGCAATCTCTAAGCTTTTGAAGAGCACCAGTCACAGTACAGATGGTTCAAGTCCAGTGACAGGGGAAGGATGCTGTTACCACTCCTGCTATAGCCCTGGGCCCAGTAAAGGCAACATCTGCCTAAAGTCATCTCTTGCCCAGAGCCCAACTTCAAGGGTTCTGGATCATGTCCCTGTGAGAAGTTCAAGTTTAGAAGAACCTCTTAAAAAAGGAAGGGTATTTTTATCTCAATGAGGCAAAGGTAAATCAAAATACTGTGTGTCATCCTCCCATGTGTCTAATGAAAGGTGTGTGGCATATTGTATTAATACTGATATGAAGATCTCCTTAAGCAAATCATTCACTGCAAGGTAAAGTGTTAAGGTTGCCCCACACCTTTAACCCTGTAATTCTCTGAATATCTAGACTTTATTTGTATAACAGGAATTCCTAAAGCACAGACAAATGAAACAGCTTACCATCACACAGAAAACTCACGGCCTAAGCTGGAAGTGAAATTGGATGAGACCATCTGCTCTGGTCACTAGGCACAGGCACATCTCCTTGTGGAAAGATAAAGGACTTAAAAGGGCTTCCGTGTTGTGGCTTGGGGTCCCTCTTTGCCTCAGCAACAAATGTTTTGAAGAGAGAGATCTAGTGCTCTGTTCGGTGCTTCTTAGTCTAAATGCTGTTGATTGCGGTTAAGATAGTGGGCTGGGTAGCTACTGTTTCTCTTGGATTCAAGCATCAAAATACTCTTAATGGAATCCTTACTCATCTAAAGCAGAATATGTTTAACTCTCTTAGCTGCAAACACATGTGCTTCTCCCACAAATGAACAGAAAGTCATGCAGGATTTAATTAATCGATCTAGGTCATTACATTCTATGTCACTTATTCCCTTTTGTTACAGTCAAAAACCCCCACATTAATATTTTTAAGCTCAAATAATTTTTTTATAACATAAGTCAGATAAGGGGGTTTGTGGCAGCATCATAGTGACTCACACAGCTTTTTTGCACTTCAAGAACATGCACAAAAATTACAACTCCTATCACAAGACACATTGGACAATGGACATGGTTCAATTTTCACTAGGTCCAGGTGGCAGAAACCATGACAAAGGGGCTAGGAAGTCTGCAGAATAAAGAGGCTGTGGTGGTCACGCCCTCCTCTTTGCCTGCACTGGGCTCAGCAAAAAGCAAACTGAGCTGGCCAAGAATGAGTTGATTCAGCATGCTCTGCTGAAAAGGCTCTTAAGCTGTTCCAGACAAAACTATGAGGAAGGATGACAGC
The DNA here is from genome assembly GCF_900496995.4 of Aquila chrysaetos chrysaetos. NCBI lineage: Eukaryota > Metazoa > Chordata > Aves > Accipitriformes > Accipitridae > Aquila > Aquila chrysaetos. The sequence continues at coordinate 67,581,042 of NC_044030.1, forward strand.
GACAACACCATCTATCCTTCAGGCTAAGTCGTCGTCGTTCCCCTCCTCCCCCCGCCCCCAGGCTTTGGACTGCTGCCAAAATGAATCATCTCTACTTTAAAATATACTAGGAAGTCCATGTCTGGCACAGATCATTCCTTAGTTCTTTTTAATTGTTCTCCGTGACTGCACAATCTACTGAAAGTGGCAAGTATGGTTTCTATTGCAGCACAGAATAACTCGTGGTTGAACTTCAGGTAAAAGGGCTGGATCTTGTTTGCTATTACATTCGTTTGTATAGTGTGATCCAAAGTCAAAACAGGAGGAGGTGAAAGCAAGTGAGAACTGGTTGCGACTGAAGTGCTTGCTTCAGATAATTTTGCTCTGCTTTGCTTGACCTACAAATACATTCCCTTTCCCCTGTACTTATTGCTTCAGGCTTTTTCTTTGGTCTTGTCTGTAACACAGAAGTTGCAATGATTTAACTGAATCCGTTTCTAAAGGAACATATTTAAATCAGAGCAATCCTCTTTTATGAAGACTCGGAGTCCTCCTGAGTAATTCCCAGAGATAAGAACTTTTATTTAGTATCAGTCAAAGTTTTTTTCATCAATAAGTCTCAAACCACTTTATAAAGTAGGTCACTGCCATTTACTCTGTTTTGCAGATGGGGAACAGATGAAATTATTTGCCTACTGTGGGCGAGTAGAAAGCTGGGAATAAAAACCTGTGTCTGCCCAATTCAGTGTTTCAGCCACAAAGCCACATGGGGTTTCCAAGTTTTCCTGCCATGAATGTGCTTTGAGGATCACATTTCTGCTAACCTTGTAATGATGTAACCAGTGATTTCATGGTAATCATAATCAACTTGCAAAAATACAAAATAATAGGTCTTATTTGGTGTACTTTAAAGTATTTTTTATACAATGTTAACTCCTAACAGAGCCTCCATCTCTTAGAAATTACTTTTTGCCATACAAAAAATATTGAAAGCATATGTAAAATATCTAGAGCCTCTCTTCTTCCATCAAAGATAGGCCACAGAAAATTTACTCCAAACTTATGTTCGGATGATAAATAAACCATCTAACAGCCAAAATACGGTGCTATAGTGGAATATAAATCAGCCAAAGTGTGAACATATAACTAATTTAACAAGGAGCAAGAAGCAATAAAAATGATTGTATCGAAACACTACCTTATTTTCCATCCAGCCTTCAAGATACAGAGATAAGCTTAGCTTACGTTTTCAGTAAGGCTGTCCTAACACTGAGCTATCAGGTAGTGGGCTGCTGGTGGCTATTGTTTTCTATTAAACATTCTTCCTCTGTCACGGAACCTGAGGGATGTAGTGACATCTCCATCCTTGGAGGTTTCCAAGGCTCAGTTAGATAACACTACAACTGACCTGATTTAATGCTGGCAATAGTCTTGCTTTGAGCAGGAGATTGGACTACATAATCCCAAGAGAGCCCTTCCAAACATTTGAACAGTCCTGCAATTTTAAACTTGGTGTGAATGCAATGCATCTTACATTTGGATTGGCCCGTAGTAGCTGAAAAAAAAGTGTGAAAATGGATGAGCTCTTGCAGAATTGCCAAGTCAGTAAAATTCTTCATCTCAGAAAAATGGAAACACTTGATCTGCTATAGTATGCTATCTGTTACAGTAGGAGATGAATTAATCAGATTTTTATATTAGCTAAGTTTTGTATTATGTATGAGGAGATGCTGAAGCATTTTATTAATAGGTCACAGTCATTAACCCAGTTTTATAGATGAATAAGAAGGTGAGTTCCTGTTACAAATGATACTTAGCCATTTTCTGGATTCTGGGTCATCTGTCCCCTTGCGATAAAAGAACGAAAATTGCAGATTGGCATAAGTATTGTGATCTGTAACCTTTTTCTTTGTCTTACCTTTTTTGCCCAGTACTTCTAAAGGCTACTAACTTGCAAGAAGGATCTGATTATGGGTAAGATACCACAGTCTCATTTTATTATCAATGCCTTATTAGAACTGGGAAGACACTTACCTCTTTTGTCACAGGGAAAAAGCCAAAGCAAGAGAAGTACAAACATCCATGTTATATGCTATGTGGGGCATATCTAATCTGAAGCTACCATTTTAACATATATGCTATGCATTACTGCTAATTAGACCCAGGCAGAAAGAGTTAAGGGAACTGTTTTTTACCTGGAAGTGTAATCACATCTCAAACAGTGTTTGGCACATAGTTATTTGGCTAAATTTTGTTTGGGTAAAGAAGCCCTTTAAGGATTCTGATAAGGTCTAAATGTCCTGTTCTGCTGTTTTCTTTTTTTTTTTTTTTTTCTGTGCATTTTAAGTTATTTATTTCATATTATGGTATATAAATTAATCATAACAGTTAGACCTGAAATGAAATGTCTTATCAGAACAAAATATTTACGTTGATTTCAGCTGAATTTTTTTCTTCAGACTTTTCATTTCGATTGTTAATTTCAAATTCAAAAGAAAGCTATGTTTTGAATGGAGGAAATCCTTCTGCTGATGGATTCCTGTGCTCAGGTCTGTTACCAGTCACATTTGCAAGATTCTGGAGAGCTCTTACAGGCAAGTGAAATCTTGGCTTCCTTTAAGTCATTGGGAGTTTTTACTCTGACCACAGTAGTAACCTTTGGGTAGAAGTATTATTTTTTAAACAAATGAGGTGCTTATGTTCAAGGCCTTTCTTTGGGGACACTTAAAATATATTGGGTTTCAAACATTTCTATATATTGCTATACAACTGCGAACAATCTTTGTATACTGCTGAGTTTTCCCAGAGCAGTTGATGATGAACAGTTCCTGGAGCAACAATAAAGTGGAATTAGGATGGACATTTATCAAAGCTATGAAAGTTATTTTGCTTAGAGTGAAAGTTAATGGTATTTATTCAGTGTCTCCTGCTAAGCTCATTCACAGAATAGTATCTTACTAGAAGAAATATGCATAAATCAAGACAAAATCAGAAGCAGACAGTATCAACATGAGTACTTTGGACTTCTTGTTAAGCATAGATTCATTTGGTTATTTTACAACTCTAGAAATCATCACTTCAGATACAGGAAAGTAGCAAGATGCTAAGAAGATATATTCAAAGTCCTGGGGTGTTTTTCCCCAATTTTTTTTTGTGCTGAAAAATAAAATTATGTATATAGCAACAGATACATATTAGGCATATGTTAAGCTGTTAAATCAAGGGTCCTGCTGGGTTTTGTTGCTACAAAAATCGTATGTCATCCTTTTATGTGACTGCTCACAGTACCATCAAATGAAGAACAGCTGAAAAACTGTCATCTCATGCATCTGACATGACTTGATACACCAAGAAATATAATAAAATAAGTGAAGTTTCAAGTTCAATAATCTTATCTTTTTGGAAATTCTGAAAGATGCTTTAAAATACTTTCAGAAGGGAAGACGGTGTGCAGGCTTTGTGGCAATGTATACTTGAAGAATGCAGTACAGGAAATTAAGATATACATGTGGAAGAACTTGCTACAAATAAAAATTTGCAGGAATAGTCCATGGATTTCTAACTGTTCACATTTAACATTTCCTAAAGTGTTGGTGTATGAAGAAAGCTCTTTCATTGCTTCATTTTAAATTAAATAAACTTATGTTTCTTATTAGTCTCTTACTTTAGGTTGGGTGTTCTTTTATACACAGTGATTTTTTTCACCACATAAAACCCAGAAAGTTTTGGGAGCATAAACCTCTGAACACTGGCACTGAAGAATACATATATTCTCCTTTTATAGCCTGCTGAATCACAAGCTGTGTCACACTCAAATCCTGCACTCTGGTCTGGGTTATCTCTGCACCCAAACAGGATTTCCATTACACGACTAATCTGTTGGGAGCAGATCTGTTCAAGATACTACCAAACTTCTGAGCCCAGCAGCTTGGTCTCAGCATCCCAAAAGTTTCTCTCCCCACAGTTGTGTCTATTCTGTTTCTTATATGGCTTGTCTAAACCAAAGTTGTGCAATGACCCTGCTCAAAAACCCAACAAACTCTGCCAAGAGCACTGACTCCTGAGCAGATGCAGCATGGCTGGGGCTAGCAGCTCAGGACACTGCTTTCCGTGCATGGACAGCTGAGCTGCTCGCAGATCAGCTGCTGAAATACTGTAGATTACAACCTGGCATTTGCCTTCAAATTTTGCTGTAAACTGTGTTGGTTCAGCAGCTTCTTCCTGTACATCTCAGCTGTCCTTGCAACTGGTAAGTGGCAAATGACATTGTCAATAACGACCTTGTCAGCTATCCCGAGGTATGTTTCACCCCCTGGTGAATTAGAACCTTTTTCAAAGGCCACTTTTTTGGTTTGCTTGCTATTTACTGAGTCAGATCATAAACACATCCAGTTTAAAGAGCAGCCCCAGCAACAGCTACTGGCACAGCAGAGGAGACAGCAGCTTCTAGCCCGGGAGGCAGAAACAAGGGGCCATGGCTGATAACGTTGAAAACGACAGTCTGTCTTGACAGAGTCCTGATGTACAGCCACACCACTGCTCTAATATGACAATTCAGTCCGCTTATTGCAAATATACATATGCAGTCATTGTTATCTACATGCAGATACGCCCTGCTGTCCCCACCCTGTTAATGTCACCTTCTGTCGGATGGACCCTACAAGCATTCTCATGCTCTGAGGTAGTTCTTCTCAACACAAACCTTATCGGTGCCCATAGCACATGTGTGCAAAGGACAGCAACTGCAGGAGATCCTGGCGTGACCAAGTCCCAGCAGAGTTCAGTGGAGAAGTTGGTGCTATGAGGCTTGGGGGACCTGAGATTTTTCTGGAGCTCTGCATAGACTTACCCACCCCACCTTGACGTGCTTTCCAGGGAGGGACTCTCCTCCTACATGATGATACCCAGCTCTGTCTGCCATGGTGGGCTGTGGCTGCCACAGTGGGGAAATTTTGAAGGGCGAGGTTTGAAACCAACTGAGGGCAGGGTGTGCTGGCATGGAGTGTGTTAAATAGCCAGGTCCCTTCCCTCTGAAGAGAAATGAGCCAACACAGGCTGGCAAAAGGGCTGGACACAGCCCAGCCTGCAACAGAGCTGTGGGACACTGAGACATCACCCTCGTTTCTGTCCAAACCACTTCTAAACCTCCTTCTATCCACCCACAATAACCAGTAAACAGAGGTAAGAAACAGAGTCTGCTTGCATTTTATGAGCCAGTCACATAAGAACCATATGTGCAGAGTTTTAATAGTCCAGTGGCAGAACCTTCAAGATCAGAAGTGCCCTTTCTTCCCTAACAGCTGAACTATGTAAACAAAGGCCATGACTACATGCATTTAAATGTAGATCAAAGTCTTACTGACCTGAAGACATGATGCACAAAAGAATTAATTTATCTGGTTCTGGAACATCAAAGGCCTTGAAGAAGGCAATACAGATGACTGTCACCACAGCATCGTTCATATTTGTGACTTCTAGTGTTTCTTTCTGTAAACAAAAAGAATGAGAAAATGATCCAGTTTAGTGTCTGCGGACAAAGAAATCACTGTACCTGCATGCTTTGGAGTAACAGGAAATCTTCTGTCCATGGCAGTGGCAGGGTGCTGAAGGCCTCCACAGCTCACTGCAAAGGATGGACAAGTCCTTGTTATAAATGTACTGATAGCTACAAACGGGCCCAACTGACACCAGGCCTATGACACCAGCACAGGCAGCAAATCACAGCATGCTTTCTTTTGCTCTGGGAAGCCAAGAGGCAAAGGCAGTCCCTTGGCAGGCCAGTTACGACAGCCAGAGAGTATGTGTTTTCCAGCAGCACGTCCCCTTCTTTGGGGTTTTGACTTAGTGATATGGTCCCAGTCACCTAAGCCCATGTTCATCACCTGTGCTATCCCATCTGCCTCCTGCGAGGTGAGAAAACCCAAGCAATCTCTCGTACTTGCTGAGAAAATGCTTGAGACATTTGAAGTCACATACAGATTTATCAATTATACCTCATATTAAGTGCTTGCAATTATAGTCAGAGATAACTCTTAGTTTCATATCTAGCTCAATGGCAATGATATTAAAATGCATTTTTGCAGCAACCACCCTCCTCCCTAATTTTCCAACAATATTTTAAAGGAAATGTAAATGGATAGCAATGCCTGTCGCCAAGGCAGACTAGTTTGTCTCTTGCCTCAATGTTGTGAAACTGATGTTGTGAAACAGCAACTGAAACAAGCCTAGCCCAATACACAAAAGGGATGATTTGTGCTACTAACTTGAGAAAGAAAACTGTCCAGACACTTTAAAAATAAATAAGGCACTGGGATCTTTTAACTTATTTCTGTAATTATTGCCAACCGCATACTGATTTCAGATCTTTATACTATCCAAAACGGCCAGCAGTGAAACTTGGCAGGGAGTTAGCAGCTGAGAAAGACAGAGAAGATGAATCATGATTATACGGATACAGCACTGCACGTACTTAGTGCTGAATGTTGTATATTTTGTAAATGTAGAATAGCCATGCAAAATTTCAGTATTCTTTCAATTACAATGCATTCATGTATTTTAATAACCTGTAACATAAGAACAGTTCTACCAAAGCCATTTTGGAAATGAAAATTCAAAGATCTAAAAAGGAATATGCATTACAGAGTCCCTTTGAGCAGTCATTATCTTGTAAGTAATGTGCAAAGGAAGCATCCTGTGTTTAGGCAAGCTGAACAGATTTCAACAAGGGTTAAATTGGTTTAAAGGTGTGCATGCTCTGGGTCTACACTACTTAAAATTAAGCTGGTTTTAAAGCCTACTAAGATCTATGTGATCTGTACTCGTCAGCTAGGTCCTCTTTCTCCTAGAAGTGTAAAATGAAGGCAAAACATGTTTTTAAAAACACGCGAGAATGAAGCTGTGTCTGCATATGATACTTTCTTCACTGTATGTAAGAAATGATCAAGGGGGTTGATAACTTATCCTTTACTCACATGAATCACTCACAACTACCTACTTGGAAAAATCACGTTCAAAACATGTCTATAGCATCATATTCCTCTAAAAGAAAATGGAAGATTATTAACACTAGAGTAGTAAGTTTTCTTTTGATTTCATTTATTTTTATCATTTAAAGCTCTGTAATTTTTATGACCTATTCAGAAAGTCCATGGAAATATACCCTCTAAAACTTGTAATAAGAAGAGGAAGAAAAAATTAAAAACATTCCATGCATGGAATTTAATTACTATTTCTTTTCTTCTTTTATAGCTTTATACAGAGGGAGTCAATTAAGTAAACTGTTAGACAAAAGTCAGTGATGGCTGACCATGTCTGAAAACAAAAAGTAAAAGGTATTGGTCATTTTGCAGACAATTAGATTGGGTTAGAATTATTAGATCATGGTAGATCATGGTAGTAATTAAATTATTAAATTATTAGATCATGGTAGATCATGGTAGTAATTAAAAGAGATTACTTTTTGTCTGATTTCTAAATGCCAATCTTCTTCCATTTCTTAAGGGCTACACATCCTCACCTCTACTGCTATATAGCTGACAGCCTGAGGCTAAGGAATGATCATGAGAAGAGATCATCTTTCTAAATGAGAGGTCAAGACACTTCCAGGACAGGAAAGGATTGCAGCAGTAGCACTGTATTCAGAAATTGGTACTATTGTAATGTAACCTATGATGTACAGTTTAGGTAAGGGAACTTCATAGTTGCCCCAGTCACAATAATGTAGTACTTTTATTAAATGATGAAAAGGCTTTATCAAAAAGAGATTTGGAGCCTCATTTAAGTAAGTTGTTTATTTTCTGCCAAACCATGTATGGCTTTGTGGCATAGCAGGGGAAATTTCAGGCTTAATGCATCTCTTCTTGACTTCTTTCTCATTGTACCAGTTACCCCAACAGAAAATTGAGGGAATAATTATCTTCATGTCTAGAAGAACAAAATAATCAAAGAAAGGGACCTTTTTTTGCCCCAGGAAAACACTTGAAAACACTTTCTTTTTGCAGCAGTTTGATGCTCAAGAAAGCCTTATGTTCAGGGAAAGGAGTTTACAATTTATATAAGATCAGATTGTTCTTATAGCACATTGCTGCTACACAGCATGTGGTGCCTTGCCTGAACTCTATTGTTAGACTATCCTGTCTTCAGCTCTGCTCCTCTGTAATGTACCAGATATTGTTAGGTTCAGAGGGACAGATTAGGGAATATCTGTCTTCATTATGAAATTTGGAATAAAATTTGCATTGGAATGAATGGGAAAACATAGTCCCATGGCACTTACATTAAAGGCAGAGGAAGGTTAATTTTCCATTAAAAACATAAAGTAACACATGGATATAGACATGGGAGAAGGCAGTGGTTTTTAATCCAAACAGAAGTCTTTTCTGTATTAGTGTGATTGTTCAAGGTGAAACATACTTTCCTGGAGTCAAAAAGAGAATACAAAGTTCAGAATCTTCCTTTTGGCCAAGACGTATTTTGCAAAATACTAAAGAGATGGCTTACAAAAAGTTTTATCACTGCTTTATGTTGTTGGAATGAACTAAATTAGCTGGTGCTCATGGTAATATCTGTGCTAGAATGCCCCCTGATGTCCCATTGTTTGGGGAACATTGGACAGATTACTCGACTGGCCATGAAAGTTGTCATATCGCAGTTACTTAGGAAGGACTTGCTACGTAAGCATGTGCAGAGTTTAACATGGCCCTGAAAAATCTTTAAGGTTGTCTATGAATCAGTTATGGGAGTTAGATCATGAGGTCCTGAAGGATTACAGATCATGTTATATCTGGATTTCTTGAACGTGATTTGAAGGCTCTCCAGTTAGCTGGAATTTCAGTGCAACAGGCTATTTTATCTTTCAGGAAACTCATCACTCTCATCAGGTTGAACTTGCTCTGCTGAAAGCACTGCTGAGGACTTCAGAGGCACCCGTGCATATCATGCTCCTAGCAGCTGTGAACCAAAGGGAAGAAAGTCGCTCTCCTGGACTTTAACTTACCTGA